>NC_073406.1:12060684-12379746 GCF_028641065.1 Leucoraja erinaceus
AATTAATTAATTTCCCTCCTGGGATAAATAAAGTTGTATCGTATCGTATCGTATTAAATTGCTTATTTTTGAATGAGCAGAATGTTCACTGAAACTTTGAAAGTGCATGTTAAAAATAACAATTAAGTAGGATTGTGTTAATGTGCGGGTATTGCTGGTCGGCACGGACCCAATGGGCCGAAGGGCCTGTTTCCGTGCTGTAATCGCTAAACTAAAGTACGTACCTTTCTCAAAGTGCAATGAGTGCAGTACCATTGTTAACAAGAGAGGGGAGGTTATGAAAAAGGCTGGGTTTGTCAATTAATTGCTTAGCAACGGCCAAGTGTTTCGCCGACCTTATCCCTGACACAGTGGGGGAGCTGCTTCTTGCCTCATCTCAGACACGGGAATAGCTCACTAGTGCTGGTCACATGTTCCATTTCCCACAACTATGATTGCTGGGCAGAGAGAAAGTACATTGGACGGAGGAGGGAACTACAGATGCTGGTTTAAACCGAAGATAGACACAAAAAGCTGGAGTAACTCAGTGGGACAGGCAGCATCTCTGGAGAGAAGGAATGGTCCCGACCTGAAACATCACCCATTCCTTGTCACGCATGTCTGCGGGCGATGCTGGTAAACAAATTGATGTTTCGTGTCAGGAAAGTCCCTCCTATCGCACCACCACACAGTTGCTTTGTGACCTGTTGTGTTGCTACAGCAGATGGATTTTTGCTCCAGATTCCAGCACCTGGAGTTTCTTGCAACTCCAGCATCTCAAATGCCTTTCCAACACCACGCCACACAAGCAGTAAAGTGTCAGTGCCTAGTGCCTTACATCAAATCGGCATGCGTTCCAGGTACAACAGAGCTTTAACATGCTTTTATTTATATTACACGTTAAAGAATGGAGGAATTAATTTTGTCCACCTCCTTTTAGTTTACATTTCCTCGGTCCCCTATTTTCATATTTAGAGGCAGCAGCTGCCTTTTTGTTCTGATGCTGCCGACCTTCATGAATAATCTTCTCCAATGCTAACAGTGATATCTGTGCACACCAATTACAAGCAAATCCTTCACTGGGCAGAGCGTTTTACCCTACGATTACTACACAGGAGCAGGTGGGTGCAGTAAAATTACAACATCGAACAAAATAAGTAGCTGGCCGTAGTTTCCTGCTCAGATTTCAGCATGTTGCCCGTGTTGTCCTTGAGAAGCCTTTTGACTAGGTGGATGTTAACAACAAATCGAACATCAACTCTAATCCACTAACAGGATTTATTCTGCAATTCTCAATTGCTGTCAACATTGGTTTGCCCTGAACAGAGCTCTGTGTATTTTTTCTTCCTGTTGCCGGTTTTTCAAAGGCAATAATTTAGAATTCGAAAATCATTCATTCGGTGACCTCCAGCTCCTGATTGCCAGTTACAGAAACAAAAATGCAGCCACAAAGCCCAGTATCTAATGCAAATTAATATTCCTGAGTTGGCATGAAGCCAGATCCACACAAGCCTTATTTGTGTTCATTCTCGCTGAGGTCTGCCGATTTGTCTCAAACTGGCCCGCAGCTTTCTCAAGTAAGCTCAAGATGGGAATGTCAATGCATGTCAAGGGCGGCACAGTGGTGCAGCAGTAGAGTTGCTGCCTTACAGCGCCAGAGACCCCGGTTCAACCCTGACTACGGGTGCTGTCTGTACGGAGTTTGTATGTTCTCCCCGTGACCTGCGTGGGTTTTTTTTACCGAGATCTTCAGTTTCCTCCCACACTCCAGAGACGTACATGTTTGTAGTTTAATTGGCTTGGTGGAAATGTAAAATTGTCCCGAGTTTGTATAGGTTAGTGGGGTAGTGTTAACGTGCGTGGATCGCTGGTTCGTTGGGCCTGTTTCCATGATGTATCTCTAAACTAAATACTAAAAGCATCATGTGAAGTCTTTCCAATAGACACAATAAACTGGAGGCGAGAAAAGACCAGAATAAATAAGGGCAGACAACAGATGACCTCAGGTGGTGGGTGGAGTCCATAAAGGCCCATTGTTGTCTGGGGAAGATGTGATAACGAGAGGGATGCAAGGATGTGGACAGTGGAACTGGTAGGACGACTAGGGTGGGAAAGGATAGGAGGAGGGGGTGGGTGGAAGAGGAGAGAATGCAGGAGCTACTTGGAATTAGAAAAATCAATGTTCATACCACTAGGTTGTAAGCTGCCCAAGCAAATTATGGAAACAAAATTATTTTAACAATTAGAAACATGATTGAGGAACCAGTAAAAAGTTTAACTAATAACTAAGCCAGTTCCTCATTAAAGCGTAAATTGTTTATTAGTGCAATCCACCTGTATTGTGGAATTGAAGAGTACTTTTCCCCATTTTATTTAATTTACTTTGGCTATTTTGTGTGATTTTTTTTTGTAATGTTGTGGCGCTAATTATTTATACTACAAAGGTAATGCAGTGGTATTGGCCACTAACAACTTCTACTCATCTAGTTCTGAATCCATGCCCAGAACATGGACACTGTGTTGATCTTCTGTTGTCAGACAGATGGAGGAATATTGAATCTACTTCTGAATTTCTACAAATCTTCACATGCCTGGGTTGTAACTTTCTTAACAAAACGCACAATACACAAGTATAAAGAAACGTGTAGCCTATACTTTAGTTTTCTCGTGAAAAAAGATTTGGTAGAGCAGATCAAAGTTGATCACACCTGATTTATCAGTTCTTACTCTGTCTGGGAACAGTGCATTTGCTCTCGCGTTTCAGGGACCAGCCATGAGGCATTTCTGCACCGTGATTTATTAGACTTATGAGCCAAACTTAAAAATATCAATATTTTTAAAGGCCCTCAGGCAGAACTGTATGATGTGCTAATGAAT
This sequence comes from Leucoraja erinaceus, assembly GCF_028641065.1. Taxonomy (NCBI): domain Eukaryota; kingdom Metazoa; phylum Chordata; class Chondrichthyes; order Rajiformes; family Rajidae; genus Leucoraja; species Leucoraja erinaceus. The sequence continues at coordinate 12,063,541 of NC_073406.1, forward strand.
CAGCATATATTGATTTTTTTTTAGCTTAATTTGCTTATGGCCATACGTCATCAGCAGATGCTATCTCAGTGACTCTGTTCTGGACCATCTGGATAACAGGTACACATATATCAGGCTGCTTTTCATCATCTATAGCTTGGTGTTCAACATAATTGTCCTCTCCAAACTCATCATGAAGTTCCAAGGCTCAGGTCCCATTATCTCTCGTGGATCCTTGACGTTGTCATCAGCAGACCTCAATCAAAACAGACTGTCTTCTTCTCATTGACCCATCAACACAGGTGGACCTCAAGACTGCATGCCTAATCCCCTGCTCTATTCTACCTACAACCATGACTGTGCACCTAAGCACAGCTCCAATGCCATCTAGAAATTTGACGACGATACCACTGTTGTTGGCCGAATCATGGTTGGCGATATGCAGAGAGATAGATCGCCTTGTTGCCACTACGACGGCCACTCGCTCAACATCAAACAAAACAAACATGGTCTCAGAAGTCTTCCTCCAGTTTGTCACCATGGAGTCACTGTCGAAATCTAAAGTGAGGAGATGAGGTGGCACAGCATCAGAACAAGTGGAGCTGGTTAGCTGGCTGGCTGGTTAGCGTGCAACAAAAGCTTTTCACTATGACTCGGCACACGTGACAATAAACTAAACACAAACTGAGCAGTTGGTTCACAGCTCCGGCAACTAAGGGTGAAATGTGACCAAGAGGGGAATTTGCATGCTCTTCCTCTGATTGCATGAGTTTCCTCTAATGCTCTGCTTTCCATTCACCTTTCAAAAATACACTAGTCAGTAGCTTAATTGACTACTGTAAACTGCCCCTTATGGGTAGACGATTGATATCTGGGGAAAGATGGTAGGTATGTGTGGAGAATGAAATTGAATTAGGGAAATGGATTTTTGGTTTAGTTTAGAGATACAGCGCGGAAACAGACCCGTCGTCCCACCTAGTCCGCTTCGACCAGCGACCTCCGCACACTAGCACTATCCTACACACTAGGGACAATTTACAATTCTTAATGAAACCAATTAACCTACAAACCTGTACATCTTTGGAGTGTGGGAGGAATCCAGAGAACTCAGGGAAAACCCATTTGATAACGGGGGAGAACGTACAAACTCCACACAGACAGTATCCATAGTCGAGATCAATCCTGTGTCTCAGGTGCTGTTTGGCAGCGACTCTACCACTGTGCCGCCCAGCACCATCGCCCAGTGGAGTGGAGTATGGACTTGGTGCACCATGATGTGTAACTCAAAATAAAATTAAGGTCTATGAAAACAGCCTATCTACAATCAGAGCACATGTTTATTGATACGGCACAATATTAGCTGCCTGTTGCAATGCAGCAAACACGGTAGTTTAGTTTAGTTTAGAGATACAGTGCGGAAACAGGCCCTTCGGCCCACCGTGTCAGCACTGATCAACGATCCCCGCACATTGACACCATCCTACACACGCTAGGGACAATTTACACTATACCAAGCCAATTAACCTACAAACCTGGATGTCTTTGGAGTGTGTGAGGAAACCAAAGATCTCAGAGAAAACACGCGCAGTCACGGGGAGAACGTACAAACTCCGCACAGACAGGATCGAACCCGGGTCTCCGGCGCTGTAAGCGCTGTAAGGCAGCAATTCTACCGCTGCACCACCGTGCTGTATTCAGTTTCCACACAGCAAGCTCCTGCAAACATAAAGTATATGTGACTGAGGGATGAGCATCAGAAGGACCATCTTGAAATCTAGCTACAAGACTTGCTACATCCATCAGAAGTGAGGACAGACAGACTTTTGTCTGATGGATCTTATGGAAGTTAGCAGGATTCTTCCATTCAACATGTATTTATAATAAATTTCCAAAGTGGAACTTCACCTCAGCAAGTTTCAAATCAGAAGGGAGAGTCCTAGCAACTAATCCATAGCCGACTATAATATTGGAACATAAAACAAACATTTATACAAACTGCCTCCAGAATATGAAAGGATCGATTACGAAAGTCTGATTCAGAATGCAGACTTCCAATCTGAAGAAGCCTTCCGACCCAAAACGTCACCCATCCTTTTTCTCCAGAGATGCTGGCTGACCCGATGAGTTGCTCAAGCACATTGTGTCTATCTTCGGTAAAAACCAGCATCTGCAGTTCCTTCCTACCCAGATTACACAAGCCTGACTTATAGACATCCCTGCAGATAAAGAGCTCCCACAATGTTATTAAATTGAAAACTTCAATGTATGTGCGCACATTCATTACTATGAATGGCAAAAATAGTTTCCTATCGCTCTTCATTTTCTTCCTTATCGGCCTTATGTTCTTTTGGAACCATTCATTACTGTACTGTGGAGTATGGTTCTCATTTCAAGGGAATTCAGACTCACAGACAGAAGTCAACTTATGGACATCGGTGAAAACACAATCCTCTTGCACAATCCTCTGGGCAGTCTTCATTCCATGCAATTTCAAAGTCAAAGTACTTCATTTGAAATGATTTACTTTACAAAGAATTTGGTACAGTGAACTCAAATTCGGCAACCATCTTGGATCAAAATGGCATTACACTGATGCTGATGAGAAAACTTGCTCGGAGAATAGTGTAAGCTTCTGAAGGTGTGGTTGTTGAGGAAGGTTGAACAGATAATGATCCAAATTTTAAAAAAAAAACATAGGAGTTAGCAACTGTCCTAAATTAACACTTTGCTGTCAGAGTTTCATCACTTATTCTTGATTCCAGCAATTTAAACAGCCTGCTCTAAATCTTCCCCCCCTACAACTTCAGAAAACAAAAAACTATTGCTCTTTGAATTACTTACTGTCCTTGCTCGATCCTGGTCTACGATCCATGGTCTTTCATACAAATCACTCAATAACTGGGGAAAATTGCACGTTGTACCTTAACAGCAAACAGCTCAGTTTCGTAACCTTGCTTCCAGATGCATAATTCAATCCTTTTGATCCATTTTCAAAAGGACTTCTTGAGAAAAAAAAAGTTAAGCAGTATTCGGAAGAATCAATATATCCCTGCAGAGTTTTCTAATTCAGCAGGCATGCAGCAAATAAAGTCACCCCTAAAAAATTCTGTTTCACGACTCGACTTTAATTACTCTACACAGAGTAGCTAAAGGTTGCATCAGATGGTAAGCAATTGCCACTACACTGTTTTTATGCAATTGATTTTCCAAGATTACTTCAATTTTTTATCCAGAGCCACAATTTGACAATCAGTGGGAAAGTTAGAGATGAAGGAGGCTTTAAAGGGGCCTAACCTTTGGAAAGATAATCAGGTACTAGCTTCCATTACTGGCTCTTGTTGAAGAGCTACTTCAACATGTCAACAAATCTTCAAAAGTTCTTCAAGACAGAAGGCCTTGTATTTTTAGGACTTTCAGGACTGGGATATAGAGCCAATGTACTCCTCTGGAAATGAAGTCTGGAAAGGGGGCAACTGATTTACACAGGTAGAGCATCAGGAACAAAGGAACATTAACGAGATAATTATTTTTTCATTGTGGAGGAAGGAACTGCAGATGCTGCTTTGCACCGAAGATAGACACAAAACGCTGGAGTAACTGAGGCAGCACCTCTGGAGAGAAGAAAGAGGTGATGTTTTGGGTCGAAATGCTTCTTGTGTTGGTTTAAGGGTAAATGTTATTCAGGCTAGTTTTTCTCCTTTAAAATAATGCAATTGTGCAGCTGAAACGATAGGCAAGGCCCTGGTTTCAGGTCTAAGCTGAAAGACTTAAAAAGTAACAGTGCGATGGTGACTAATCCACCCAGCTTTAGCTCTTAACTGCCTGGAGTGGGAATTGAACCAACCACCTTTCAACTGAAAAAGAATATTGCTGCCATTCAGCCACAGCTGACACTTCACGGGGCTTCCTTCAACCATGAGAGCGGTTACATTCCCATTCCCATTCCTTCCCTCCGCATGAAGACTTTCCTCATCGCTTGGTGGTGCTGATGTCAGCAACCATCCATGATATCTATAGTGCATCAGCTAGAAGGAACTCAGGTTCGATCCTGACCTCTGTTGCAATTGCCGTGGAGTTTGTGCATTCTCCCTGTGACCGTCTGAGCTATCTGAAGAACTGTCTCGATCGGGAACATCAACTATACTTTTTCTCCAGAGGTGCTGCTTGACCCCGTTGTGCATTTTGCGTCCATCTCACTGTGTCCACGTGGGCTTCCCCTTGATGCTCTGGTTATCTTCCATTTCCCAAAGATGTGTCAGCCCATAGATTAATTGGCACTGTAAATTGCCTTTAATGTGTCTGCGAGTGGTAGAATCTGAGGCCTGTTGAAGAGAATGTGGGATTAATGTGTATGGGTGGTTGCCGCTCAGCATGGACTCGATAGGCCGAAGGGTCTGTTTCTGTACTGTATCTCTCTATAAATCTGTGACTCTATTCAGCTGATAGGAAAAGACTAAGCAATGGAAGCAGATTTAGATTCCTGATAAAAGATTTGCTTCAATTCTCTTCAATTTTTGGAATGATTCCAACCCTTTATACTACAGTAGGTTGAAATCTGCACTGGCAGTTGCCTGTATAATATCACATCAATTACTCATGTTAATTATAAGAAGAGGATGTTTTGTAACCAAGATACTCCCACTGTTCCCTGGGAAAATAAATGGAGAAGAATTAGAGTGCAAAGACACAAGGAAGTCACTAAAGGTGAGAAGGGAAGTATGTTTAAAAGTTAAATACAGCACGCTAATATGTTTCTTGATTAGTTTAGTTTAATTTAGTTTAGCGATACAGCGCGGAAACAGGCCCTTCGGCCCGCCGAGTCCTCATCGACCAGCGATCCCCACACACACTAGGGACAATTTACACTTATACCAAGTATACAAACCCAAGCTAATTAACCTACCAAACCCTTACGTCTTTGCAGTGTGGGAGGAAACCGAAGATTTTAGAGAAAACCCATGTGGTCACGGGGAGAACATACGAACCCCGCACAGACAGCACCCGTAGTTGGGATCGAACCCGTGTCTCTGGCGCTGAAAGCGTTGTAAGGGAGCAACTCTACCGGGCTGCCCTGTACAGGTGCCAGGGGTTATGGGGCAAAGGCAGGAGAATGAGGTTGAAAGATAGATCAGCCATGATTGAATGGCGGAGTAGACTTGATGGGCTCTGCTCCTCGTACATATGAACTTACGAATTTAAGAACTTATGATTATGATGCAAATGTGGGCAATTTACATGTGGTATCATTGTAACAAATTAGTATCAAACTCTGACATCTGCTCTTATTAGCATGTCATCAAAATAGTGAAATGTTTTCTGACATTGACTGCAAACCCTTTAGTTGTAAATTAAATTGCCGGCATGGAATCACAGCAATAATTTACATCCTCTCATTGATATGAATTCTGAGACGAACTTGAAGTGAGGGCTTAAATTTAAAGATTGTATTCAATAGGTGTGGATGTGAAGGGCCACAAGGCTCAATTCTGTGTAAGAAGGAACTGCAGATGCTGGTTTAAACCAAAGATGGACACAAATAGAAGTGTCTCGACCCGAATCGTCACCCATTCCTTCTCGCCAGAGATGCTACCTGTTCCGCTGTGTTACTCCAGCTTTTTTGTGTCTATCTGAGGCCCAATTCTGTGCTGTACCACTAGAAGAGTCCCTGATGACAAATGTCTTCAGCTGAACTGGTCTTTGTCGGGTGAAATTACCTCCGCCAACCCCCATGCCGGCAAGTTAAGTAAATATTTTTGGACATTGAAGACTGCATCTCCTTAACTGGTGATGGATACAAAAGACTGGTGCAACTCAATGGGTCAGGCAGCATCCCTGGAGCAAAGGAAGTGATGTATGGGGTCTCGACCCCTTGAAGGGTCTCGTCACCTATTCCTTTTCTCCAGAGATGCTGCCTGATCCACTGAGTTACTCCATCACTTGGTGTATATCTGCGCTGTAAACCACCATCTGCAGTTCCTTCTTACACTCACTTTAACTGGTTATGCTTTCAGACTCCTGCGGCTTTGATATGCTTTACAGCCGGGGGATTGCAATAAGAGAATATAACTCTGCTGTTTTACTCAAACACAATCCCCGGAAAATACCTGGAGTTTAGCAAAGCGAGATCGATGGATGCAACTCACAGAAACGTTGAAACATCCTGAAACCCCTTGCAAATTGATCAAAAAAAATCTCTCGATCTGAGAATATAGAATCCACTGCCACAGGGAGTAGTTGAAAACAAATAGTGCATTTAAGAGAAAGGTGGGCAAGCATATAAAAGGAGAAGAAGGAACGGGTTGTTTAGTTTAGAGATATAGCGTGGAATCAGGCCCCCTTGCCCACCAAGTCCACGCTGACCAACGATCACCCAAGTCCTACACTAGACAACGGGGACAGTTCACAGAAGAAAATTCACCTATAACCCTGCACATCTTTGGAGTGTGGGAGGAAACCAGAGCCCCAGGAGAAAACCCACGTGGTCACAGGGAGAATTATACAAACTCCAAACAGACACCCGCAGTCAGGATCAAACCCGGGTCTCTGACGCTGCAGGGCAGCAACTCAACCGCTGCACCACTTGTGTGGATGGATTTAATGACAAATTGTTGGCATGACCTGGTTGGGCTAATGATCCTGCTCCTGAATCAAAAGAAAAAGGTAGAACATTTCAACAACTCTGGAAAAATAATGCCCCTCATCGGAACTCATCTCCAGAGATGCTTCCTGACCTGCTGAGTTTTTTTCCAGCATTCTCTGTAAATTTTTTTCACTTTTCTGGCAGCTGCTTTGTTTATTTTTGATTGTCAGTCTGTTTCTGGGTTGTATATCCTACATATAATGTTGCTTAAATCATTGTCTGTAGGTGTAGCACAGATAAATGTAACGATGGCTTCAAAAACTAACTGGGGAATGACATTGATGCATTGTTGCACACTTTACTGCTGAGATTAATGCCGTCAATAAAAGATGTTTGGTGATAGCTTTACATTTGTAATTTATCAGCAGAAACACTAGAGACCAAAGAAATTGTATGGCGTTCAACCATCAGATGTCTAACTAGATGCAGGAACAATGTTCCCAATGTCGTGGGAGTCCAGAACCAGGGGGTCACTATTTAAGAATAAGGGGTAGGCCATTTGGGACTGAAATGAGGAAAAACGTTTTCACCAAGAGAGTTGTGAATCTGTGGAATTTTCTGCCACAGAAGGCAGAGGCGGCCAATTTACTGGATGTATTCAAGAGAGAGTTAAATATAGCTCTTAGGACTAATAGAATCAAGGGATATGGGGGCAAAGCAGGAACAGTTTACTGATTCTAGATGATCAGCCATGATCACATTGAATGGCGGCGCTGGTTCGAGGGGCCAAATGGGCTACTCTTGCACCTATTTTCTTAGTTTCTATGTTTTTGGGTCTAAAATGAATGAAGGAAGCTCCAGGAGGGCTGGGACCGACTGCCAAACCCCGATGGGCAGTAGGCCTGGTTCTCCCGTTGTGAAACCAGGGAACCCACCTGGAATTGGTCCGAGGATCGTCTCCTGCCCCACCCGAAGACCGGGAATCAGAAGGTAGAGAGAGTTGATGGTGGATGCTGGAGCAAAGAGCAGGGAAGAGAACCGGGAATCTTACCTTCTGCGCTCTCAAGGTCGACTGCGGGACATGCCCCCGAGGCATGAAGGCCGGCCAAGGAGAGATCAACGGTTCGCTGGCGATCCGGATGGAGATGACTGCTGCAAAGGCTATTATGGCAAGCTGCAGCTCAGACTGTGGAAATGGTGCCAAACTTGGACTCAATAGGCATTTTCTGTGCATTTTCTACTTAATCTGCAATTGTCTTTATGTATGGCAATAATCTTACTGATCTGCAATAATCTTACCAATCTGTATGCAAAAAAATGAACTTCACTGTACCTTGGTTTGTGTGATAACAAAGTGAATAAAAAAAGAAATAGTTTAATTAACATTGAGACAAATAGGACGACAATCTATTCTTCATGTGGAGGGTTGGATGTTTTCCATCTTTGCTCATGCTTTGCACATTCTGGAAACAAGGAACTGCAGATGCTGTTTATACACAGTAGGTGTATACAGTGCATACTCTAGTTGAATGATTGTGCCTATACACTGAGATAGTCTTGCTGAGCTGTATGCAAATAATGTATTTCATTGAACCTGGTGTACATGACAATAAAGAAACCTGAACCAAAGAACCATTGACACACAACTCAGCAGGACAGGCAGCATCTCTGGAGAACATGCATAGGTGGCATTTTGGGTCGAGACCCCTCTTCAGTCCTTTTCACTTTTTAGCAGGATTTGCCATTGGGTTATTGTGGGCACTGGCTGATGGAAGGACTGGTTATGCTTGAGAAGTGAACAGTGAGTTGTCTCTGACAAGAGGTCCACAATCTGCCGGCAGGTCCATGAAACCACATTTTCTGTTATGTGTTTCTGGAGATAAGCCTGGGACAACACCTCCTTCGTGAGCTGCATTCCTCTAATGCAAAACTGCTTCATGGATCAAGAGAAGTTGCATATTGTTAAGAACGCACTTTTTATCTAGCAGTTCAAGATGCACTATATCCCAAGAGTTGCTTTATTAATAAAAAAAAGCAAAGTGCTGGAGGAACCCAAGGCAACATCCCAGGCATTGAGTCTTTAATTGCATTCACTACCTCCAGATACAGTGCTCACATGCCAACTCCATACGGTAAGATCTCCCACATCAGACACTCTAATATGAGAGAACACAAAGAGCTGGAGCAACTCAGTGGGTCAGGCAACATCTCTGGAGAACGTGGATAGGTGACGTTTCAGGTCGGGACCCTGTGCCCTTTTGTGTAAACCAGCATCTGCAGTTCCTTGCATCTACACTCTAATCTGGAATTTGTCTTGGTAACAGATTACCAAATGGATAGAAGTACGTTTAAAAAAAATAGGATATTTTCATACCTTCTTGGGAAAAATTCAACATCGCAACTGACTCCTGGGAATGCTTGGCCCACCACTCAGTATGGATAAGGAGCATTAAGGATAACACTAAGTCCATGGGTCAGGAACTTGCAGAAGCCCAGTATTAAGGTCAGAAGGAGCGCACCACGTCACGTTATGTACCTACCCATCATGTCAAGCACTTCCTGCCTCATCTGTGAAAGAATCTAGGGGTCCCTCATTGGCCTCATCAGTCACCTTAGAGTTCATAGAACCAGAATGGATGGATACAAGGTCTCCTTGATTAGTTTAGTTTAGAGATACAGCACAGAAGAGGCCCTTCGGCCCACCGAGTCCACACCAACCAGCGATTCTGGCACTTTAACACTACCCTACACACACTATGGATAATTTGCACTTATACCAAGCCAATTAAGCTACAAACCTGTACGTCTTTGGACTGTGGGAGAAAACCGAAGATCTCAAAGAAAACCCACGTGGTCACGGGGAGAGTGTACAAACTTTGTACAGATAGCATCCGTAGTCGGGATCGAACCCAGGTCTCCAGCGTTGTAAGAGCCATAAGGCAGCAACTCTGCCACTGCACCACTGTGCCACCCTTTAACTTGATCTAACAGGTTTAATAGAAGAGAGTGTCTGTTTTTACTGGGAAATCTGAGTCTTTAGAAATAGACCTCAGTGAGCATCTAGGGAGAAGGATGAATATATGTTGTTAGTTCTCAGAAGAGAAAAGAGAAGAAAGTTCAAACAGGAATAACTACCCCTCCTATCTCCAGCTGAGACATTCGTTGTTGGAAATGTTGGCACGTTCAAGGCCTGGATAGAGCGAATGTGGAGAGGACCTATCCACCAGTGGGAGAGTCTAGGACCAGAGGCCACAGCCTCAGAATAAAAGGACGTACCTTTAGAAAGGAGATGAGACAGAATTTCTTTAGTCAGAGGCTGTGTAATTCATTACCACAGAAGGCTGTGGTGGCCAAGTAAATGGATATTTTTAATGCGGAGATTGACAGATTCTTGATTAGTACGGGTATCTGAGGTTATGGGGTAAAGGCAGGAGAATGATGTCGAGAGGGAACGATAGATCAGCCATGATTGAATGGTGGAGTAGACTTGATGGGCCGAATGGCCTAGTTCTGCTCCTAGAACTTATGAACTTGCTCTATGGATCAAATTGTTCACTGGGTCTCCATAACGACATACCCTTGTGTCAAACAATAGTTAAGTGTGAACACCAGGCAAGGCACCTCTACTCCCAGCCTGCAGTTAAGAGAAATAGGCTTTCCTATTTCAATTTTTCTCGAATCATTTTTCTTCTGCAGCAAGTGCAATCTGTAATATCATTAACTGTTTTCAATTATTCGGGACCTCTGCAGCTAACCTTGTTTTATTATTTACAGAGATACAGCAGTTGCCACACAAACAACAATAAAAGAAAATGAGTTGATTAAAATGGGGCAAGCTGCAACCAACGGTAATTGGTTTTGAGTTGACCTTGAAACACACTCTGAAAAAGTTTCGCCAAAATTCAGAGTTTATGAAATGGTTGAATTGTGAATAATAATTGCTGAACAACGTATTATGGAATGTCACAATCTGGATACATGGAAAATGGTGGTTAAAAAAGCTTTTACAATGAGAATGGATTGTCAACCAAACATGGATACATAGAAAATAGGTGCAGGAGTAGGCCATTTGGCCCTTCGAGCCAGCACCCACATTCAATATGATAATGGCTGGTTATCCAAAATCAGTACCCCGTTCCTGCTTTCTTCCCATATCGCTTGATTCGTTAGCCCTAAGAGCTATATCTAACACTCTTGAAAACATTCAGTGAATTGGTCTCCACTGCCTTCTGTGGCAGAGAATTTCACAAATTTACAACTCTCTGGGTGAAAAAGTTTTTCCTCGTCTCAGTCCAATGGCTCACCCCTTATTCTTAAACTGGACCCCTGGTTCTGGACTCCCCCAGCATTGGGAATCTAGCCTGTCCATCTAGCCTGTCCAATCCCTGCTCCTGATTCTCTTTCCCATTACCAAATGCTCCTTACCCCAACATTAAAAAAATATTGGTCTTTAGTTCCATTATCAACACAGTGCATCATCTGGCTTGGTATGAAGTCTAGTAGCGAGTTTAGGAGAGTTTGCGCTCGCCACAAGCTCGCTGCATGGTCGACACATGGTCGTAGGTGGTCACTGGTAAGTCTCCTTCATGGTCGAGAGGAGTTCCCGCATAGTGGTTACTACTCGCGGCCTCAGTTTGGTCGAGGAAAAATTTTCAACAAGCTGAAAAAATGTTCTGTGATTATAATTGGTCGGCATGGAGAAAATCGATACTTTTGAACTCGTAGTGCAGTAGTAGTGGGGTCGCCATGGTGTTGTAGGCAGTCGAGGTACCCTTAGGTAATCTCCTTTGCTGACCGGGCATTTTAATTGGCTCATTGGGGGTAAAAAAACGTAAGCACGAGTTTTCATAACCAAGGAAAACCGACCGGTAATGTTAAATGCCCACTAAACTTCACAGCTGTGTATCTCTGGCTTATTAAAAGTTGTCTGGCTTCTTAAAAATGTTTCCACTCCTTCTTTCTCCCCACCCTCCTTGCTCTTTTTAAAGGACTTACCGTACACTGTGCCAGCTGCCTTTAACCTTCCTGTTCATCGCGGATATCACCATGGCTTTGCATCATGTGAATTTCAGACAGCGTTCCCCCACTTTCCCTGGCCCCCGTCTTTGCGAAGTGCTTGTGTGTGTGTGTTCAGCGCTGACGGTCGATCCACCTCGCGGTTTTTCAAGCAAGTGCCCCCGAGCTTGAAGGTCGCAGACAGTTTGCTGAAAAGTCGCGTAAGTGGGACAGGCCCTTAAGAATCTGTAAGAAGAAGAGAAATGCCAAGTCAAGCCGAGTTTATTGTCAGATGCACAAGTACAGAGAAGTACAGCTACACTGAAAATCTTGCTCGCAGCAACAACGCAGGAATATACTCAGACAACACACAAAACATAAATCCTACATAAATTTTACATAAATTCCACAAGAAAATGTGAGAAAAAGATGCTGCAAGAAAACTGGACTTTACTGCAAAACATAATTGGAAAACAACTCCATTAGGTGTTCTGTGGTGTTCCTTTGCTGAGGTAGGATTAGGCTTATGCAAGTCACTTCCAGAACCCAATGGTTGTAGTAAAGTGGCTTATTCTGAACCTGGTGGTGTTGGACTTCAGGCTTCTGTGCCTCTTGCGTGACGGTGGCACAAGATTAATGCATGGCCTGGATGGTGGGGAACTTTCATAGATGCTGCTTTCTTTCCATGGTGGAGATGGCTGAATCCACCACCACTCTCTGCAGCCTCTTGCTTTCCTGTGCTCCAAGAGCCTGCATGTTCCCTCCACTATCTCCACCCCACACTAGTCCAGACCATCCCAGTTCCAATTCACACTCCCACAGCGCTCCACTCACGAATAACTGACCTTCACCTTCTCAGAGGCAATTAGACAGGTGCAATAAATGTTGGTTTTGCGATTCACGTCCACACCCTGAAAAACAAATGACAAGAGAAAGACGGGTGACATTTTACATTGGAATCCGATGCTTTCCCTCAAACAAGATATTATACTCGCTGACACAAGTAACACGCCCTGGGGAACATCATGCATGGTGGCTGCTAAATCTGCTTCTCAAGTCCGCACACAAGATTAGTTGTTTAGCCAGAGCTGAACACACTTCTCGGCATCCGCATACAATGGTGTCTGTCTTACGATTCTTGTGCACGATGGTGGAAACAAGGCCTCGACGTGAACACTCTTTCCTTGACCCCACTTAAATGATAATAAGATCTCGTTTGCATTTCATCACTCAACCTGTTCACCATCCATGCTGTTCTTGAATTGACTGACTGATTGAAAGATACAACATGAAACAGGCCCTTCGACCCACTGAGTTCAGGCCAATCATCGAACACCCGTTCACACTCTTTATTTTAGTTCTAATAATTAGTTTTACTGCTTTGACGTTATTTGTTGGTGCAAGATGTTTATTTGTTTCTGGAGTTAGGGTGAAATACTATTTACGAAAACTCGTTCTGTGTTTCACATCCTACTCCCTGCATGCTTGGGGCAATTTACAGAGGCCAATTAACCTACGTCCTTGAGATGTGGATGGAAATAGTAACATCAGGAGGAAACCCACACGGCAACCGGGAGAACATGCAAACTCCACACAGACAGTACCCATGGTCGGGAATGAACCAGGGTCTCTGCCCCTGTGAGACAGCAGGTTTATCAGCTACTCCCTCTGTGCCATCATTCCTTTGCATCGTTTGACTCGCGGTCCAGAATTGCTGCACAGCTTGCCCGTGTGCGATGGTTGTCTGACCTACCATGATGGCACCAGTATTACCCCTCTCAGTGTAACTCTTTTAGGTTAGCGTGTTCTCATCCCAGTGTCATAAGCATCGGTGACAGAAGGAAAACAGAAGATCCGTTTTTAAAGAATCAAACTGTTTTTCTTGATATCTTTTAGATGGAACAGTCCTTGACAAAGATATGACATGCAATTTACACTGAAGCACATGACTGCAGCACATACATTGATTTAAGGGGATTGTGACAGATACAGGGGCTGCTCAGCATTCTCTGCGTATGCCTGGACCAAAATGTCAGGTCTCCGCTGAAAACCTGGCATCGGATCAATACAGCTCTGATCTGGCAAAAGTATTAAAATCCTGATTTGGGGAAATCTTGAAAGGTTCAGGGAACGTCTCAGTTACAAAGCCCTGAAGGAGCTTCTGTTGCAATAATCTGTCCCTTCAACTTCAATAAATCACCTTTCCATTCCAATCCGAAGAGCTAGACCTCACCGGGGAACAAGCGTGTTGATATCAGGCTCGATCGCAGAGGGGTTTAAAGGAATAAGAAAAATAATGAAAATACACACATTTCTGCACATTTGACCGAGCAAGAAATTGTACATTGCTTGCAAAGACGTGTTAGTGTCCCAGAGCAAAGAAACTGGCCCTTCAGCCCATCACACCATGTACCAACCATCATACCTACCTAAGCTAATCATACCTTCCATGTCTTGCATATTCAAGTATCTGTCTAACCACACATGATTAGCAGGGGCTTGAAATGAGCAATCACTTTGATGTCATTGGAACAGGACAGAAGGACACGCTATGTGTTGTTGCAAACATCATTTGATGGCTTGCATTTGGATTTACCTGCATTTGGGAGATAGGGCTGTTCATTCTTAGAAACGTAGAAATTAGGTGCAGGAGTAGGCCATTCGGCCCTTCGAGCCTGCACCGCCATTCAATATGATCATGGCTGATCATCCAACTCAGTATCCCGTACCTGCCTTCTCTCCATACCCCCTAATCCCCTTAGCCACAAGGGCCACATCTAACTCCCTCTTAAATATAGCCAATGAACTGGCCTCAACTACCCTCTGTGGCAGAGAGTTCCAGAGATTCACCACTCTGTGTGAAAAAAGTTCTTCTCATCTCGGTTTTAAAGGAATTCCCCCTTATCCTTAAGCTGTGACCCCTTGTCCTGGACTTCCCTAAAATCGGGAACAATCTTCCTGCATCTAGCCTGTCCAACCCCTTAAGAATTTTGTAAGTTTTTATAAGATCCCCTCTCAATCTCCTAAATTCTAGAGAGTATAAACCAAGTATCCAGTCTTTCTTCATAAGACAGTCCTGACATCCCAGAAATCAGTCTGGTGAACCGTCTCTGCACTCCCTCTATGGCAATAATGTCCTTCCTCAGATTTGGAGACCAAAACTGTACGCAATACTCCAGGTGTGGTCTCACCAAGACCCTGTACAACTGCAGTAGAACCTCCCTGCTCCTATACTCAAATCCTTTTGCAATGAAAGCTAACATACCATTCGCTTTCTTTACTGCCTGCTGCACCTGCATGCCTACCTTCAATGACTGGTGTACCATGACACCCAGGTCTCGCTGCATCTCCCCCTTTCCCAATCGGCCACCATTTAGATAATAGTCTGCTTTCCCGTTTTTGCCACCAAAAATGGATAACCTCACATTTATCCACATTATACTGCATCTGCCAAACATTTGCCCACTCACCCAGCCTATCCAAGTCACCTTGCAGTCTCCTAGCATCCTCCTCACAGCTAACACTGCCCCCCAGCTTAGTGTCATCCGCAAACTTGGAGATATTGCCTTCAATTCCCTCATCCAGATCATTAATATATATTGTAAATAGCTGGGGTCCCAGCACTGAGCCTTGCGGTACCCCACTAGTCACTGCCTGCCATTGTGAAAAGGACCCGTTTACTCCTACTCTTTGCTTCCTGTTTGCCAGCCAGTTCTCTATCCACATCAATACTGAACCCCCAAAGCCATGTGCTTTAAGTTTGTATACTAATCTCTTATGTGGAACCTTGTCGAAAGCCTTCTGGAAGTCCAGATACACCACATCCACTGGTTCTCCCCTATCCACGCTACTAGTTACATCCTCGAAAAATTCTATAAGATTCGTCAGACATGATTTACCTTTCGTAAATCCATGCTGACTTTGTCCAATGATTTCACCACTTTCCAAATGTGCTGCTATCCCATCTTTAATAACTGACTCTAGCAGTTTCCCCACTACCGATGTTAGACTAATTGGCCTGTAATTCCCCATTTCTCTCTCCCTCCCTTCTTAAAAAGTGGGGTTACGTTTGCTACCCGCCAATCTTCAGGAACTACTCCAGAATCTAAAGAGTTTTGAAAGATTATTACTAATGCATCCACTATTTCTGGAGCTACTTCCTTAAGTACTCTGGGATGCAGCCTATCTGGCCCTGGGGATTTATCGGCCTTTAATCCATTCAATTTACCCAACACCACTTCCCGGCTAACCTGGATTTCACTCAATTCCTCCAACTCCTTTGACCCGCGGTCCCCTGCTATTTCCGGCAAATTATTTATGTCTTCCTTAGTGAAGACGAAACCAAAGTAGTTATTCAATTGGTCCGCCATATCTTTGTTCCCCATGATTAACTCACCTGTTTATGACTGCAAGGGACCTACATTTGTTTTAACTAATCTCTTTCTTTTCACATATCTATAAAAACTTTTGCAGTCAGTTTTTATGTTCCCTGCCAGTTTTCTTTCATAATCTATTTTTCCTTTCCTAATTAAGCCCTTTGTCCTCCTCTGCTGGTCTTTGAATTTCTCCCAGTCCTCCGGTATGCTGCTTTTTCTGGCTAATTTGTACGCATCATCCTTCGCTTTGATACTATCCCTGATTTCCCTTGTTATCCATGGATGTACTACCTTCCCTGATTTATTCTTTTGCCAAACTGGGATGAACAATTTTTGTAGTTCATCCATGCAGTCTTTAAATGTCTTCCATTGCATATCCACCGTCAACCCTTTTAGAATTAATTGCCAGTCAATCTTGGCCAATTCACGTCTCATACCCTCAAAGTTACCTTTCTTTAAGTTCAGAACCATTGTTTCTGAATTAACAATGTCACTTCTGCTATCAACTTGATCAATATGAATTAACTTCTGCTATCTAGTAAGTATACACCACCTTCCTCCGCTCCCATCGTATCCCTTTCACTTCAGGGGTCAGGAATGTGAACTGTATTGGTGGGGCTTGCATTAACTGGGTGACATGCTGACCTCCATTGATTGGAAGGAAGCAAAAGAACTTCCATTCAGGGTGTACAGGCGGGCAAGGTGAGGGTATGTTCAAGTTCAAGTTCACATTTATTGTCACATGCCCCAATTAAGGTTGACAGTGATATGCGAGTTACCATGCAGCCGTACAATTAAAAAAAACACACCACACGATAAAACTTAACATAAACATCCAAAACAGTGAACACGGTGATGGAAGGCAATAAAGTTCAGTCAGTCTTCCTCCTTTTATTCACCCGTGTTTGGGGCCTTGACCCTCTGTAGTCACCGCTATGGACGGCCCGATGTATAGGCCCTCTCGTCGGGATGATCAAAGCTCCAATGTCGGGATGGATGGAGTACACTCCGCAGCTTGGAGTGCTCGAATCGGCCACTTTCTTACCGGAGACTGCATCATCTCAATGTTAAGAGGCAGCAAGAGCACCATGGAAACAAGAGAGGTGTAATTTCCAAGGTGCTGCTGCTCTCAGTCTCTATTTCAATCTTTCTCGAAGTTGCGGGAGAGTAGGCAGTAAATTAAGCAGTAAATTAAACTAACCAAGTACTTAATTATTAAAAGAAACTTAGCGAGATGCAGGCTGGCACTTCTGCACTCTGCTTACTCCATAGGGGAAGATAAGAAGCTATTATAATAAATGTTGTTGTAGTGTGCAGAGAGCAGTCTCACACTTGGTGCAATGTTTAAAGTTGTACATGACCTATATTAAGGGTGGCACAGTGGCGCAGCAGTAGAGTTGCTGCCGGAACCCCAGACTCGATCCTGAATATGGGTGTTGCCTGTACGGACTATGTATCTTCTCCGTCTGACCTTTGGGTGTTCTCTGAGCACTCTGGTTTTCCTCCCAAATTGCAAAAACATGCAGGTTTGTAGGTTAATTGGCTTATGTTAAAAATTGTCCCTAGTGTGTAGTTTAGAACTAGTGTATGGTTGATCGCTGGGACTTAGAAAGGAATTAGAAATTGATAGATGTTAATAATGTATGGAGAATCCTGCCCAGCAACAGAAACTAATGTGCAGTGGCATAACAATTGGATCAGATGTCTTAATTGCAGCAGTGAGCAGTACATTGTGTATTAAGACACAAAAAGCTGGAGTTACTCAGCGGGTCAGGCAGCATCTCTGGAGAAAAGGGATAGGTGATGTTTTGGGTCCAGACTTTTCATCAGAAGAGATCCGACCCAAAACATCACCTATTCCTTTTCTCCAGAGATGCTTCCTGACCCGCTGAGTAACTCCAGCTTTTTTTAAACCAACATTGTGTATTAACTTGGCCTGAAGAAACAGTGCAAAGTTGAACATACCACAGACAATACCACAAGATCTCTATTTATGCTGTTTATTTTTGTCCAAAAAAAAAAATCCACTTAAAGATTTTGTTTGGCTCACTGTTTAAGAGACCATTGGGTGAATTAATGCTCAGTTGCAAAGTGGTGAGTGGGCCTGATTTCATTATCACCGCGAGACTGTGAATGCCAGTCATATCAGTTCACATCAGAACGCTTTGTCAAATGACATGATTTAATCAGAAGTGGCTGCAATTCCCACAATAAGTACTAAGATGAAAGGGTTGCTGAGATAATGAAATCAGATTGACAATAACAGGGTGATACGCTGGCACAGCTGGCAGAGTGACAGAGACCCAGTGGTTGAGAAAAAGGGATAACATCGAACGAGTGTGAATGGGTGATCAGTGGTCGGTGTGAATCTGGTGGGCCGAATGGCCTGTTTCCACGCTGCATCTCTACACTAAACTAAACTAAACTAAATGTTGAGCACCTTGGTAAACTGGAACAGGAGGGTAACATAAAATCTGAGCTAAAATTGGACAATGTACTGACTTACCATGACATTTATTTCAACCTAAATGAGGGTACAAAGCAAATCTCAGTTTGGGTATTCAGATACCTTCAGGCTGAGGGAACGTGAATGGCCTGGTCACCAAGCTCCTTAGTGGTCTTTACATGCATGTTTCTGGATGTAGGACTGGTGACATATATTTGTCATTGGGAAGGTTGTCCTTACTGTTATTTCTCACAAGATTGTTATTACGTGGATGAGGATAATCCATCGATCTACGGTATCTATAACTGTTAATGATTGGAACCTAGACATAAAATGCTGGAGTAAGTCAGTGGTCCATGCAGCATCTCCGGAGAAGAGGAATAGGTGAGGTTTCAGGTCGAGACGTCTGTAGAAGAGTCTCAACCTGAAACGTCACCTATTCCCTTCCTCGAGAGATGTTGCCAGACTTGCTGAGTTACACTAGCATTTTGTGTCTATATTCGGTGTAAACCAGCATCTGCAGTTTCTTCCTGCATAATAATTGGAACCTGTTAGCTTCAAACATAATGGGGGAGGAGACACATTTCTGCAATGCTCTGGTTCTGCATTCTGGTGTCTGATCTTTGTAGATGAGTTCATTCAATGCAGGGAGTGTCAAAGAGCGTTTAACATTCCTGTGTGTTCACAATGGAACAATGACATTTTTACTTGCAGCAGCATAACAGACCATAACACAATAAACACAATGTCTATTAATTCAACCAGAAGACAATCTCACTCTTCCATCGTTCCATTGCTACAAGGAAGAATGTCATTGTTCCAGCAAACATTTGAAAAAGTCTAAGGTGCTAAAGTTGGCTCATTTCTCAGATGTTCTCATAGTTCCATTAGATACAGTATAGAAAAGCCCATTTGGCTTTTCGAGCCATGCCAATTCTCAGAGAAATCCCATCAAACCTATAGGTTCACATGTAGCCCTGCAACTTATTTTCTCTCACATACTAATTTCCCTCTGACTTTCCTGTCATCGATCTGTCTAACGCAAATTGGAGGAACAGCATCCCACATTTTGCTTGGGCAGCTTACAAACCAGTGGTATTAATATTGATGTCTCTAACTTCAAGTAACCCCATGCATTCCCTCTCTCTCTCCATTCCTCCTCCACCCAAGTCATACCAGCTTCAAAGTCGTCTTGTTGAGTCTCATAGTCTGCACTCATTCTCACCTAGCACACAGCTGACGATGGCCTGTTTCCTTTAACATTGTTACTTTTTGACATACCTTTCATTCATTTGTTCTATTTCTCCCTACAGCACCATCTATATCTCTCATTTCCATTCCCCTGACTCTCAGTCTGACGAAGGGTCTCGACCCGAAGCGTCACCTATTCCTTTTCTCCAGAGATGCTGCCTTAGTTACTCCAGCTTTTTGTGTCTATCTTTGGGTTAAACCAGCATCTGCAGTTCATTCCTACGCTGTCCACTAGGCATGATACACAATAGCCAAGTAACCATCTAATCAGCACATATTGAAGATGTGGGAGGAAACCAGAGCACCCAAGAAGAACCAACAAGGAGAATGTATGAAATCTACACAGTCAGTACAAGAGATCTAATCTCACAAGAGATCACTATATCATCACTGTATCACCATAGTGAGGCAATGGTTCTACCTGCCTGATGCTGTTTCATCAGCACTTCTGCCAAGGCTTCTGCAAATAGAGGCAAGGGCGTTAGAGATTGATATTTCATCATAATGTGCAGTTACTACTGTTGTGCAGGAAACACCACAGACACAATGATAGACACAAAAAGCTGGAGTAAGGCAGCATCTCTGGAGAGAAGGAATGGGTGACGTTCCGGGTCGAGACCCTTCTTTAGACTGGTTAGGGATAAGGGAAACGAGAGATACAGACGATGATGTGGAGAGATAAAGAACAATGAATAAAAGATATGCAAAAAAGTAACGATGATAATGGGCCTGTCCCACTTGGCGATTTTTTAGGCGATTGCCAACGATCGTCATAGTTGCAGCAGGTTGCCGAAAAACCGACGACAACCTGCGTCAAACCCACTGTCGCCGAAGATTTTTTTTTCAACATGTTGAAAATTTAGCGGTGACTCGAAAGACCCTACGACTTTTTGCGCGACTGAGGAGACTACTTCCGGCGAACAACGGCGAACATGTGGCGACCAACTAGTCGCCTGTAAAAATCGCCTAAGTGGGAAACAGACCATTGTTGGCACAGACAGATATTGCTCTCATAGACGAAACCAATGCCTGAAGCATCTGTTTTAGATTTGATAGCGTTGTTTTCAGGAATGCTTCGTTAGGCCAAAAATCTCCAAAGCCTCTCTCTACCTGTGCACCCAATGCAACAGTAAGCAGTAAAAATCTCCCTACGGTTAAATCATCAGTTCGCCCTCCTACTATCATTCAGCACACATTTCCTGCTACCCTTGTACACGGTGCCTTGAGAATTAAGCTCAGTTCAGACCAAAGTGATATTTTTTGTTATTCTTCAAAACATGGACTGAGCAAACCAATTTAAATGTAGTGGATCAGTGAGTTTGACATTTACCTGTAAAACCGCCAAGATGGAATCGGCACTGTCAGAACAAATGTTAATGTCTTTAGAGAAATTTACACCATTTGATATTCCATTTAGTTGGATTTCCCCAGCTTTTCCCTGTGGAATGTGGCATTTTTACAGCCATGAGATGAATTGTATTTTGTTGCATTTAAAGGAGACTAAGCAAGGGAGGGTGAGATTTGTTGCGAGATTTAGACCTAATTATATGCAAATCTCAGCAGAGGAGTGAGATTAGTTGAGAATACAGATTGATGTCTCTCCCTTTCTCTCTTCTCTCTCCCCCTCTCTCTCCCTCTCCCTCACTCCATGTGTACTTCTCAGTTGCTTCCCTGGCAACCGCGGATGATTTGCCAGAATGAAACATGCAGGAGATCTTATGCATGGGGATATGTCCCATCTACAGTGAGATGATATCTGCAACTAATCCCGTTTGATCACTTTGTGCTCAGGTAATGAAGTCACCAAACATGGCTCGAAAAATAAAACACGCTCACGACATAATTAACTGAGCTGGTGCATTGCCTAGCTTGGATGTTAGTAGACCACACAATTAGATGTTGCTGAGGTCCCCGGAAGGGATTAACTCTTTCCTCTCCTGCATCCCTCCTCCCCCTTGCTGTTGTGTGGTTACAGCAGTACCTGCTACCATACGGAAATTATTGGAGCAAACATAATGTTGCACTGTTAGGGCAGTACGATGGCGCAGTGGTAGAGCTACTGCCTTACAGAGCCAGAGACCCGGGTTCGATCCTGACTACGGGTGTTGTCTGTACGGAGTTTGTACGTTCTCCCCGTGCCTTCTTGTGTTTTCTCCGAGATCTTCGGTTTCCTCCCACACTCCAAAGACGTGCATGTTTGTAGGTTAATTGGCTTGGTAAATGTAAAACATTGTCCATAGTGCGTGTAGGGTTAATGTGCGGGAAGAGAGTGGAAGTGCCTGGATTGTGCTGCCAAGGGGGTGGTTAAAGGAGATTAGTCGCATTCAAGAAACATTTGGATAGGCATATGGATATGCAGGGAACGGAGGGAAATGGGTTATGCGTAGGTAGATAGGTCATTGTCTTGGCATTATGTTCGGTACAGACATTGTGGGCTGGAGGTGCTGGTCTTGTGCTGTACTGTTTTATGTTCTATGCAAAAGCCGACAATGTTGGAAACTCGCAACAGGTAACACGGCAAATTCTGCACATGAAAACGTATTTCAGGGCTTTAAAGAAAGTCATCTTTCGAGAAACTCTGGAGTCCATGTGAGAAGACACACTTCTGCAGGGCATTGATACGGTAAACTGCAGGAAACGTTTCTGCATAAAAGAGGATGATAAAACTAGAGGACATTGATCTAGTGGACGGGGATAAGAGATTTTAGGTGTAGATTTTGATGTCATGAGTACGGAGGCCGAGTGAAAAGCTGTGTATATATTTATATAATGGTATATGGACACACTGATCTGTTCTGTTTTCATGCCTACTATATTCTGTTGTGCTGAAGCAAAGCAGGAATTTCAATGTCCAATCTGGGACACATGACAATAAACTCTCTTGAATCTTGAATCCAAACAAATCAGATAATTCTGTACATAAATACAGATTTAGAGGGGATTTGGGGGGGAAATAAATTTCAGCCAGAGAGGTGAGTACCTGATACACACTGCCAGAGAGAGGGGTGGAAACAGATTCACTGCCTGCATTTAAGATGAGCACCGAGGCCTAGACGTTTACAGACCAACTGCTGGAATAGTGTATTAATATGGATGGGTGTCTGGTGGTCAGCATTAATGTGTTGGGCCGAATGGCCTGTTACCATGCTGAATGACTCTATGGCTATTGAGGTCCGTGTTCCACGATTCTGATCCCGGGTTCGAGCCTGAATACAGGTGATGTGTTTCCAAGGCGATGTGACGAGTAACTGGAAATGGTGGTGTTTCATTGTGCGTGCAACCTTACAGCTTTGAGTTTAAGAAGGAACTGCAGATGCTGGAAAATCAAAGGTACACAAAAATGCTGGAGAAACTCAGCGGGTGCAGCAGCATCTATGGAGCGAAGGAAATAGGCAACGTTTCGGGCCGAGTTTCTCCAGCATTTTTGTGTACCTACCGCTTTGAGTGATGGTCGCCTCTTTGGTAAGCGATGTTCAAGAATGTTGACAAATTGCACCGTGTGCCTGCAGGTGGTATGAACCGTAGGCATAGTGAGTTGGATCGGACAGCTGCAGATATTGAGAGCGAACAGGCTGCTTAACTATGAGTAAAAGGCTTGGATAGAGTGGTTGTGGAGAGGTTGCTTCCACTAGTGTGAGAGTCTAAGACTAGAGGTCATAGCCTCAGAATTAAAGGACATTCCTTCAGGAAGGAGATGAGCAGGAATTTATTTTGTCGGAGGGTGGTGAATCTATGGAATTCTTTGCCACAGAAGGCAATGGAGGCCAAGTTAATGGATATTTTTAAGGCAGAAATAGATAGATTCTTGATTAGTATGGGTGTCAGGAGTTATGGGTAGAAGGCAGGAGAATGGGGTTAGGAGAGATAAATCAGCCATGGATTGAATGGTAGAGTAGACATGATGGGCCGAATGGCCTAATTCTGCTCCTATCACATGACATGAGTAAGCCTCATCACAGATAAACTAATGGCATTTCCAGTAATGCACATTTTACTGGCTAGACAATCGAGCCTCATCATCCTGTCGATTGAGGGATCCCTTATTTCTGCCCTCGCCGAGGAAAATTAATTCACCACAAACCAGTGAATAAATCCAAGAATAGATATAGGAAGCTTTTGTCATGGAGTCATACATACAACATGGAAATAGGCTCTTCGACACATTTTACCTTCCTATGCCGACCAAGGTGCCCGATCTACACTGGTCCCACCTGCCCGCATTTGGCGCTTATCCCTCTAAATCTTAGATAGACAAAAAGAAAATGCTGGAGTAACTCAGCAAGTCAGGCAGCACCTCTGGAGAAAATGGATGGGTGATACTTCGGGTCGGGACAGATCTTTGGACGGAAGCAGGATCTCGACCCAAAATGTCAACTATCCATTTTCTCCAGAGATGCTGTCTGATTAGATTAGATTTACCTTTATTGTCATTCAGACCTTACGGTCCCCTGAGTTCCTTCAGCATTTTGTGTCCATCTTTGATATAAACCAGCACCTACAGTTCCCTTTGAATGCAGGGGAAATGCACCCAATCCCAAATGATCTCAGGCAGTTCCCAAAGAAATGAGACTCCTCACCATTGATCACTCCTTTCCTTGATCATTGGCTGAATGTAAAGCGGACTGACTGCAATCTTGAGGTGACCTGTCTGCTCCTGCGTTTCTAAACACAATGGAGCAGCAGGTGGAACTGCTGCCTCCCAGCGCCAGAGACCCGGGTTCGATCCTGACCCCGGCTGTTGTTTTTTGCGGAGTTTTACTGTGACCGCGTGGATTTCCTCCGTGTGCTCCAGTTTCCACCCACATCCTAAAGACGTGCGGGTTTGTAGGTTAATTGTCCTCTGTAAATTACCCCTAGTGTTTGGGGGGTGTATGAGAAAATGGAATAACACAGAACGGGTTGGTGTGGACTTGGTGGGCTGAAGGGCCTCTTTCCATGCTGTCTCTCTAAACTAAACTAAAATTAAACATCTCCGCTCTGTCAGGTATAAAACCCCTAGATCCAGCCCTGGCTTACTCCATCTGTCAATGAACCCCTCATCTGAGCCTTTATTAAATCTAAACAGAACTACTGAACGGTACTCATAACCCTCGTATTCATATTCATACATTCATGTATTCCCTTCCATCAACATGGAGCTCATTTAAAACCCAATTGCCTTTCATCATTTGCATCATCTCATTGCCTGGTAATACTTTGATTTTGAAATTGATTTACTAACACTTTAGTATTAATCCTGCAAATGTTGTTCCAAATGAGAGCTGGAGATTTTTTTTCAATGGCCTCACAACTTCTCAAATCTGTATCCGCCAACAGCAACCCAGTTCTCTGCCCTTCTCCAATTCTGCTCTCTTGGGAAAGCCAGGTTTTAATTGTTCGAGTTTAATTAAAAAGTTTTGTTTAATTAAATTTAGTTTAGAGATACAGCTGGGAAACGGGCACCACAGCCCCATCGAGTCCGTGCCGACCAGCGATCCCTGCACACCCACACTATCCGACACACACACTAGGGAGAATTTACAATTTTACCAAAGCCAATTAACCTACAAACCTGTACGTCTTTGAAGTGTGCAAGGAAACCGGAGATCCCGTAAAAATCCCACGTAGTCACGGGCAAAGCGTGCTAACTCCATACAGACAGCACCCGTGGTCAGGATCGAGCCCGGTTCTCTGGCGCTGTAATGCAGCAAGTCAAGAGTCAAGAGTGTTTTATTGTCATAAAATCCACCGTTGTGCTATCTTGCCACTGTTCTAGTAATAGCAGATATGGCTTCCGCTGCCCAATTCTTAGAATTGCTCCTCTCATCCAGTTAAAATATTAGTTTTAAGTATTAGGATCCCACCTCCTCACCTGTTTGTTTGTTGATAATGCTTTTTTTCCTTTTGTTCATTCATGGAATGTGGACATCTCAGGCAAGGCCGTTGCCTGGCAGATTGAAGTAATGTTTAACATTGAAACAGTTCTCCATGTCTCCACTACAGCTATCATGCTGGACGGTAGAGTCACATAGCATGTCTTCTTCTCAAACAATATTACAACTTGCACCAAGTACTTAGAGACTCAAATCTGTAAATTGTAACTGTGCAATGGGGTAGATTACACTCCACCTCTTTATGTATATATTTTCTATGCCTCAATGCGATGTAAAGACTTTAATAATGCTCACATTCCATTCCAGGTATTTCACCATTCATATTATCCAGCTGTTGCAATGATATTTGACTTCATTTCTGGATTTGTCCAGGTGTCTGAATACTATCTCAGTAGCATGACGACCAGAATACTTCCTTGTGTAGCACCTTGGACTACTTTAGTTCAAGTTACTGTTGTGAATCAATAACCCCTTCAGCTTGCAAACAGAGATGCATTGGCCACAAAATCCAAAGGAATGACTACACCTGCAGAGAGACACTGGTTTATATATATAGTGAGACACGCAGCATCTCTGGATAGAAGGAATGGGTGGCGTTTTGTGTCAAGACCCTGCTTCAGACATTCTCCAGCATTTTGTGTCTATCTTCGGTTTAAACCAGCATCTGCAGTTCCTTAGAGGGACAGGCAGCATCTCTAGAGAGAAAGAATGGGTGACGTTTCGGGTCAAGGCCCTTCTTCAATCTGAAACGCCACCTATTCCTTCTCTCCAGAGATGCTGCCTGTCCCGCTGAGTTTCTCCAGCGTTTTGGGTCTACCTTCGGTTTAAACCCAGCATCTGCAGTTCCTTCCTACACATTTCAGCTACAGTTCCTTCCTACGCGTTAATTTATATAATGCTTGCCTGCCCAGCTTCAGTCATTCAAAGCAGCTGGCAATGCTCCAGGTTGGAGGACAATTGTTGCCAGCTCAGCGACAGAGCCACAATAACATGATTTGTCTGGCTCCAACCCCATGTAAGTGATTGCCGGCAGATCTGTCCATAAGTCTTTGTCACAGTTTGATGATTAAGACTGGGCTTGTTGACGAACACAGTGACTGAAACACATTGTTTGTGAAAGAGCTATTCAAGAGAGTAATAGTGATGTTTGGCTAAAAGAAAGGGATGGAAATACTGTTTATTTTGGTCCACAGATTAGATTTTATTGATAAGGACGCAGTAATGCAGAGGCCAGAAAGATTGTAATTCCCCTTGACAGCACAAGTTGATCAGCTTCAATAAAATTCATTTCTGTTTTATTTAATGGTCTAAAATGCTAAATAAATCATTTAGCGATGTCGTTACAATAACACTAGTCAGGAATTTATTTGAACACATTAATCAATGCATTTGTGAAACGCTATGAAATGATCACCGTGTGGTACAAACAGAGGTATCAGAAATAACTGCGGAGCATCCTGGACAATAAAGCTCACCCCTCCATGGCACACTGGTCAACCTGAGGAGCACCTTAGGCAACAGACTGGTTCCACCAAGATGCAGGACAGAACGCCACAGGAGATCCTTCTTCCCTGTGGCTATCAAACTGTACAACTTCTCCCCCTTCAGTCGTGGGATAGATTGACTCCCCCCCCCCCCCCCCCCCCCCCCCCCCCCCCCAATCTTTGCACATCCACAAGCCTTTACACTTGTTACTTTAATTTCATGTTTCATGTACAGTATTTTGTGTTTGATAACTGTTGACAGATCTAGTTCCGTCCTGGGATAAATACATTTCTATCGTATCGTAGCTAAGACAGTAATGTCAGTCATGTGCCAATGATCCATTGTTGGCCCATTCCCATACACTTCAATATTTCTTACGCAAATATGTTTCCACTTTTCCTTTAAAAATGGATTCTGCACTTACCTATGTTTCTACTAGAGTGTTACAAATCCTTACAACACCCAAATGGTAGCTATGGGTGAGTGGTGAAACTCTCAGCTTTAAGTCACGGGATCATGAGTTCAAGTCCTGTTTCAGAGGCTTGATCACCATAATCCAGCTGACACTTCAGTACCATTTTCAGAAAGAAAAACCCCTTGGTTGCTTTTCCAAAGGGAGCGCAGGGATTTCCTGGCTTTGATTAATCCATCAACCAACAGCACGATTTATTACCGGTTAGGAAGGAACTGCAGATCCTGGTTTACACTGAAGAGAGACATAAAAAGCTAGAGTAACTCAGCCGGTCAGGCAGCATCTCTGGAGAAAAGGATGTAAGCGAAGTTTCGGTTTGGAACTTTAATTCAGACCCAAAGACAGACTGAAGAAGCATTCCGACCTGAAATGTCACCTATTCCTTTTCTCCAGAGATGCTGCCTGTACCACTGAGTTACTCCAGTATTTTGTGTCTATAACAGATACAAAATGGTTTGTTGTTGAGATAGAGGTAAACATTTACGTTCTCCATCTCAAGGGTGCCTGAAGGGTCATTAAATGGAGAAATAGTCCAAAGATAGTCTCTGGAAACCCGGATGATTTTTAAAAATCATTCTTCCACTATAGAGATTGGATTGTTCCTCAGTCTCACTTGGGGACAATTTTAGCATTCGGTAACTTGTCTGCAAACAGCTTTGCCTGTCTCGTAGCAGAATTGCCTATTTCTGTGAGAACATTTTGAAGTGACCTAACTAAAGTTTTCAGGTCTAATGGAAAATTGACAAAGTAAATCGAGCAAATCAGTCAATGTGGCAACACCAGTTATAAATCAGGTGCCCAAAGAGGAGAAATCAATTGGAACACTTTCACGAAAAGATAAATATTTATCGAATAAAATGCCAGTGAAGGACAATACAGACAGCTTTTCATTAATAAAGTCAAAGTTGGCAAACAAGGTCAAAGGCACAAAGTGCTGGAGTAACTCAGTGAGTCAAGTAGCATCACTGGAGAAAAAGCATGGCTGACGTTTTGGGTCAGAACCCTTCTTCAGACTGGCCTCCAAAGGGGGATGGTCTAATTATGTTTAAAGTTTCTTTGCGGTAATATTCACCTTTTGTGGCATTCAGTGTCAAAACCTTCTTGAATAGAATTCTAATATGGAAACAACAGGAGGACACTAAGCAGAGTTTATGGACAATTTAACTGGGCAAAATTGGGGCCAAATATTGTTTGATGATATTCCAGAAAAAAAGTGCTGCGTAAATGCAAATGGTCATTGTTATCAGGGAAATGTCTGTTAACAAATGCTAGTGGGAATAGCTCAACCCTCTACAGAATCGAACCCCTCTCAAGAGGCGTAGGAATTGCACAAACTCCATCAGCTTCAGAACTGTTCTGCTCCATTTACAGGGAAATCAGAACGTGTCAGGAACCTTCCCCCATCACTTAGTTCTCGTGTCTGTAATCCATATAAAAAAATAAAAATGACTCCAATTTTGCCCAGTTAAATTGTCCATAAACTCTGCTTAATGTTCTCCTGTTGTTTCCATATTAGAATTCTATTAAAGAAACTCGGGAGGTTCAGCGTGCTTCAGTGGTGTTAATGCCAATATTTAACTTCAAAATCCTTCTCTTATTTTCCAAATTAATATATTTTGCTTTGCACTCCAGGTGAAATAAATTTGAGTTAATATTCCTTGCTTGCCTTTTTTTTTTATTAATGCTGAAGTGAAAATTAATGAGTCACATAAAAAACTTAATTCAGCATATGTTCGGAATATTTTGTATGCAGTTCATGGGACTATTAACTTCCTCACCCACACAAAGCTATTTTTTCTTTCAAGACTGTTTCTTCTCAAATGATGTTATGTGAAAATATTCAACTGTGCGCTAAGCAATTTAGAATTTACCCTTTCCAGCAGTTCTTTGATTCCAATACATAGCAACACATTTTGATTCCAGAAAAATATTATTTTCAGTACCTTATAAACTTAGTTTAGTTTACAGTTTAGTTTAGAGATACAGGCTCTTTGGCCCACTGAGTCCGTGCCGATCAGCGATCACCCATACACTGATTCTATCCTGTACTACAGACCTCATGAAACTGTTTCCATGACTGCATGTTTTGCTGAAGCAAGTATATAAAAACCTGATCAATTTGTCCCTTCCCACCCATACCACCCCCTCTCCGGGCACTTTCCCTTGCAACCGCAAGAAATGCTACACTTGTCGCTTTACATCCCCCCTCGACACCATTCAAGGACCCAAGCAGTCATTTCAGGTGCGGCAGAGGTTCACCTGCACCTCCTCCAACCTCATCTATTGCATCCGCTGCTCTTGATGTCAGCTGCTCTACATCGGTGAGACCAAGCGTAGGCTTGGCGATTGCTTAGCCGAACACCTCCGCTCAGTTTGCCATAACCAACCTGATCTCCCAGTGGCTCAGCACTTCAACTCCCCCTCCCATTCTGAATCTGACCTTTCTATCCTGGGCCTCCTCCATGGCCAGAGTGAGGACCACCGTAAATTGGAGGAGCAGCACCACATATTTAGCTTGGGCAGTTTGCACCCCCAGCGGTATGAATATTGACTTCTCTAATTTCAGGTAGTCCCTACTTTCTCCTCCTCTTCTCAGCTCTCCCTCAGCCCATTGGCTCCACGTCTTCCTTTCTTCTTCCCCCCCCCCCCCCCCCCCCCCCCTCACATCAGTCTGAAGAAGGGTTTTGACCCAAAACATTGCCTATTTCCTTCAATCCATAGATGCTGCCTCACCCGCTGAGTTTCTCCAGCATTTTTGTCTACCATATAAATCAGTAATATACTGTAGTTTAGGTTAGTAATATAGCATGGAAACAGGCCCTTCAGCCCATCGAGACCATGCCGAATGATGATCACCCGTACACTAGTTCTATCCTACACACTACGGACAATTTACAGATGCCAATTAACCTACAGGCTTCCACGTCTTTGGAATGTGGGAAGATACCCGAGCACCTGGAGAAAACCCTCACGGTCACAGGGAGAACGTAAAACTCCGCACAGACAGCACCCGTAGTCATGGTCGAACCCGGGTCTCCGGGGCTGTAAGGCAGCAGCTCAGCCACGGCGCCTCTGTGCCACCCTTAATTCAGAGCTAGACCACACCTTTGCCAACAAAGGTTCTCTGAAAGTAAGATTCATCTGCTTGGCGCTATAAGGTTCCATTTAAAATCCACTGAATGGGAATGGACTAACTCTCTCTTCCATAAGGGAATATAAGAGAACTATTCAGCTGATTATCCAGGCATGGTAGAAAATCACAGTTGGCATACGTCTGACTTTCCAACACATATAGGCAGAAAACACATTTCCCACTGGAAAAAAAACGAATTATGCCCTAAATGTTTATTTTATGATTTTCAGTTAATTTTAATGGGAACTGTGATAACTGAGGAGGAGCATGACATCGCTTTATGTAAGATCTTCTCCAGTCTAACCTCTCCCCTGACGTACTGTATAATCAAGAAAACTCGACTGAAATTAATGTAATTCATTCTGACACTGTCTCTGCCTTGTTTCCAATGTTCAAGTCTGCTGGTTTGAAGGCGCATGAAGGGATCGGCATAAAATTGGGAGCAATGCAGAAACAAGGAAACACTTCAGACTACACCCCGTTCTTTATTCTGGACCGTGTCTGTGCTTTATATCAGACTTCAGCGATAGAGTGTGGAAACAGGCCCTTCAGCCCATCGAGTCCGCGCCGACAAGCGATCACCCCGTACACTAGCACTATCCTACGCACTGGGGGCAATTTACAATTTTACAATATTTCTGAAGCCAATTGACCTACAAACCAGAGCACCTGGAGAAATCCCACACGGTCACATGGAGAACATGCAACTCTGTACAGACAACACCCATAGTCAGGATTGAACCTGGGTCGCTGGCACTGTGAGGCAGCCACTCTGCCGCTGCGCCACTGTGCCGCTATGCTTCGCTGATGGTGTTTTTTTCCCTCCTGTGTGACCAATCCCCGGGAATTTTGCTGCCGTTATTTGGATTTTAGGACGATAATATTTGACTGAATATGGGACGAATTGCTGAGGGTTCAAGCTAGACGTGAATAACGGACTCTGTTTAATGAGCAGGGGCTCTGATGAAACTCTAATCGTTTCACACGTGGTCCTTCCAGTGAGCGGATGGGAGAACTGCGTTGAGCTAACATCAACTGGAATTGAGGATCCAAAAGTCAACAGCTATCATTTAACCAAGCCCAAGGAGGCATCCAGAGGGATACCTTAACGTTCATAATTGCCAATATCAAACATGTATTTTTCATTTAAATGGTAAAACTCAAATCATTACTCACTGATTATATCTCTTCATCCTACATGCTGAATCCCTGAACTATGGTGAGTGCATACATTTTAAAGTCAGCGCTGAGTTAGCACATGTCAGGGATGGTGATGGGGGCAGTAATGTATTGTTATCTTTACTTGACAAGAGAAGCCAACCTTTGTGAACTCCTGCAACTGGTTTACGACGGAGGTGTAGGGATTACAGCTGGATATTATCGCATCCGGGCTGGGAGGAAGGCTTCGAATGATGGATAATTGATGAAGTGTCTGGTAACCAACAGACCGGGAGCGAGTGGACTTTAGATGGAAGAGGATTGGGGTTGTGGTGGATTCACCGTACAGGACAGCCGGCAATTACACTGGGAGCATGCGCGTCAGTACGGGTGTCAGGGGTTATGGGGAGAAGGCAGGAGAATGGGGTTAGGATGGAAAAGTAGATCAGCCATGATTGAATGGCAAAGTAGACTCAATGTGCTGAATGGCCTAGTTTTGCTCCTATCACTTATGATCTTTTGACATTAGGACAAAGACGGCAGGGCAAAACGTCATTGAGTTCTAGAGCACAGAAACAGACTCTTTGGCCCATCAAGTTCGATTGGAAATTTTGGATTATTTTTTACCTGGAAGTTAGCATCCCTTTCTGTCCTCGAGTTTATGGGGCAAATTTCCTTTCTCTAGTTTCTTGAAAATGATTGATGGTCCTCACTGTGGTCCAGTTGGCTGATACTCCTGTCATAGCTCCTCTGATACGGAGCTCAGTTTTCAAAGGAAGGTACCCAAGTCCCATAGAGGAAGGTGTCATGGAAGTGTCTGGGAATGCTTAGTTTGATTTATTGTCACGTGTTGCAAGGAACATGCAAACCAGTCAGCAGAAAGACTTTAGACAATTACAATCGAGCCGTCCACAGTGGACAGGCACATGATAAAGGGAATAACGGCAACCAAGGTTTAGTTTTAGTTTAGTTCAGAGATACAGAGTGGAAACAAGCCCTTCGGCCCACGAGTTCACACCTACCAGAGATCCCTGCACATTAACACTACCCTACACACGCTCAGGACAATTTACACTCATACCAAGCCAATTGATCTACAAACCTGTACGTCTTTGGAGTGTGGGTGGAAACGGAACATCTCAGAGAAAACCCACGAGTGTCACGGGGAGAATGTACAAAGTCCGTACAGACAGCACCAGTAGTCGGGATCGAACCCAGGTCTCAGGCGCAGCAATTCTACCCCTGTACCAACTTGCTGCCCGAGGTCATAGTGTAAATTTCCACAGTGCCCCCTGCCCAAGGAATATTCAAATGCTGAAGACCCAACAGTCTCACAAGCTCTTTGGAAAAATAGGGCTGATAAAATTCTGAGATTCAAAAAAAAAAAAAATCGCCAAAAAAACCCACTCACTCATGAATCAACAGTCAAAGGGATGTGACAAGAACATCTGCCTAATTTATGCTGCTGGAACATGAAACACTGGATTCATAGCCATGAAATACCGAAGGGTGCTTACAAACCAGAGAGACACCTGCTGATAGACAGTCTTCCTTTATACAAGGCTGACATTTGTGCAATATCTCTATAGCTGGCAATCTGTTGTTTATTGTTGAGACTGTTGCTTATGGAACTGGTAATGATAGCCTGAAGGGCAATTAAATCAATTATTCCTGGCATGTATTTTGTGATAGACTACCATGTCAAATGTTCCAATATTTCTCACACTACCAGCCAAACTAATTGGTTGAATAACTATAGAATGCCGGTAATGATATTTCACACCATGTTCCTCAAAAAGGAACTTGAATAATTTCTGAAATTTCATTTCATTTTGTTAACAACTTCCATCATAGACAAGTCCCTCACTAGGCTCTCCTCAATATCCCGCAGCTCCGCTCTTGCTCCCCCTCCCCCCAGTCGTAACAGGGACAGAGCCCCCCTGGTCTTCACCTTCCACCCCATCAGCCCATAATCCTCCAACATTTTCACCACCTCCAACGGGATCCCACCACTAGCCACATCTTCCCATCTCCACCCCTTCCCGCCTTTCGTAGAGACCATTCCCTCTGCAACTCCTTTGTCAACTCGCCCCTTCCCACCCAAACCACCCCCTCCCCAGGTACTTTCCAAGCCATCGTTTCACTAAACACCTCCGCCCAGTCCGCCTAACCTACCTGATCTCCCGGTTGCTGGACACTTTCACTCCCCTTCCCATTCTCACACTGACCTTTCTGTCCTGGGACTCCTCCATTGTCGGAGAGAGGCCCAGCGCAAATTAGAAGAGCAGCATCTCATATTTTCCTTGGGCAGCTTACACCGCAGCGGTATTAGCATTGATTTCTCCAACTTCAAGTCACCCTCTCTCTCCCTCTCTCCATCCCTCCCCCATTCCAGTTCTCTGAACAGTCTTATTGTCTCCGACTTCATTTTATCTCTGTTTGCTTTGTCGTTACCTTCTGCCAGCTAACAATGATCAATTCTACATGTTCCTTGATCTCCATTCCCCTGACGTCAGTCTGAAGAAGGATCTTGACCCGAAACATCCCCCATTCCTTCTCTCCAGATATGCCCGAGTTACTCCAGCATTTTATGTCTATCTTCAGTTTAAACCAGCATCTGCAGTTTCTTCATTAACATTTCCTTTTTACGATCTGACAGCCTCCATACATTTCAAAGGGATTGCCTGGACAGCCAGAGGTACAGGAAGTGATTCAATGATTCAACGATTTGTTGTCACATGCACCCAGATACAGTGACATGGTTTATTTTACATGCAACCAGGTAAAATCATGCAGCAGACCACACTTGGGCAGTACACAAGTGTCGCCACGCTTTGGCTCCAAAAAGTTACAAAAGTTTGCCGAACAGTCCTATCTACGAACTCTTGCCGCACGTGACAGCAGCCACTCCCCCAGATTCCCCCTTCATTGTCAGTGACCCGCTACCTCCCCCCTCACTACAGTGGGTCCCCCTTTGTTTCGACCCACCCGCCCCCCTCCCCCGCCGGGTCCCCCTTAGTTATCGGTGTGCAAGCAACAAAAGCTTTTCACTGTACCTCGATACATGTGACAATAAACTAAACTAAACTGGTAGTTAGCAATGCGTACACTGGAGATGGACATGTGAGAGACTCAAGGATCCTGATCGGATGGATGTGGAAAATATGTTACTTCTTATGAAGAACTCTTGTTATTCTTATCGACTGAACATCTAATTCCCAAATATTCCCAGCATCTATTTGTTTGAATGTGTGGGAATGAACTGCAGATGTTGGTTTAAATCAAAGATAGACACAAAAAGCTGGAGGAACTCAGTTGGACAGGCAGCATCTCTAGAGAGAAGCAATGGGTGACGTTTCGGGTCGAGACCCTTGTTGAGACTAAAAGTCACGGGAAAGGGAAACAAGAGATATAGACAGTGATGTAGAGAGATATAGAACAATGAATGAAAGATATGCAAAAAAGTAACGATGGTAAAGGAAACAGGTCATCTATCTGTTAGATACGTGGGAGAGAGATTTTCAAACCAACTGGTAAAGATAACTCTGATGAAAGACAAAGAGGAAAGGTTACAGAGACATTCATCAATGTTGATTTATTTCAAATCCACAAAAGAGGGGGAAAGTTCAAACGAGATTTTCAAGACATGATTTTTTATGCAGATAGTGGAAATTGCCTAGAACCTGCTCGCAGGTGTGGTGGTGGAAGCAGATATGACAGCAGCATTTAAGAGGCATTTAGACAGACACACAAACTGGTGAGGATTGCAGGGATATCAACAAAGTACAGGCAGATATGAGACATTTTAGTGTGAGTTTGAGATTACTTGATTGTCACATGTACCGAGGTACAGTGAAAAGCTCTTGTGGCTTGCTAACCAGTCATGGATGGCACAGACATTGTGGGCTGAAGGGCCTGTTCTGTACAATGCTGTTCTATGTTCTAAGTGTTCTAGAGGGTCACTGCTCATGGAGCCAGGAAGTCGAACCCAAAATCACTCTAGTCCTATGTACACAACGTGTGCTTATCAACACCATGTGGAACACTGACGGTACTGAACCTGCAAATAGTTTCAGAAGAGACTGGAAGGGTTTTCCAAGCTGCCTGACCAACTTCAAGTTACTCAGTTCGAATGTGAATGCTGAACAAATGTCAGAATTAATTAAAAACATGATTTACTCTAGTGTCTGGTCTGGCACCAAGCCATACAAAACAGATTCAACCCTTGGCCTGAGCTCCGCTGGCAAGATAGACTTGGTGTTGCACTCTGATGAGCACAATGTTCGTTCAGGTTCACGAAGGGGAAATCATTCAGAGTTCCTCATAAAGTCATAGAGAAGCACAGCATGATACAGGCTGTTCGTCTCACCGTAGGGGAATCGAGAACCAGAAGACATAGGTTTAAGGTGAAGGGGGAAAGATTTAATAGGAATCTGAGGGGTAACTTTTTCACATAAAGTGTGGTGGATGTGTGGAACAAGCTGCCAGAGGAGATAGTTGAGGCAGGGACTATCCCAACATTTAAGAAACAGCTAGATCGGACAGGTTTGGAGATATATGGACAAATGTGGGAGATGTTGATTTTCGTGTGAGGAGAATAGGTTACAGTGAACACTAGTGGAGAATGGGCTTGCTCTGAAAACTGGCATAGACTTATGACCAAAATCCATCCTTTTCTATCATGAGGATATATGTGCACAGTGTAATTAGCTGGAAGTTCTCTATGGAAGTAATGGCTATATATCAGGGGAATCCAGCCCAATACTGAGCAAATAATCTGTCTTCTAACAATTAGAGGCTTAAAGCTTGGCTAATATATGGAAAAGGCAATTGTTCTTGATAACATGTGTAGGAAGGAACTGCAGATGCTGGTTTACACCGAAGATAGACACAAAATGCAGGTGTAACTCTGAGGGACAGGCAGCATCTTTGGAGAGAAGGAATGGGCGATGTTTCCGATCTGAAGAAGGGTCTCGACCCGAAACGTCACCCACACCTTCCATCCAGAGATGCTGCCCGTCTCTCTGCATTACTCCAGATGACGTCTTGGGTCGCGACACTTCTTCAGACTGAGAGGCAGGAGAGTGGGAAACTAGAGATATGGAAGGGTGCACAGAGCAAGGACAGATCAAAGCATCGTGTGGGGAATCTTCAACACAGCAATACTCCCTTCAGAGATAGCTTTCAGGTCTTTGGATAAACACAAAGTGCTGGAGCACCCCGGCAGGCCAGGTAGCATCTCTGAAGAAAATGGATGGGTGACGTTTTGGGCCGGGACCCTTCTTCAGACTGAAAGCAGGGAGTGTGGTGGAGGGAGAGGGAAGGTGAAGAGCTGGAGGCAAGAAAGGATCAGGATCAATCAGGGCCGGCTACAAATGACCTCAGGCAGGGCGGTGTCGGGTAGACCTGCTTCTACATTCAGGTCTTTGTAGTTCCTCCCCACTCAGGCAGAAGCACTTGTAACCAAACCAGATCTGACCCCTCACTCGGTTGTGCAAGCAATCAATATGGATGAGGTTGTTAAGCCCCCCCCTTACTTTACGTGTAGGTAGGAACTGCAGGTGCAGTCTTACACTGACGATAGACACAAAATGCTGGAATAACTCAGCGGGACAGGCAGCATCTCTGGATAGAATCAATGGGTGATGTTTCCGGTCTGTAGAAGGGTCTCGACCCGAAACGTCACCCACACCTTCCATCCAGAGATTCTGCCTGTCTCTCTGCATTACTCCAGCATTTTATGTCCACACCCTTATTTTAAGGTACACAAAAAAGCTTCTCCAGCTTTTTTGTGTACCTTCGATTTTCCAGCATCTGCAGTTCCTTCTTAAACCCTTATTTTAAGCATTGGTTTCATAAAATCAGGATCTGAGGCCGATTTCAATGAAGAGCAATAATCCCCTGTTAATTTGACTGTCCCTACCCATAAGCAAGATCAGTCGATGCATTCATAACATAGCAACTGGGTAAATAGCAATTATTAAATCTGCCTGCTTTTATAGAAGCATCATGTCACCAAAAGGCTTTAGCTGTCATCCATGTAATCATATCAAATTAATTTATACATCCCTAATAATAATTTTAAGAAGTATTTAATATATGTGTTCACCTTTGTAGTTCCAAGATTATTCTATTAATTTACTCTGGAGGAATAAGGTGTCCCGATAACTGGTGACTTCTCTTCCTGATGCTGAACCACACATGCCAATTAGGGCTGATGATCACTTTGAAGCTTTTATCAGCCATCCTCTAACGAGTTATTTAATTAATTTCAGCTGACTAATACACAAACCTCTCACTTTGAGACCATTGTTGAATCTACCTCGCATTGATTGTTTGGAGAAGTTAATTGGGACTGATTTCAGAATTGAGCAAAAGAGGAACAAGATACAGATAAGAAAAGTGGAAAGTAAAACACAAGAGTAATCAAGCGGGAAACATAAAAGGTAAAACTTCTATGGTTATGTAAAAATGGAAAGTGGTTCGCTTGCACGCTGAGATAGAAGAAATTATACTGGGGACTGAGAAAATAGCAGAGAAATTAATCGAACATTTTGTCTTTACAGATGAAGACAAAAAAAAACTCTCTGAAAATGCTGGCGAACATCAGGTCCGGAGAGAAGGAGAAGGGAAATGATAATCATTGATGATAAGATGACCCGCACTCTGGGGATGTGGAGCAAGTGTCAGTGGATAAATGTAAAATTATCTACCTTGGTAAAAATTTCACAAAGGCAAATTACTAAGAAATGGTGATGTACAAAGGGAACTAGGTATCATTGTAAATCTTTACCTGAAAGCAAAAATTGCAGATGTTGCAAATAGTTAAGAAAACAAATAGTATGTTGGCATTCATTACAAGTCGAGTCAAGTGTATTGTCATTATGCACAAGTCCAATGACGTACAGCCTCACCACAATTGCACAGATGCAGCCAACACACAAAACCATGGCCACAGCGAGCAGCACCGGAAATTGGAGGAACAGCACCTCATATTCCGTTTGGGGAGTCTGCACCCCCGGGGCATGAACATCGAATTCTCCCAATTTTGTTAGTCCTTGCTGTCTCCTCCCCTTCCTCAGCTCCCCTGCTGTCTCCTCCCACCCTCCAGCCTTCTGGCTACTCCTCCTTTTCCCTTTCTTGTCCCCACCTACCCCCCCCCCCGATCAGTCTGAAGAAGGGTTTCGGCCCGAAACGTTGCCTATTTTCTTCGCTCCATAGATGATGCTGCACCCGCTGAGTTTCTCCAGCTTTTCTGTGTAACCTTCAATTCTCCAGCATCTGCAGTTCCCTCTTAAACACAAAACTGTCCCTGAATCTAGAGGTGTGCGTTTTCACACTTCTATACCTTGATGTGTCCTTGAAAATTTGCGACCTGCCAGGCATCAGATCAAAGGTTGCAAGTGGGATTACATAGAAACATAGAAAAAAGGTGCAGGAGTAGGCCATTCGGCCCTTCGAGTCAGCACCACCATTCAATGTGATCATGGCTGACCAACCAAAATCAGTACCCTGTTCCTGCTTACTCCCCTTGATTCCGTTAGCCCTGAGAGCTATATCTAAAGCCCCTGTCCCACTTAGGAAACCTGAACGGAAACCTCTGGAGACTTTGTGCCCCACCCAAGGTTTCTGTGCAGTTCCCGGAGGTTGCAGGTAGTGGAAGCAGGTAGGGCGACTGACAAAAACCTCTGGGAACCTCCGGGAACCGCACGGAAACCTTGGGTGGGGCGCAAAGTCTCCAGAGATTTCCGTTCAGGTTTCCTAAGTGGGACTGGGGCATAACTCTCTCCTGAATACTTCATTAAGTTGGGCTGTCATTAAAGATGTATTGGACTGAATGGCCTCTTTTGTTGTAGGTTTTCAGTCCAGCACCCGGTGGGAAATAAGCACTCTCAGGAAAGGAACTGAGTGGAGAAAGGAAGAAAGATTGTCGGTACAAAGAGAAACAAATGTTAAGTAGTTGCAACATTTATGGTAATAATCACACAGAAACCCTATTAAACAAAAAGTGTAATTTACCTGAGGAATTAACTGAATATATAAATTCCGTGTAGCTAATATGTCTGAAATTGTTAGATTAGATTTTGTATTTGCCATCAATTATTGGAATAATTAAAAATTAAATATTCATGTAAATTAATCGCCTTCTGGCAACAAATATCTCTCTACATTGAGAAGGGGAAAATGATTCTCATAAAACAGCCTCAAGGATCTTGGTGAAAAATGTGCCTTCCTCAGTGGATTTCATACCCACCAGTGCAATCAGGCCTGGTTGATCAGAGAGTTTGCTTCTCTCAGTCGGGTACACAGCTGTCTGGGGAGAATGCCTGACAGTGGGATTAGACAAGGAAGCACAAAAACCACGAGTGGGTCACTGAGCCAAATCATTGAGACAGCTTGTGGCTTACCTGTACCTCGATTCCGATCACTCAGTTTAATGGGTGGCCTGGTGGCGGAGCGGTAGAGTTGCTGCCTTTCAGTGCTTGCAATGCCAGGGACCCAGGTTCGATCCCGACTATGGCTGCTGTCTGTATGGAGTTTGTACGTTCCCCCTGTGACCTGTGTGGGTTTTCTCTGAGATCTTTGGTTTCTTCCCACACTCCAATACAGGTTTGTAGGTTATTTAGCTTGGGTTTGTATACTTGGTATAAGTGTAATTTGTCCCAAAGTGTGTGCAGGCTTGTGTTAATGTGCGGGAATCATTGGTCAGTGCGGATACGGTGGGCCGAAGGGCATGTTTCTGCGCTGCATATCTAAACTAAACTAAACTAAAGATCCTTTAATCTTAGTCTGGAAAAACTGTGTTTTGCAAACATAATTCGAGAACACAACTGCTCCCACCTCCAGCAACCCATGTTCAATCTAAATCTTCTCATGGTGCCCGGAGACATGAAGCACGGGAACAGACAGAAGGGACGCAGACTTCAGGGAAACTGGAATGGGGAGAGACTGGTGAAGGAAGGGAAGAGTCTAGAAGTATAATCAGAGATACTGCTTGACCTGCAGAATCACTCCAGCACTTTCTGCGCTTTTGTGTAAACCAGCATCTGCAGTTCCTTGTTTTTGCAGTTCAGTTTAGTTTAGTTTAGAGATACAGTGTGGAAACAGGCCCTTCAGCCCATCGAGTCCGAGCCAACCAGCAATCCCCGTACACTAACACTATCCTACGCCTACTAAGGACAATTTTACATTCATACCAAGTTAATTAATCTACAAACTTGTCCGTCTTTGAACTGCGGGAGGAGACTGGAATTTCCCGGGGAAATCCCGCGCAGTTCACGGGTGGAACGTACAAATTCCGTACAGACAACACCCGTAGTCAGGATCGAACCCGGGTCTCTGGCGCTGTAAGGCAGCAACTCTACCATTGCACCACCGTGCCGCCCCACATTGTGAAAGGCCCTGCTGGGTAGTGTTGGGTGCAGGGCCTTGGGCAGTGCACCCCGAGGCCTGGTTGCTGCTCCACCTGTGTGGAGGCTTGTTTACCCTTCTGGGCCCGAGGGATCCACAGGCACGGAAGAGAGGCAAGATGCCAAGCTTGCGAACACAGAATCTTCTCACTGGGGGCTGGGTGGATCGATTACAATCTGTTTGCTTTGACATCTGAGCATCAGTAACACAGCGTGATGTGTTGACCAGCACAAGTTGCACACAAAATGTTGCTTGTGAACCAAGCAGTGCGAACAATTGAATATCAGTGTATTCAGTGGCTGAGGCAATGTTGCAAAATATAATAATTGTCCCTCTTTTCAAATACAAGTAATTTGGGTTTCTGAACAATCCTTATGAAGCGATGTTATTCCCTATTCCACACATGCTGTCACCTTACTTTAATTACTTGCAATTCAATAGATGATTGAAAAGGAAATTGTGGAGGCATCATATGTTATGTGGCAAACTAATCTACGGTCAGTTGACAGGCTAATTTTGCAGTCAGTCAGTCATTATGCCTTTATCTCTCCAGCCTGAATTGTAATTATCATGCATTCAAATGGAATCCTAAAAAAAAAAAATCATTTTACATGTTCCAGGTTTATTTCCCCTTGCTGCCTCTTTACACACAGGTCAACAGACCCTTAAGTCTCTCTGATAGTGAAGGGACCTGCTGAATACTAATGCAGCAACGCATGTATTTCAATGGCACAGTCACTTGTTATTCAAAGGGCATTTTATTCACAATCATGAAGGCATCTCTTTGCTGATTCATCCAAGCTTAATGGAAAATGATGATAAGTGATAGGAGTAGAATTAGGCCATTCGGCCCATCAAGTCTACTCCGCTGTTCCTCAGTGCCATGGCATGAGGGAAGGTTCTGCGGCCGGGAGGACTGTGACCCTTTGTGGGAGAGGTTGGAGGTGCGTTTTTTTTAACCACGGTTTTTGCCTATTGACATCATTAAACAGAAGACGAAAAGAGGGAGGAACATGCTTCCATATAGTACCCTAGTTTCATTTAGTTTATTGTCACGCGTACTGAGGTACAGCGGAAAGCTTCTTTTGTTGCGTGCTGAACAGTCAGCAGAAAGACAAGACATGATTACAATCGATCCATTCACGGCGTTAGTTCTTTATTCTTCCCCAGCGCATCTGAAAGTGATTTATAATCGATTGATTACTTTCGAAGGCCCGATGCTGTTACAATTCAGGAAACGTGCACAATTTATACACAGCAAACTCCCACAAACACAATGGTAATTACGAGGTCAGCTGGATCACTGATACTGATTGAAAGATAAATGTTAGCTGGGGCATTAGGAAACTTTCCAGCTTTTCCACAAAACTCTGTGATGTGATGTTTCCTTTATCATCATTACTATTTTTGCTCATCTTTCATTCGTTGTTCTTTATCTCTCTGCATCATCGTCTATATCACCCGTTTCCCTTTCCCGTGACTTTCAGTCTGAAGAAGGGTCTCGACCTGAAAGGCCACCCATTCCCTCTCTCCAGAGATGCTGCCTGACCCACAGAGTTAAGGTAGACAAAAGTGCCGGAGAAACTCAGCGGGTGCAGCAGCATCTTTGGAGCGGAGGAAATAGTCAACGTTTCTGGCCGAAACCCTTCTTTAGACTTCTTCCGGGTGGGGGGGAGGGGGTGGGGAGAAGGGCCTTCCCTTCTTCCCTTAACCGCTGAGTTAAGGGCCTGTCCCACTTGGCCGTCATTTGCGCGCCATTTACACGACCTGGTAGCGTGTGGGTAGTGCAGGACGTGCGCATGGAGTGGCGTGGAGTGTGGAGTTGCGCGCGGTATCGCGCAGCGCTCCAGGGTTTCGTTGTGCACGAAATCTTCGCGTGCCACAGGCCTGTCGCGTAAATGACTTGTCGACACAATCATGCATTCAAACAAAATCCTAAAAAAATCCAAAGACTTGTCCACACAATCTGCCGGCCTTCATTTACATGGGGTTCAAGCTGGCAAATCATGCTATTGTGGCCTCTTCTGAGGAAGGGTCTCGAACCAAAACATTACCCATTCCTTCTCTCCAGAGATGCTGCCTATCCCGCTAAGTTACTCCAGCATTTTGTATATATCTTCGGTTTAAACCAGCATATGAAGTTCCTTCCTGTACATTATTATAAAGCTTTCTCTCCTGCTATGAGAGCAAGGCTGTGAACACTAGCCCATGCCCTGCCAACATTTTTGAAGTTTGCAGACTTTTAATGGGTCGATTCGCAATAAAAGATTCCTTTTATTGGCAACGAATGATACAACCATCTGCTCGGGCTGTTTCTCCGTGTCTTTTGGCACGCAAACGACATTAGAGAGCACGATTTTAAAGAAATTAGAAATCTTTAGCCTCTGCAGGCATTCACGACATTGTGAGTAAAGTCCCAGAAATAATGAGTATAGTCAGGCGGACAATTTTGAAAAAGATTCCTGATGCTTTTCGACACAGCTGGGACTTCTAGGTTTGAAGGCTGCCAAGTTAAAACGGCAATGATTAAATCCCAACTTCAGTGGTTATTGAGGTTGCAGAGGAAGTTAATATTTGTGTTCCCTGTAATTCCATTTGCTATGGACTTAATCTCATCCCAGTAGACCCTGTTTGTGCTAACTCTGGTCCAAGGCAGAAGATATGTTGGCTAGGACGTTTGGATTGCTGGCAGAGCATGTTTTTTATCTAAAATACTGTTGGAAAGGTATCTTGGGTTATCACAAGATGTTCACAGAGTGAGAATTGAAAGATTTGGGGGCATAGGCTTAATGTGAGAGAGGACCAATGTTTGCTGCCATTTGCTGCTTCTACGTTTTATCTATCTCTCGATTTTGTGAGCTTAAGATTCTTTCTCTCCTTTCTCATCCTTTTTCAGGGAAACTCATCCACCTTTTTCTATTTTACCTTTCCCTCCAATAATTAATGTTACCTGGGATATTTAATTCTTGGTTACTTTGTCTCGGTTACTTTGCAGTCACAAAATTCTGGAGTAACTCAGCGAGACAAGCAGCATCTCTGGTGAGAAGGAATGGGTGACGTTACGAGTTGAGACTCTTCCTCAGTCTGATGTCAGGGGTGTGGGCAGGACAGAGATAGAATGTAGTCGGAGACAGTAAGACTGGTGGGAGAACCGGGAAGGGGGGAGGGGATGGAGAGAGAGGGAAAGCAAGGGCTATTTGAAGTTAGAGAAATATGAGGTGCTGTTCCTCCAATTTGCACTGGACCTCACTCTGACAATGGAGGAGGCCCAGGACAGAAAGGTTGCATTGGGAATGGGAGGGGGAGTTAAAGTGCTGAGCAACCGGGAGATCGGGTAGGTTAAGACGGACTGAGTGGAGGAGTGCAGTGAAAGGATCCCCTCCCACCCAATCCACCCCTTCCCCAGGTACTTTCCAAGCACAGGCTTGGCGATCAATTCGCTGAACACTTCCGCTCATTCCGCTTTAACGGAGCTGATCTCCCAGTGGAGGACGTCTACAGCTTCCACTGGCCAAGCAATGCCACTGGGACAACAGCCCTTTATGGCCAGCTGCATTTAAAGACACTTGAACATTGAAAATGGCAACAAACCCTGGTGTCTCTTCTATTATAGTCTCACTGGACTATTTCTGAACACTGTGTACTTAACTGGGATTGTGGTTGTGCTTAGTGATAATTT
Source organism: Leucoraja erinaceus (assembly GCF_028641065.1). Lineage (NCBI taxonomy): Eukaryota > Metazoa > Chordata > Chondrichthyes > Rajiformes > Rajidae > Leucoraja > Leucoraja erinaceus. The sequence goes on from NC_073406.1 coordinate 12,108,379, forward strand.
ACTGAATTGTATGCAAAAAAAAATGTCACTGTACCTTAGTACATGTGAAAATAAAGTACTATTGAATATTGTATATTGAACAACTCTGTAGTCCTTCATTCATCGCCACCAACCAGTCCCCTCTTCACAGAATCTGCCCATTCAACCAAAGAGCATAAAATACATGTCCTTTTACCTCTTCCATTCCTATCATCCAGGACTCAGTCTGGTTTAATTTAGTTTTGTTTAGGTTAGGTTAGATTAGTTTAATACTGTCGTGTACTGAGGTACAGTGAAAAGCTTTTGTTTGCATGCTGTCCAATCTAAGAAAAGGCTTAGATTACAATCAAGCCATCCACAGTGCACTGATACAGGATAAAGGATAAACAGTGCAACAATTAGTGCCAGATAAAGTCCGATTAAAGATGGTTCAAAGGGATGTGTGGGATCGTAAGGAAATTTGAAATATTTATTGCGCTAATGTGAACAATGAAAAATCATCATCATCTCCTCAAGAGTAGCCTCACTAAATGTTGACTATATCCCATGGGATGCGTTTAAGTTGCAAGGCTTAGCTAGAGGGAGCAGAGATAAACATAGGTGTAAGTGCATCGGGATGAGCGCAAGAGAATTGATCATAAGAGAAGTCACTTTGTGACTAGCAGATAACTTTTAGGCAAAGGAAAAAATCCCAGCTATCAAACAGACAGAGGCAACTCCAACAGAGATAAAACAAAAGGAACAAAAACAACAAAGAAAACTGGGTTGCCAGTGAATTATTGCATAAATGTAAAATCAGGTGAGTGTTAATCTTTTCCGACTGTTTCTACGTTAATCTAAGTTCTTTCTGTAGCTGTGTCTAAAATTGCTTACAGCTGTGTCTAAAATTGCTTACAGATCTGAATTTGTGTACCAATGATTCTTGGGGTTACAGGATGGATTTTCAAATCAATGGATCAGTAAATGTTTTGTTTCCAGAATCAACACTACTCCCACATTGACAAACACAGAATCTGCTTAAACAAAATACTTCATGCAGTTCAATACTAAAAAACAAAAGTAACTCACTTATTTTTTTTCTTTAAAAAGCCTGGTAATTTCTGCAGACTGCCAATCTCCAGAGAAACAATTACCTTTTGATTTAGACACAAAATGCTGGAGTACATCAGCGGGACAGGCAGCATCTCTGGAGAGAAGGAGTGGGTGATGTTTCAGGGTTGAGACCCTTCTTCAGACAGACTCCCTCAGTCTGAAGAAGGGATTCAACCGGAAACATCACCCATTCCTTTTCTCCAGAGATGCTGCCTGTCCCTCTGAGTTACTCCAGCATTCTGTGTCTATCTTCGGTTTAAACCAGCATCTGCAGTTCCTTCCTACACCTTTTGATTTACCTCAGAGCTCAGCTACTAACACGGCAGGGTTTGGAATTTTGTGCCTTGCCAGTGGCAGGAATGGAGGGAAGTGTTTGGATTTGGCCATCTTGATCCAGCATCTTATCTTTTCCTCAGCCTAGGTTAATGGGGAAAATATATGCCAGTTCAAATCAAATCTAGTCAAGTCAAGTCCAAATCATTGTTGTATGCACAGGTACTGTGGTACAGGTACAATGTCAATCTTGTTTGCAAAAACATTACAGTCAATAAACTTATGGAAACATAGAAAATAGGTGCAGGAGGAGGCCATTTGGCCCTTCGAGCCAGCACCGCAATCAGTAACACGTGCCTTGCCTTCTCCCCATATCCCCTGATTCAGCTAGCCCCAAGAGCTCCATATACCTGTAACTATCTTTTAACTTCATCCAGTGAATTGGCCTCTACTGCCTTCTGTGGCAGAGAATTCCACAAATTCACAATTCACTGGGTGAAAATGTTTTTTTCTCATTTCAGTTTTAAATAGCTTCACCTTTATTCTTGGCCCCTTGTACTTGACTCCCCCAACATTGGGAACATTTTTCCTGCATCTAGCTCTTTCCAGTCCTTTTATAATTTTCTGTTTCTATAAGATTCCCTCTCATCCTTCTAAATTCCAGTGAATACAAGCCCAATCTTTCCAATTTTTCCTCATGTGACAGTCCCGCAATCCTGGGGATTAACCTTGTGAACCTACGCTGCACTGCCTCAATAGCAAGGATGTCCTTTCTCAAATTAGGAGACCAAAACTGTGGTCTCACCAGAGATGTGGTCTCACCAGGGCCCTGTACAACTGCAGAAGGACCACTTTGCTCCTATACTCAAATCCTCGCGTTATAAAAGCCAACCTGCTTCCTTCACTGACTGCTGTACCTGCATGTTTACTTTCTATGACTGATGTACAAGGACACACAGGTTTTGTTGCACTTCCCTTTTTCCTAATCTGACACCATTGAGATAATAATCTGCCTCTTTATTCTGAAGATCCTTCTTCAGACTAGTCAGGGCAGAGGGAAACGAGAGATATAGACAGTGATGTGATATAGAACAAATGAATGAATGAATGAGTTGCAAAAAAGTAAAGGTGATAAAGCAAACAGCCATTGGTAACTGGCCCGAAACGTTGCCTATTTCCTTCGCTCCATAGATGCTGCTGCACCCGCTGAGTTTCTCCAGCTTTTCTGTGTAACCAGCCATTGGTAACTGTTTGCCAAGTGAGAACGAGAACCTGGTGTGACTTGGATGGGGGAGGAGAGAGGGAGTGCAGAGATTACTTGAAGTTAGAGACATCAATATTCATACCACTGGGTTGTAAACTGCCCAGGTGCATTATGAGATGTTGTTCCTCCAATTTGTAAAAAGCCTCACTCTGACTGTGGAGGAGGCCTAGGACAGAAAGGTCCGTGTAGGAATGGGAAGGAGAATTAAAGTGTTTGGTCTAGTTCTGCTGGTTCTTTGTGAAATGTTCCCTTCACGCTGGAGCTATAGCACGCTGTTGGGGCAGCTTTGACGAGCTTTATAGTACAAATTTAACTGATGTACCTTCGAGATGAGCTAAACTTTGAAAATGCACTCTTGAGCTTCATGTTGACATGTTATTAATTGGAAGGGCTGCATCTGACATGCGGGGTGTTGACGGCTGAGACTGGTGAACTCCCCACTCTACTGAACAAAACCTCTTTAGATAGGCAGATGGATATGCAAGGACTGGGAGACGTGGATCACATTCAAACAGAGAAGATTCGTTTAACCAGACATCATGTTCAGCATGGGGCATGAAACCGCATTTGTTAGTGGTGACACAATGGCACAGCTGGTAGAACTGCAATCTCACAGCTCCAGAGACCCAGACTCCATTGACTTTGGGTGCTGTCTGTGTGTAGTTTTCACGTTCTTCCTATGTGCATTAGTTTCCACCGGGTGCTACAGTTACCTCCCACATCCCAAAGACGTGCACATTTGTATGTTAATTAGCCTCTATAGATTGCCCCTGGAGTGCAGGGAGTGGATGAGAAAGTGGGATAACATATAATTGTTATTATGGGCGATTGTTGGCTAGTGTGGACTCGGTGGGCTGAAAGGGTCTGTTTCAATAAATCAATAGTCGTGCAGATTTCATCATGGAGGGAAATGAATTGCCATGGACCTTTTTGGTAATTTTGAGCAAGACAATATCTTGAAACTTTTGAAACTCAAATCTTAAAATTGTAACCATATCGAAAATGTTCAGATGATATGGAACCTTTTTGCATTGCACCAGAAATGAAGGAAAGGTTTTGTGGCGCTCACAATCTTTGTGGAAGTTGAGGATGATAAAGGACTCGGAGAAACTTGGTGATTCAGCAGAATTAATAAACAGATGGGTGAGGTTTTTCAAAATGGAAACAAACATGAGGAGGAATATATGTTACAGATAACAGTACGGAAACAAACTAGAATATAAATGATCGCAACCTAATAGAAATGAAGCAGGGAGAGAGCTCTTGGCCATTGGAGGAGGCAGTGCAAGAAGATGCCATAAGCAGTGGGAAATGGAATTAGTATTTTTTTTGTTTAGAGATGTAAAGTATAAAAGTCATGGGGATTCATGATTCATCAGATACGATCTCAGCCCTTAAATTATTCCTATACAAGTGAAGAAAGCTGAAGAGGGGCAGAATGATTTTGGTAACCAAGATGAGTTGTGGAATTAGATGAGGTGGATCATGAGGAGGAAGGTATCAGGAAAGATATATGACCTTCTGAGTCTGATGAAGGGTCTTGACCTGAAATGTCACGTATTCCCATTCTCCAGAGGTGCTGCCTGCCTTGCTGAGTTACTCCAGCATTTTGTGTTTATCTTCAGTGTAAACCAGCATCTGCAGTTCCTGCCTACACAAGATATATGATCACTTCCCTTACATAGGAATCACAGAATCAAGCCATTCAGCATAAGCAATAACGTTGAAGTTTATTCTCCATGCATGCAATAATCCTAATAAAAGTGTTGACCTTTATCTCACGGCCCTTTATTCGTGCCTCCCGTTTAGTTTTTTAGTTTAGTTTAGAGATACAGCGGGGAAACAGGCCCTTCAGCGCACTGAGTACGCGCTGACCAGCGATCCCCGCACATTAACACTACCTTACACACACTGTGGACAATTTATACTTATACCAAGCCAATTAACCTACAAACCTGTATGTCTTTGGAGTGTGGGAGGAAACCGAAGATCTCAGAGAAAACCAACGCAGGTCGCGGGGAGAAACATACAGACTCTGGACAGACATCACCCGTAGTCAGGATCGAGTCCGGGTCTCCGGCGTCGCAAGCACGGTCAGGCAGCAACTCTACCGCTGCGCCACCGTGCCGTGTCTTTTAGGAATAGAGATAGCTATTCTATTCCTAAAGGTTTCCATTTATTCTGCTTCATTCGCAAACTGCAGTCTGAGAACTGCACATTAGCATATTCTTGTCCCCGTCAACCAACCATATTTATCTCTGTCCTGTTACTTTTATCCTTAAGGCTTTTCTGCAAATCTCGGAATATAAAAATCTCTTATCAGGACAAATAGCTGGACAATAACCAGACAATAACCTTGAAGGGAAGGACTAACTGTATCACATAACATGGCACTGACCTTGGATAGACACAAAAAGCTGGAATAACTTAGCGGGTCAGGTAGAAAAGAAATAGATGACGTTTCGGGTCGAGACCCTTCTTCAGACTGACAGTCAGGGGAAAGTGAAACGGGAGATATACTGTAGATATAGAACGATATGGAGAGATATAGAACAAATGAATGAAGGAGATTCAAAAAAGTAACACTGATAAAGGAGAGGCCATTGTTAGCTGTGGTATAGGTGAAAATGGGTTACAGGCAATGAGATTCAACTTTGAAGGTAATACTGCGACTTGGGTGGGGGAGTGACAGAGAGAGAGGGAATGTAAGGGTTACTTGAGGTTAGAGTAATCAATATTCATACCGCTTGGTAGTAAGCATCAATATAGACCTTGATTAATTATTGTACCCAGAGTCAGGATTAAGTCACAGCCTCAAGCAAAGGATGTTTTCTTTGTTCGTTTCTCAAGACAAGGGTAACTTTGGCAGTTCAGCATAAATATTCTATCTCCAGTTGCCCCTAGGAAGGTAACAGCGAACCACCTTCTGGTGACACAGCAGCCCTCTGGTGTAGCAATGTTACAAAACCTTGAGATTTAAAAAATCAAGTCTGTAATTTATCCCATCAGATAAAGCATAAAAATAAGTTTAATTTAACATCTAATTCACTTTCATATCTTCAGTATTTAAAAGGTAATGGCCATTTTCATACTCGGAAATTAGCATCTTGTTCCCTGTGTTTAAGAAGGAACTGCAGATGCTGGAGAATCGAAGGTACACAAAAAAGCTGGAGAAACTCAGCGGGTGCAACAGCATCTATGGAGCGAAGGAAATAGGCAACGTTTCGGGCCGAAACCCTTCTTGTTCCCTGTTGCTTTTCCATTGACTGAACACAAAAGCTGTGATCGAGGACAGTAAAAAGCCTATAACTTTCTTAAAAATTAAGAGAACTGAAAGGAATTTTCAATTATTATAGATTGAAGCATTCTGAAACAAATATGAAACAATCTTACTTAAATGACATGAAATTAAAGCATATAATTAGTTAGTTACCTAATTGTAGCTAATAACAAAATTCAATTACTAGATCTAAACATCTATCTATTTCTTAAGAATAGATAGACATTTTTAAATAGCCTAAGTGTCCAAATAACATTCACACAAGAATTCACAATATATTCAGTATTCAATATTTCTTTAATATCATTTTCACTGAGTACTCGCATACACAGAGGAAACGAAAAAACGTTGCTCGATCGGTTTCCATTCAGTGTATAAATAAAAAAAGGATAAATACATAGAGCTTTAAAAACAACTTAAAATTACCATGGTTAAAACAGGAAGTAGGCCTAAAATTAACAACATGATAAAAACAGACATTCTGATCGACAGTGGCTTTACAGTGGCTTTACTTTGACAGGTGCCTAACTGTCAAAGCATGGGCGGGGTTGGATGTGTTGGTGAGAGATATTTTGGGAGGGGACAAAGTCCGTTAATCAGTCTTATTGCCTGTGGAAAGAAGCTGAGGAGCACCCTGCTGGTTTTGCAACTCATGCTCTTGTACCTCTTCCCAGATGGCAGAATGGAAAATATGTGGTGTGATGGGTGGTAGGGGTCCTGGATGATGGAGATGGCTCTACAGATGCTCCTCTTCTTGTATATCTCCAGCAGGAAAGGGAGTGGGGCACCAATAATCCTGCTGGCGGTCTTCACTATCCTGTTTAGTTGATATTGTTCGTAAGCCTTGCAGCTCCCGAACCAGGAAGTGATGCCGTAGGTTATTATGCTTTCAATTGTGCCCCTGTAGAAGGCTCTTAGATGGGCAGTGGGGATACCTGATTTCCTTAGTCTCTGGAGAGGGTGGAGTCACTGTTGGGCTCTTTTGGCTCAATATAACATCATTTCTAAATCTCATTGTCATGGATTTATAGGCCAAATGGAAGGAATTTAATGTTTAATACCTGCAAATTAATGGTCATTTAAATCAACTTGCGAGTGGGTTTTTCTGGAACGCGATCATTTGGAACTTTGCAGTTTGCGGTGATTTAGACCCCCATATCGGCATGAAAAATACTGCCGGTTCGTATGGGGACTAAATGACCGTTTCGCAACTTAAAATGTGAACTGAAGGCATCTAAAGAAACACTTTTATACATAAAAAAATAAACGGCTTTCTTTTACCTGTCACCTACGTGAAATCCGTCCCCGTTGCCGGCGTTGATGGCGTTAGAAGCTGATTTCAAAATTACTCCAGCGCTGAAATTGTCGGGCGATTTAAAAAAAAAAGAAGACACAGAACGGCTGTCGGAACAATTCTTCAGCAAAAGCTTGCACTCCGACAAAATATAATCCAGGACAAGGTAGGAGAAAACTGCGTTTTAACCCCGCCCCCTCCCCCCCTCAAACTCGCCAAAATCGCGCACACAGCCAGTGGCAGAACTGCAGCGCTGCTGAAGATAAGTATGGTAACATACCTACTTTGGTGAAGTTACTTCTAAAATCCTGCAGCATATGGAGTTCTAGGATTTAAATCCAATGATGATGAAAGAGCAGCGACATATTTTCAAATCAGAATGGTGTGAAATTTTGAGGGCAATGGAGGCGATTTAGTCCATCATTTTTATGCCGAGTCTTTGAGCAAATCCATCAGTACCATTCCCCTGTAACCACTACACCCTCACATGCCTTATCAGCGCTCTCTCGATTTTCCTACTACTAGGGGCTATTTAGACCTTGAGCACCTGGACGAACCCCCTGTGATCACAGGGAGAAGGAATGAACTACACAGACAGCACTGTACGTCATTTCCTCATTGAAACCTACAGAATAATGAAAGGCACAGATAGAGTGGATGTGCAAAGGATGTTTCACTAGTGGGAGGGTCTAGGACCAGAGGTCATAGCCTCAGAATTAAAGGGTGTTCTTTCAGAAAGGAAGCGAGGTGAACTTCTTTCATCAGAGGGTAGTTAAGCTGTGAAACTCATTGCCACAGAGGGCTGTGGAGGCCAAGTCAGTGGATATTTTTAAGGCAGAAATAGACAAATTCTTGATTAGAACAGGTGTGAAAGGTTATGGGGAGAAGGCAAGAAAATGGGATTAGGTGGCAGATCAGCCATTATTGAATGGTGGAGTAGGCTCGTTGGGCTGAATGGCCTAATTCTACTCCTATAACGTGTGAACATGAACTTGTAATTCACATCAGACGATTCCTGAGGCAATGTTACCTTAGATCCACAGATCGAGTTACTTGGAATACTTTCCAAAACTTCTCCATCTCACCACCATTCTTTTCTCTCCCCAAGCTTCCCTCTCCTGTGTTTTCTGACATGGCGTCCATTTTCCCTCAGGTCTCGGTGTATGTTTTTTTGATGTTAAGGGAATTAAGGGGTGAGTGCAGGAAGCAGGTGTGGAAGTATAAGATCAGCCACGATCTGAATCTAGGGCTGGACTGTTGCGAGAGGTGAATGCCTTCTATCTGCCTCTAGTTTTAGTTCTGTCCTCACCGCAAAAGGTGTTCCAGATTCAGGGGCAACTGAGCCTCCAGGGCACTACAGATGCTCGCCCCTCGCTCGGGCGAACTCCTGCTCCCGACTCCCCAGCCTACTGTCAGAATGTAGCCAGCTGGCACTTGCCCAATCTCCGTGCAACCCACGTTCCCCAATACTAAGCTTCCGATACTGGGGAAAATAATGCAGTGTGCAAACCTTCACCATTATCTTTACCTCCCCTCCATCCTTCCTGTCATAGAGTGAAACTGTGTAAAAACAGACCCTTCGGCCCAACTTGCCTACACCAGCCAACATGTCCCAGCTACACTAGTCCCACCTACCTGCGTTTGGTTCCTATCCCTCCAAACTTGTCCTATCCATGTACCTGTCTAACTGTTTCTTAAACATTGGGATAGTCCCTGCCTCAACTGCCTCCTCTGGTAGTTTGTTCAATACACCCACCACCCTTTGTATGAAAAAGTTACCCCTTGGATTCGTATTAAATATTTTCCCCTTCACCTTAAGCCTATATCCCCTGGTCCTTGATTCCCCTACTCTGGGCAGGAGACTGTGAATCTACCCGATCTATTTCTCTCATGATTTTCTACATCTCTACACAATCACCCCTCATCCTCCTACGGGTGTCAAGGGTTATGTGGAGAAGGCAGGACAATGGGATCAGGAGGCAGTGATCAGCCATGATTGAATGACAGAGAAGACTGAATGGGCTGAATGGCCTAATTCTTCTCCTATAACGTGAACTTGTCAGGATCACACTGGTTACTGGTCCAGCGAGGCAGCAACAATAACTGCTGCACCACAAAATGACACAATAATTTCATAACTGCAAAACTTTGTAAGTCATTGATTCCCTCCGTGTCAATAATCTAATTTACCTTGAATAGAAAAAGTTATTGGCATAGGGGAAGGGTGAAGAGAAGGAAGAGGAGCTTAAGATGAATAGCCATGTCTAGAATAATAAAAAACAAAAATAAACATAAAGGAAATTGCAAGTGTGGCTCCAGAGATACCAATGAAAATTGATCCGCAATAAAATGATTTATTTCTATGAAGCCGTTTGAATAACATCAGATGGCTTCAGATCATCTTCAGTTTTAAAGGATCATTTTCACAATCCAGTCATTAAACGTGAACGATGATCAAGTGTAACATTATGTTGCAGCTGTGTCCTTGTCCTCCTGTGTAGGAAAGAACTGCAGATGCTTGTTACAGTCCTGTATTTGGGCAAGACCAAGCGCAGGCTTGGCGATCGTTTCGCTGAACACCTCCGCTTATTCCGCCTAAACCCACCTGATCTCCCGGTTGCTCAACACTTTAACTCCCCCTCCCTTTCCCACACTGACCTTTCTGTCCTGGACCTCCTCCATTGTCAGAGTGAGGCTCAGCACAAATTGGAAGAAGAGCACCTCATATTTTGCTTGGGTAGCCTGCACCCCAGCGGTATGAATATTGACTTCTCTGACTTCAGGTTGCCCTTGCTTTCCCTCTCTCTCCATCACCTCCCCCTTCCCAGTTGTCCTAGCAGTGTTACTGTCTACGACTACCTTTTAACTCTGTACCGCCCACTCCCCTGACATCAGTCTGAAAAAGGATTCTTGACCAGAAACATCACCATTGCTTCTCTCTAGAGATGCTCTGTCTGTCCCGCTGAGTTACTCCTGCATTTTGTGTCTATCCTTGTCCTTCTGTATGCATTGCGCACTCCTGAAACTTGTGGCTGGCTACCTCATAACAGGCCCAACCATTTTGTTGCTGCACCAGTCAAGTTCAATAATTGCCAATTTTGAGCCATTTTAGGTAAAATAAATGATGTATTAGACTTTTTCTTTCACAGTGAGGGGTCCTGACCAGAAATATTTCCCTCCCAGATCTTCCTGGCCTGCCAAGTTCCCCGAACTATTCTCATCCCTGACTTCCCTAGCTTCCATGAACTTCTCCATGGTAAATACAGGTGAGAAATATTAGTCTTTGACCTTGCTCCATCTCCTGAGGCTCCACACATAGATGGCCACAGTGATATTTAAGGGGATCTGTTCTCTCCCTGGTTACCCTTCTGATCGTGACATGCTAGTTCGCTGTACATAGGAAGGAGGCTTCGAAAAAATATAAATGTGGATTTTGCTCAGGTTTGGAATACAATTTCTCCCATGTAGCAAGGAATTATTACTGGGCATTAACTGGTGTAATTTACTTCCTGTGGCTAACTGTTTATGTATCAACATAGAATTGTTTAATGCCTGATTTTACTGAAGCTGCAGACACTTCAAACAGCGCAGAAATATTTTTATGTAGACACATTAAATATGTCACAAGAAATGATCTAATGTTTAGTATTCTGTTAACTTCTACCATTTTACTTGTAATGGAGATGAAGCAATAATTCAGAAATTAGAATATGTATTTAATGTAGTAATATGACCTGAAGTAATAGTAATATAAATTCACTGAGTCGGTTATGTTTTATTCTATTGGTGCGAGTTGCGATAAGATCTCATCTTTGAGTTAATCTCAGTTGTTCTTGCAAATAGTCTGTTCCCTAAAAATAAAGCTGAATAGTGCCTGTTTAGGCAGCTTGTGCTGCAGTTTTGTTCCAGCATGTGCCACTGGAGTAAAACTACATGCAACGTACAAGGCATTGTGGTGAACTGAACAAACCACTTTTTTTAATGAAGGACCTTCCCTTTACCATTCTTTCTGTGCAGAGGAAGCAAAGACAACAGGGCACGATGCGCAGAGCGCAATCCATCTTCATAAATTTGTATGTATTCGGAGCAGAATTAGGCCATTCAGCCCATCAAGTCTACTCCGCCATTCAATCAAGGCCAATCTATCTTTCCCTCTCAACCCCATTCTCCCACTTTTTCCCCCATAACCCTTGATACTAATCAAGAATGTGTCAATCTCCACCCTAAAAATATCTTTAGCAGGCTCATCCCCACATTAAGCCTCCTTGTCACCTTCCCCTCAGCTAAAAATGAACAATTCTACATTTCCTTATAATCGTCTGCTTTGATCTATTTTGATCACACTACACCCCTCCATATCTCTAGACTACCACGACTCTCAGTCTGAAGATGAGTCTCGACCCGAAACATCATCCATTCCTTCTCTCCAGAGATGCTGCCTGACCCGCTGAGTTACTCCAGCATTTTGTGTCTCACGTCCCCATAACAGATGAGATGGAACATTGCAGAGGGGTTGAAATTATTAGCCAGGAAGAAACAGAAAAACAAGCTGAAAACCAGGGAGATGAATTAGGGAGCACTGGAACAGATAGAAAAGTTATTGATCAAACTGAAATACTGGAAGGAAAATGAGTATAAATCAGAGGCAAGTTAAAAGCAAGTGGCAAAGGCACCAGGATGAGAGAAGGTGAGGAAAATTGAATTGGACAACTAACAATATAGAGAATAGGTGAGAAACAGAACCAAGCACCATAGAATAAGGAGAACTGCAAAGGAAAATAAAATAAATTCCCAGTGGAAAGAGATGGATAAATGAAATCACGGTAAGAGGTAACAACAGAGAAAATCAGGATGGAATGTAATAACATTAAAACATTTTAAAGAGAAAATTATATTATCACTGAATTTAATTACCCTTGGATTAATCCTATTTGAATTAGTTCAGAAAATTGTTAATTTCCAAATCAAGAATGCACATTAATGGACAAATACCTCTTACTTTTACGTGCAAACATATTAACAACTCACAGAAATAAGTTAGTTATCAATTAGACAGACAATAGGTGCAGGAGTAGGCCATTCGGCCCTTCAATGTGATCATGGCTGATCACCCCCAATCAGTACCCAGTTCCTGCCTTCTCCCCATATCCCCTGACTCCGCTATCTTTAAGAGCCCTATCTAGCTCTCTCTTGAAAGTATCCAGATAACTGGGCTCTGCCATCCTCTGAGGCAGATAATTCCACAGACTCACAACTCTCTGTGAGAAAAAGTGTTTCCTCATCTCCGTTCTAAATGACTTACCCCTTATTCTTAAACTGTGGCCCCTGGTTCTGGAACATGTTTCCGATGTTATTTCTTTAGCAAGCAAATGTGGGCTTTGCGAACCTGGTACTCAGGTGCTTTAAACTGTTCTATAGTCTAGAACAAAAAAAAGTAATTCCTTTGTCCAAATTAGTTTTCTTCTTCTTCTTCTATGTAGTGTTTTTTGGCGGTTGGTAAACAACTTTTTTGGTGCATTACCGCCACCAACTGGCATGGAGTGTGGATCAAACAACACCATTACATATACTAATAACCTATATCCTTCCGAACAAATTGGTTACCCTAAGAAAAAGCAACAGGATTTGATAGCACTTATATGAACTCCCTTGCAAAATATCTACCAAATCAAATTGTACTCTTTCTTTTCTGAACTGCTCACTCATCCGTCCTCTCTCCTCCTCATACCTTTCACAATGTACAATGACATGCTCTATTGTCTCTTCTTGCCCACAGTATTCACATCTGCCTGTATTATGCTTGCCTATTATAAAAAGTGTACCGTTCAGACCAGTGTGTCCAAATCTAATTCTTGAAATTACTGTCTCCTCTTTTCTGTTTTTTCCTGCACATCTCATTTCTCCCACTTTCCTCTGGTCTCTGTAGAACCACCGTCCTTTACGCTCTTTCTCCCATTGCTTTTGCCATCTTTCCTTCAGTCTTTGCTTAATAATGTCTTTGATTTCAGTTTTACCTATGTTAATACTTAAATCAATCTTACTTCTTTTTGTTACCTCTTTTGCTACCTTATCTGACATTTCGTTTCCTCTAATGCCAATGTGTGATGATACCCATAAAAATATGACTGTAAGCCCCATCATTTGAATTCTGAATAGTGTTTGTTGTATTTCAATCAAAATGTCTGGTCTACTGTCTGAATGGCTGTGCTGTAAACTCTTTATTGCTAAACTTGAATTCGAACAAATAACTGTCCTTAAAGGCCTAGTATCCTCGACCCACTGTACCGCTAACAATATTGCAACCATTTCACCTGTGTATACTGAGACCTCATTATTCATCCTCTTCCCTACTTTGATGTGAAATTCTGGTACAATAAATGCTACTCCTACTTTATCTACTGAATCTTTTGATGCATCTGTATAAATTTGGACAAAACTGTAGTATCTGTCAATGTATTCCTGTATGATGACTGAATTATACATATGTTGTTTTTCCTTGTTTTTCTGTTCTAATATTGTAAAGTCTACTGTTGCATCTGGAAGTATCCAAGGTGGAATTGAAGGTAATGGAACCGTTGGAACCACATTTAATTGTGCTATGCTGATTTGTAATGCTCTCTGGGTCACTGTCCATCCAAAACTTTTTGTTTCCCTTCTCTCCTTTTCCCAGCATGGTTTGACAGTAACTTGTGCTGGGTGTTCTTGACTGTGGCCCTGTAGGTTAATCCAGTAATTCAATGAAAGCTGTATCCTTCTCATCTCTAGAGGCATCTCCCCTATTTCAACCTGTAATGCTGCTGTTGTAGTTGTTTTTATTGCACCTGTACATATTCTCAATGCCTGATATTGAATGTTGTCTATTTTCTTAAGAGAAGTACTTGATGCGGACCCATACACCACACAACCGTAATCTAACACAGATCTAATTAACCCAGTGTATATAGCCTTCAAAGCTGTTCTATCTGCCCCCCCCAATCACACAAATTAGTTTTTATACTGCAGCAAACTTTTCATCTGCTCTTGAATACTGTTTGCCAAACACTTGACAAGTGCTTTACAACAGTCTCCAATTCAGGTGATAATTAAAGGTGCAATTAGCATTTAGTCACCAAGTCAGATTGCTCTTGTTTAGAATTATCTAAACAGGTGCAGAATGATTTATGGACAGTTTGCTAAAAAGTGCATGTGGTCTCTTAGGGAAATAAAGAGAGAACATTACCATTGAATTGGATTAAATTGTTAATACCATCTTTGTATCCAGAGGTGTTTTCTCAGCACTGGTCTGCAGTATCCATCTCAGTTAAATTGCCAGCTATACACCATGGCAGAGTGGTTGCCAACTTGTAGAATAGTTTAGCATATAATTGCAATTGTTACTTTGCAGCCAGTGGATTAAGCCTGTGGCTGTTGCACAGAAGGCTGGAATTAAAATAATTGGCCAAAATATACTGGTGAAAACTGTCAGGGGAAAGAGAAATGATAAGTGCATGCTTGCTATCAATGGCGATGGCTGCCAGCAGTTGGTATCCACTGCTGGGCCTTTGAAGGGCTGTTTTAGATCAGTTCTTGGTTCTTTCTGTCATGGCTAGAACTAGAATCAGACTCAATGCCAACCACACATTTGAACAAAGGAAGAATGAAGTCTGAAGAAGGATCTCGACCTGAAACATCACCCATTCCTTTTCTCCAGAGATGCTGCCTGTCCTGCTGAGTTACTCCATATTTTTGGGTCTATCTTCGGAAGAATTACACTATGGCACAACTAAGTATAGATTCTAGACATCATGCTGGAGTAACTCAGCGGGTCGGGCATGGTTGGGTGGCCTTTCGGGTAGGGATCCTTCTTCAGACGGTGATATATCAGACTGCTATAAGTATAGACGCTCCCTCGCAGATCAGAGAACCAAGTTCTTCGAAGGCTTAGGAAGTTCGACATGCCCCCAACAACCCTCACCAACTTCTACAGATGCACTATGGAAAACATTTTATCAGGATGCATCACAGATTGGTATGGGAACAGCTCCATCCAAGATCTCATGAAATTGCAACGAATTGCGGACGCAGCCCAGACCATTACGCAAAACAAACTCCCTATCCATTGACTCCATTTACACCTCACGCTGCCTCGGCAAGTCCAGCAGCATAATCTAGGATGAGTCGCACCCTGTGCTCTCCCTCTTCTCTCCTCTCCCACCGGACAAAATGTACAGAAGTGCGAAAACGCAGACCTCCAGATTCAGGGACAGTTTTTTCCCAGCTGTTATAAGGCAACTGAATCACCCTATCGCAACCAGAGTGCAGTCCTGAACTACTATCTACCTCATTAGTGACCCTTAGACTATCTTTGATCGGACTTTGCTGACTTTGCCTTGCACTAAATGTTATTCCCTTATCATTTACCTATACACTCTAAATGGCGTAATTGTAATCATGTATTCTCTTTCCGCTGACTGGTTAGCACACAACATAAACGCTTTTCACTGTACCTCGGGCAATAAACTAAACTAAACTAAACTAAAGGTCAATCCTAGCCTTGGGTTCTGTCTGCCTGGAGATGGCATATTCCCCTCGCCCCCCTCACTCCCCACCACATCCCAAAGACGTGCAGGCTGGGAGGTTATTTGGTGAGTGTAGATTGCCCGTAATGTATAAATGAGCGATAAAATGTGCGGGGAGTTAAATGTGAGGAGACTAAAAAATGGGATTTGTGCAAATGAATGGAGGGCTAAGGTCCTGGTTTCCTGCTGTTCTTTCTATCTTCAAAGCCTTGGCACAATCTCATTGGGTAGGTGAGCATTTGGTGCCCAGAAATAAAAGACCAAGGGACACAGAATTTATGTTTTTTTTTTAATGAATATGATTAAATTTTGAAGTTACCTTCAGGCAAAACACAACTCAAACAAATTGCAACATTCCTGACTTATCAAGCATTAAAGTAAACATTTTGTGTGAGAAAGAACTGCAGGTGTTGGTTTAAATTGAAGGTAGACACAAAATGCTGAAGTAACTCAGCGGGCGAGGCAGCATCTCTGGAGAGAAGGAATGGGCGACGTTTCGTGTCGAGACCCTTCTTTAGACTGATGTCAGGGGTGGGGGGTGGGACAAAGATAGAATGTAGGCGGATAAGTAGGCAATAAGACTAGTGGGAGAACTGGGAAGGGGAAGGGGATGGAGAGAGAAAGCAAGGGCTATCTGAAGTTAGAGAAGTCAATGTTCATACGGTTGGGGTGTAAACTACCCAAGCGAAGTTTACACCCCAGCAATATTTGAGGAAAAGTTAAAGAGAGGAGGGCCAAGCCTGGCTAGTTACTCTGTCCCACCCCTTCTCTCTTCAAGCTTTCTTCCCTCCCTGCACCATAATTAGGCTGAAGAAGGGTCACAACCCTAAATGTCATCTATACAAGTTCTCCTGAGATGCTGCCTGATCCATTGAGTTCTCCAGCATCTTTGTGTCCATTTTTGCAACCTAATATTGGTTATATTGCTTTATATTTGTTTCTGCCTTTGTCCTAAAGCTCTTCAGACTCCATCTATTGTCCGTGGATTGTCACCTTGTCGTGGTGGAGAAGCTTGTGCGGTCATGAGATCCTGAGAGCGATGCCGTCTGGAGCTATGCTCCTGGTAGGGCCACCCATGGTGGTAAGGTCGAGGGGGAGATCTCTGCCAAAGAGCAATCCAACCAAGACTTCAACGGTGGAACAGACGGAGGATGATGGCTGACTTTAGTGGAATGTCACAACGGCTGGGAAGGCGGATGAAGGCTGCAGCAGAAAAGGGTTCCCTGACGTCTTGGATTCCACGCCACTGGATTCTGACCCAGATCTGTCAAGGACCATGTGGTGGCTGTCTGTGCACTAGTTTCCCCACGTTAAACAAAGTCACGCACAGGCGTCCTCCAAGAGAGGACAGTCATACTCGTTTCGATTGTCCGCCGATGATGATGATTGCCATAGTGCCATTACAGTCGAGTTCTGATCAGCAGGGACATTTTTGTACTAAAGATTTTAATTACTCAGACAGATATTGTGGATATAGGTAGATGTAAGGCATACGCTGTAGTATGGATTCTGTAACAATGCAAATGTGGCAGAGTTTGCAATACTTTCTAATGCTGTCTTTATTAGCATTTATTTCTTGACATGATGAATCCTCTTGCAGTTCTAAAATGGCATCTGCAGCTGACATAACATTTTTACGGCAAATAGCACCGGTCATTAAATTGATGAGCGATTAGAGTAAGTAAAATGACTGGGTAAATTCAGAGGAGCCAGATGTTAATATTGATAACTACACAATTTAAAATTGAAGCCAGCCTTAATATTGTGGATTCTATTACCTGTTCTATTACCTGTTTTTACGCTTACCTTCATCAGCAAAGAAGGGCAACCTGTAACCTTATTTATAGAGATCAACAACTGCCCACAAGTTGGTTTCAAATTAGTTTCTTCTGCCTGTTCCAATTGTTTGGTTCTTTCTACCGATTACCAGATTTTGTAATTGGATTAGTAAGGCTGGTGCTAAAGGACTTCAAGGCTTCTCGATCAAAGAACAGCTGCTTGTAAATGTAGTGCATTTAAAGCTATATCAAATGTCTCCTACAGATGTGCCATAGAAAGCATTGTATTGGGATGTATCACAGCATGGTTTGGGAACAGCTCCATCCAAGACCGTAAGACGTTGCGGAGAATTGTACACGCAGCCCCAGTCCATCACATAAACTAACCACTTTTCCATTGAAGATGGACACAAAAAGCTGGAGTAACTCAGCGGCTCTGGAGAAAATAAATAGGTGACATTTCAGGTCGAGACCCTTCTTCAGACCCAGATGAAGGTGCATCTCAACCTGGTATGCTCTTAACTGCCCGAACCTGCAGAATGGTGAACACAGCCCAGTCCATCACAAGCTCACTCCTTCCTTCCATCCAGTCAACCTTAACGATGCGATTAAGAAAGAACTGCAGATGCTGGAACAAACGTAGGTAGACAAAATATGCTAGAAAAACACAGCGAGTGAGCATCCATATAGGTGTAAGAATAGGAATAGGATCTAGGAATAGGTGACGTTTTGGGTCGAGACCCTTCTTCAGACTGATGTCAGGGGGAGGGGAAGGGAAAGTAGGTAGGCGGTGACAGTAGGACTTGTGGGAGAACTGGGAAGGGAGAGGGGAAGGAGGGCGAAAGATGGGCTATCTAAAATTAGAGAAGTCAACATTCATACCGCTGGGGTGCAAACTACCCAAGCGAAATATGAGGTGCTGTTCCTCCAATTTGCACAGGGCTTCACTCTGGCAATGGAGGAGGCCCAGGCCAGAAAGCTCAGATTGGGAATGGGAAGGGGGATTTGAAATGCTGAGCAACTGGGCGATCAGGTTGGTTAACACGGAATGAGCGGAGGTGTTCAGCAAAGCGATCGTCAAGCCTGCGCTTGGTCTCGCCGATGTAGAGAAGTTGACACCTAGAACAGCGGATGCAGTAGGTAAGGTTGGAGGAGGTGCAGGTGAACCTCTGTCTCACCTGGAAAGACTGATTGGGTCCTTGGATGGAGTTGAGGTGGGAGGTAAAGGGACAGGTGTTGCATTTCCTGCGGTTGCAAGGCAAAGTACCTGGGGAGGGGGGGTTTGGGTGGGAAGGGACGAATTGACCAGGGAGTTGTGGAGGGAATGTTCGGAAAACAGATAGGGGAGGAGATGGAAAGATGTGGCCAGTAATGGGATCCCGTTGGAGGTAGCGAAAATGTCGGAGGATTACACGTTGTATGTGACGGCATATGCGTGGAAGGTGAGGACAAGAGGGACTCCGTCCTTGTTAAAAATAGGGGGAGGGAGAGTAAGAGTGGAACTGCGGGATATAGAGGAGACCCTAGTGAGAGCCTCATCTATAATGGAAGAGGGGAATCCCTGTTCCCTAAAGAATGAGGACATCTCCGATGCCCGAGTATGGAACACTTCATCCTGGGCGCAGATGCAGCGTAGACGGAGGAATTGGGAGCAGGATATAGAGTACAGGAAGCAGGGTGGGAAGAAGTGTAGTCAAGATAGCTATGGGAGTCAGTGAGTTTGAAGTAGACAAACCACTGACTCCTTCACGATGTGTAGCATCGAGACGGCTGGAAGTATCATCAAGGATACTTGCTACTCTGGCCATCCCCTTTCCCCTCTTCTTCCTTCCGGGAGAAGAAGCAGAAGCTTGAAAGCCTGGACATCTGAACTTAAGAACAGCTTCTTCCCCACTGCTATCAGACCCCTGACTAATCAATTCTTTCTCATCCCATTCCCAGGTGTCCTAGCTCTTCTCTCTACCTCATTCAGTTATTGTATTATTGCACTTTAGTATATTTTTACACTGGTTCAGATTTATTCATCATTAATTGTATCATCAATTGTATTTCTCATTATCGTGTATGCTGTTACCTCTATGAAGTTCTCTCTATGAGTCTGAATCTGAATAGATGTGGTATTTTTAAACACAAGTCTATAATGTACAACATAATCATTCAATTGAGTTGGCTGTTAATCTTCAAAAAAGAATGAGCACATACTCTGGAGCTCCTGGTGTCTCTTTGAATTTATTTAACAAAGTACTCATTTGCACAGGTAACCCCCGACTATTTCACCACAGAGGGTGTTGCCTGGACGACCAATTGTAAGCATCATCTCATCTTTGATATTTTGAGCTCTGCTAATGAACACGGCCTTGACAACAACACATTACCTTTAAACAGAAGATAGACACAAAAAGCTGGAGTAACTCAGCAGGTCAGACAGCATCTCTGGAGAAAAGGAATAGGTGACGTTTCGGTTCGAGGCCGGTCTGACTTAAGACTGAAGGAGGGTTTCGCCCCGACATGTCACCCATTCCTTCTCTCCAGAGATGCTGCCTGTCCCGCTGAGTTACTCCAGCTTTTTGTGTCTATCTGCTTCGGTTTGAACCAGCATCTGTGGCTCCTACCTTTAAACAGACCTAGCCTGCGTTAGTTGGGGATAATTGCAACAGTACAGATGGCCTGCTTGTGTATCCAGGCAATGTACAGTATTCACTGAGCTGTCTAGACCATAACAGCATTGCAATGAGCAGACAGTTCAAAGATGACATCCTGCCTGCAATCAGCAGGTGGGAATCACGCACATTATTGCAATCCCAGCACCTGCTTTCCACGACTATTGAATTCAGTCCCTCTGCTACAGGGGATGTTTTAAAATTTGCATGATGCCGTCTATAGAGGAGAAAATAATAATGAGCATGTCCTTTCCTTTCAGGGAAAGCAAAAAGATCACTATGCAAATTTTATTTGTGCAAATGTGAATTGTACTGAGGCTATGACGAAAGATCACAGTGAGGAGCAGGCATTTTGACAGCGCAGTCATCAGCCCTTATAGATTATGATGAAGAAATTACTTTCTTGACATTGCTCAGTGTTAAATTCTTCTGAGGTTTGTCAACTCTACTAATAAGTTATCCCTTTCATTGCACAGATCATTTCCTCTGGTTTAGCAGTTGTGCTTTATAATTTACAATTTTAATTATTCAGCAAGTTTTGCATTACCAATGTAATAATCTATGCAAGGGAGTTTAAATTTACAAGTGAAGATTGATTAGTTTGCTATAAACTGTTATGAATAATGAACGTGGAAATCCATTTCGCTGAATGAGGTTTTTGTAAAACTTCCTAAAAGAAGTAATTTTAAAATTGCAATATTGCCACATATCATCTCTTTAATTGCTTCCATTGTGAGGTTTAATCTTTTCCCCACTCTGGCTGTTCTATTATAAATGTACGGCCCTTTATTTTCACTCTCGACGTTTCTAATCGAACTGTAATGGAATTTTTAATTAGTTGAATGCTGAAACTAATGTGAGGAGTAGACTGGTTGGACAAACTGCAGCTTTTGAGATAAGGCCACCAGGTTGTATTCACCAACCAGTCTGTGGAGAGAGACGGAGGTTCAGAATGATCAGTCAGCAATTCCCCCCTCTCTTGAAATAGTTGCGCAGGTCACAGTCACAGTTCAATAGTGTTACACTGTTACCTGAGAGGATTATATACGACCACCACATGCATTATACACAACCCTGAAACCATGGAACATGCCACAGAGAAAATAACCATGGTGGCTGTAAAAGTCTGTACAGAGTTTGGACGTTCTTCCTGTGAGCGTATCAAGTCAAGTTTATTTGTCATATAAATATACAAGATGTGCAGTGAAATGAAAGTGGCAATGCCTGCGGATTGTGCAAAAAACTACAGAACAGAATAGAACAAAGGGGAATTGTTGAGCACATTTGATAGAATATGTTATGGGAGTGCAGAAAAACAAGGATCCGGTCGGAAACATCACCTATCCTTTTTCCAGTCTGAAGAAGGGTTCCAACCCAAAACGTCACCTATTCCTTTTCTCCAGAGATGCTGCCTGACCCATTGAGTTATTCCTGCATTTTGTGTCCATCTTCAAATGACGTCACCCGCTCCAGACGGCTGTGCGGGACCGTCGCGCCTCAACGCGACCACGAGGTCTCGTAATTAGCGTGCCAAGGACACGCAAGTGGGACAGGGGCTTAATACTAGATGAAGCTCAGGGTCGCGGGTGAGTTTGATTTGGCCCATACTATGAATTCAGTATTTATTAAGTTTAGTCCTCCACTCCAGCAATAGGTGGACATAGATCCATTAAAAACTCTACACTAGAATGCACATAACACTTGAAATGAAGCTGATGAACTGAGAGGTTATCAGAGCACAGGATGACTTCTCTAAATCTTAATTGTCTAGATTTAGGAGCTCTGAGATGCAAACAAGTCTGGACAACAAAATACACTGAGCATATATGAAGGTTCAATAAGCAAGTAAGAAAGCTTATGAAATGCTATTCTTTAATGCTTGGGAAATTAAATAGAAATGTTGGAAGTTTGTACTTTGAGTCCGCCGACGATATTAGTCTCCTTATTTAAGAAAGGAAGTGAATTTGTTGAAATAAGTTCAGAAAAGGCTTAAGAAGGAACTGCCGATGTTAACAACCAAGTTAGACACAAAATGACTCAAAGGGTCTTGACCAGAATTGTCACCGATTTCTTCTTTCCAGAGGTGCTGCCTGACCTGCTGGGTTACTCCAACATTTTGTGTCGATCTTCAGTGAAACTTTGCTAGATTAATGCACGGAATGAGCAGTTGTTTTAAAAGAAAAGATTGATCAGGCTTGAAGGCTTGTATATGCTGGACTTTAGAGGAGTGAGGGTTAACGATGGAAATACATAAGATACTTAAGGGTTGACAAGGTGTTTATGGAGATGATATTTCCTCCATGGGAAAATCTACACTTAATGGACACTGTTTAAAAATAATGGGTCATCCATTTGATAGATAGATAGATAGATAGATATTACTTATAGATAGATAGATTATTAATCCCCTTATTCAGGGGAAATTCAGATGTCCTTGCAGCACACTAATAAAAATACAACATAGCATTCAAGAAGTTTAACATTAAAACATAAAAACTGTGGGGGAAGGCACAAAGTCCAGTCCCCATCCTCTTGTCCACCCAAAGTCGGGCCTATGAGGCCTCCACAGTCGCCGTTACGGGGCCCGATGTTCCCGGCCGTTCTCGCCGGGTGATGGTACTCCGGCGTCGGGAGAACCCTCAGCGGCTTGGGGTGCCAGGAACGGCCGCCTTCTTACCGGAGACCACGGCTTCCAAGCCAACAGACCGCGCCGAACGGAGCCGCACACACTGGCGATCTTGGCGAGAGATCCCAGGCTCCGGGATGTAAAGTTCAGCGCCGCAGCTGACCGCTCCACAGAACCGCGGCTCCACGATGTTATTATCGGCGGTCCCAGCATACTGGAGTTCCAGCGCGGCGACCCAGGCAGGCATCGCCCGCTCTGCAACAGCGCTCCAGCGCCGCGCCGCCGCCAAAGCCGAGGCTCCGGCCAGGTCCCCTCAGGAAACGTCGCTCCAGGACCCGCTGGTAGGCCGCGAGGACAGGTCGAAGGTGCTGCTCGGAGGAAGGCAGCCTCTCCGACCAGGTAGGGACTTGAAAAGCAGTTTCCCCTTCCCCCCCCACCCCCCCATTGATTAGACCCCCCCCCCAACTAAACACTTTAACGTACTAAAAATAATAAAAAAGTGAAAGAAAACGGACAGCTGCAGGACAGGCAGCCGTTCAGGACAGCGCACCCACTCCGACTCCATTTAACATCATTTTTTACTCTCTCAGATGGTGGAGAGACTTTAGAATACTCTCCGTCAAAGGACAGTGGAGCAAGAGACTTTGAAAGCATTATTATGGTGGAGGTAGATATATACTTGATAGAACATTTTCTGAAAGCTCTCCAGAGATGGACAGAGGCTTAGGATACAATCAGATCAGAAGGAATGTTCAAGGGACCAGGTGGAACACTCTTGATTAATAAATCGTATTTCCATATTTCCTTACAATATACATTGTATGCCAGGATGCCATTCTGGCCCATAAAGTCTAAGCAACAATGCAGAGCAACCCCATTTCCCTCTATATCCAGATGTTCATCTTCTAGCTTCAGCTAAGTACTCATTCTTTATGTGTAGGAAGGAACTACAGATGTGTAAGAAAGGACTGTAGATGCTGGTTTAAATCGAAGGGAGACACAAAATGCTGTTGTAACTCAGCGGGTAAGGCAGCAACCCTGGAGAAAAGCGATAGGTGACGTTTTGGGTCAAGACCCTTCTTCAGACTGGATAGATGATGTTTTGGGTCGATACCATTATTCAGACTACTCATTTGTTATGACCGGTCCAGTGAAAACGATGAGCAGATAAAAGCAGTTCCATTTGTTCAATGAACATTCATTGGACGTCTGTGTAGGAAGGAACTGCGGACATCTGTTTAAACCGAAGATAGACACAAAATGCTGAAGTAACTCAACGGGACAGGCAGCATCTTTGGAGCGCCTCTGGAGCATCTCTGGAGTGCCTCTACTTCCTGAGAAGATTACAGAGAGTCGGTTTGTCAAGGAAGACTCTCTCTTATGGGGCTTGACGTAAGAGGTAACCAGAGTTCAACATCGGGGGAACCTCGTACGATAACCGTACGGCATTCGTGGACCACCGTGGACCACCGTGGCGCTAACGGCAGGTACTCGTGTAACTTGGCCGGTGGGCGGCGCGACTCTCGTCAGCAGCGGCCTCTGCAGCCCGTCTGCGTTTTTATTATTTTTTTGTTATGTTTTTTGTAGTGTTTTTTTGTTTTGTTGTGATGTGTGTGTGGGGGGGGGGGGTTGGGGGGTGGGGTTCAGGGAGGGGGTAACTTTTAAATCTCTCCCTGCACGGGAGACCCGACCTTTTCTTTGTCGGGTCTCCGTTGTCGTTGGGGCTGCAACGAGGAGCGTACCAACAGGAAGACCGGGGGCTCTGGTGCCGACTACTCACCTCACCGTCGCGGAGCTGGCCGAGTCCAGAGCGGGTGGAGCGGTGACCACAACCACTTCACTCTGGTTATATCTTGCGTCAAGTCGCCCCGTGAGAAAGCCCCATAACTTCTACAGGTGCACAGTAGAGAGCATGCTGACCGGTTGCATCGTGGCTTGGTTCGGCAATTTGAGCGCCCTGGAGAGGAAAAGACTACAAAAAGTAGTAAACACTGCCCAGTCCATCATCGGTTCTGACCTTCCTTCCATCAAGGGGATTTATCGCAGTCGCTGCCTCAAAAAGGCTGGCAGTATCATCAAAGACCCACACCATCCTGGCCACACACTCATCTCCCTGCTACCTTCAGGTAGAAGGTACAGGAGCCTGAAGACTGCAACAATTAGGTTCAGGAATAGCTACTTCCCCACAGCCATCAGGCTATTAAACCTGGCTCGGACAAAACTCTGATTATTAATAACCATTTTCTGTTATTTGCACTTGATCAGTTTATTTATTCATGTGTGTATATATTTATATCATGGTATATGGACACACTTATCTGTTTTGTAGTAAATGCCTAGTATGTTCTGTGCGCTGAAGCAAAGCAAGAATTTAATTGTCCTATACAGGGACACATGACAATAAACTCACTTGAACTTGAACTTGAGAAGGAATGGGTGGTGTTTTGGGTCGAGACCCTTCTTTAGTCTGGATGTCCATGTGTTCACACACATACACAAACTCTAACCTCCACGGAGCAGAAACCATGGCAGGGTTTTTCCTGACATTGACCAGGTGACCTAATGGTCAGTTGCTTCAAACAGGATCATGTGAACCCACACAATGAATAAAATACAAGCCTTCTATGGTGCAACTTGGTGGCATAAGCAAGCAACAGCTTGTGGGATAAATTATTTTAGACAAAGCAGCCTTATTTTTAAATTTATATCTAATTCTATAACATCAACCAGCTCCACCACCTTTGACCGCGGTAAATTAAATCTCCGTTCTACAAACATCCACTAAATAATGAATTGTACAATCTCTTGTGTTCGGCATTGCCTGGGGCTTCTGAGCTCGAGGTGAGAAGCAGAACTACAAACACAACAAGTCTACACTCAGCAGAAAATGAATTATGTAATGGATAACCTGGAGCGAGTGGTTAAAGCAGCACCACATCAAGTCATTAAGGGCAGAAAAAATTATGAAGATGTTAGCTTGGTCTGAAAGGTTTGCGTTATTCGGAGAAGCTGGGAGTTTTTTCCTTGGAGGGTAGAAGGCTGGGGGTGTGACCTTATCGAGGTATAGATCATGAAGAGCATAAATAAGGCAAATAGCCATAATCTTTTCTTCAGGGTAGCGAGTTCAAAAAACAAAAGAGTATAGATTTTAGGTGAGAGAGGAAGGATTTTAAAGGGATCTGAGGCACAGCTTTTCACACAGAAGATGATGCATACATGGAACAAGCTGTCGGGAGAAGTGGCAGAGTTACAACATTTAAAAGACACTTGGTTAGATACAAGATTTGGAAGGATATGAGCAAGGGGCAGGCAAGTGTGGGCTAGCTCTGTCGATAACCTGGTGACATTGGACGAGATGGGCTGAATGGCCTGTTTCCATGTTCTGTGACTAACTCTTCCTGATCATGTACGAGGAATATTGTTTAAATCTACATCTTGTCCATGCTGTCCATTTTTAAATGGGCAGATTATAAATTAAATCCGATTATGAATAAAATGGTCTTACTCTGACAGTGCTCATTACAGGTGGTTGGGGAGACATCAAATCTGGTGACAAGGAGTGCAGGTAGTGCTGCTGCTTCAGAATTCTACCGACCAAGGGTCAATTGTGATCTTCCGTGCTCTCTGTGTGGAGTCTGCAGGATCTCCCAATAAATGCACTGGTTTCCCATACACCCCAATCCAGAGCATTTTCTCCCATATCCCAAAGACAAGCAGGTTAGCTGATTGTACCCTGTAAATTACCCCCTTTAGAGGCATTGAATTAATGTGTGGTGTGATGTAGATGGGGAGTGGGGGGCAAGGAGGTGGAGAAGCAGTTTATGGGCATGCAGGGGGGATCAAATTGCAACAAAATAGGTAAGGGAACAGGTCTGATGGGAGTGCTGTTAAAGCCAATATGAACTTGAATGGCCAAACATACTCCATTATGTCATCAGAAAGATATGAGAGCAGAAACACAAACTGCAGGTGCTGGTTTACAAAAAGAGGACACAAAGTTCTGGAGGAACTCAGTGGGTCAGGCAGCATTTCTGGAGAACATGGATAGCTGATGATTCGGGTCAGGACCTTTCTTCATACTGAACACTGACTTACTGCAGCACTTTGTGTCAAGATATGAAAGCAATTTGGTTCTGCCGTAGCATTGAATTGGGGAGAAATAAATGATGCAGTGAATGATTTAAATATTTTATGGAATAGTATATAAACTAAATTCCAAAAATCTGGGCCCTGCAACTGTGATTCATGCTATTAAATTCATACCATTAGGAGCTATTAATTAGTTATGGTAGCATAAAATTCTTCCATTTGTCATTGTAATGGTAACATTTATGGTTTATTTTCAGCAGATTGATAGAATTGACAAAGAATACCGATCTGCATTGAGTAAGTTCCAGTAGTTCTTCACTAAAGCAACATCGAATAAACTTTTTCGGTGAGTCATAAAAAGTAGGAGAGATGATGGGAGAGATGATCCAAGACTTAATCAAAGACAAAGTTTGAAGAAGCTGTCAATTCAGGAAAGGAAGGCTAGCTGTGAGGACAGACAAACACACGCAGAGGTTAATGACCATACGATTGAAAACATGATATAAATCATGTAAAAAAATTATCATTACTCCAGTAGCATTTCAAACCATTTATGTCCATTGATACAGGTAAGGACACAACATGCTGGAGTAAGTCAATAGGTCAGGCAGCATATCTGGAGAACAAGGATAGGTAACATTTCGAGTCAGAAGCTTTCTTCAGGTTGAACGCTGACTTACTCCAGCACTTGTATCAAGAGCAATTTGGTTCTGTCAGAGCACTGAACTGGGGAGAAATATCTGATGCAGAGACCTTTCTACAGAGGGCACATTTAGGGGCGGCATGGTGGCGTGGGCGGTAGAGCTACTGCCTTACAGCGCTAGAGTCCCGGGTTCGATCATGACTACGGGTGCTTGTCTGTACGGAGTTTGTACGTTCTCCCCATGACCGCGTGGGGTTTTCCCCGAGATCTTTGGTTTTCTCCCACGCTCCAGAGGCATACAGGTTTGTAGCTTAATTGGCTTGGTATAAGTGTAAAATTGCCCCTTGTATATGTAGGATAGTGTTAATGTGTGGAAATCACTGGTCACTGTGGACTCAGTGGACCGAAGGCCTGTTTCCATGCAGTTTCTCTAAACTGAAACTAAAAAGAAATGGTTCCTTTATTTACAAAGGGCAGCCGAAATAATAATTTCTCCAATATTTACAGTATTCTACATAATAGTTATTTAATGGACTTTTCTCATGGAGAAACTTGACCTGATGTAGAAGTTGGTGGGGGTTTAGACAATGTAAAATCCAAGTACTTGGTCAATCTTTAGTAAAACTACCCAAAAGTACTGAGAAACTTTCCGCATTATATAATCAGGTTGCAAAAAAGACTGTAATCTTTGTGTTCTAATTTCTCTGTGATTTTGTTATCTCTCAGTTGTTAGACATACATAATCGAGAAGGAATTACAGCATGTGGTCATTAACCGCTGCTTGTGTATATTCAACTACTGTAATAGTCAGAGGATACTGGACACTCAAAGTGAGAAATTCAGTACCTTGTGGTGGGACAGCAACCTCTGACCACACATCTAATACACATTTAATACACACCTTCCCCTCTTTGAAGGACACATTTCACAATTATAAACTGTTATTACAGATTCAGACTGTTGACTTGTTCCCTCAGAAGATAGACAGTAAATGCTGGAGTAACTAAGCGGGTCAGGCAGCATCTCTGGAGAAAAGAAATAGGTGACGTTTCAGGTCGAGACCCTTTTGACTAGCGCCCTCATTTAGTTTGACTTGTTCAATTGTATATTCATCTCTGCCATTGTATTACTTGCCTGAAGTAGATAATTTGCAACCTCTTGACTTGACTCAGTACACTTCAGAGACTGTTGAATAGAAACTGATTCCGTATCGACATCAGGGGTAGATTCATCATCATACATTATTTCAGTATGTACAGATGTGTCTAGTGTGACTTGATCTCCATGGCCACCTTTGGCAAGATATTCAATACTTCCCAATACTTTTATAAACTACAGACTTCGGCTTCTTCACGAAGGTGTCAATGCCATATAGTATTTGCTCAATGGTCTTTCACACTTCAAAATTACTTTTCTTATCTCAAACATCATCTTTTGCTTCAATTGCCACCTGTCTGATAACAATCTAAGCTCAGATGCATGAAAAGATGATACATTATCTGCTCTGCCAGAGTGTGTGAGTGTGCAGAATGGATTTTTATGGTAATTAAGCAGAGTTTTATGCAGTAATTCCTTTTTGGTTATTGTGAGCAGCATGGTGGCATAGCAGTAGTATTGCCTTACAGAGCCAGAGACCCGGGTTCGATCCTGACTACGGGATCTAATCTTGTACGTTCTCCCCGTGACCTGCGTGGGTTTTCTCTGAGCTCTTCAGTTTCCTCCCACACTCCAAAGACATACAGGTTTGTAGGTTAAATGGTTTGTGTAAGTGTAAAATTGTCCCTAGTGTGTGTAGGATAGTGTTAATGTGTGTGGATCGCTGGTCAGTGTTAGCCCGGTGGGCCGAAGGGCCTGTTTCCGCACTGTATCCCTAAACTAATCTAAACTAACAAACTTAACCAATGGATGACTCTTGCAAAGCTAGAATAACCATGGAATACTTGCTTCTTCAAAGTTGTCCTTAACACACAAGCAACCCTCTCTACTATTTCATTGTAAACAGGTACAGAGGGATCCCTAGATATTTAATCTCAAAGCATTGCATGAAACTCTCAAACAAATATGATGCATTGCCTTCTATTGTAAGACTATTTCACTAGGTTTGTCAGTGTTCCATGCCATATCAATTCCTCAATTGTTTACTTTGCTGTTGAACAAGCACCTGCATGCCCTAATGCCCCTGTCACACTTTGGAAACCTGAACGGAAACGTCTGGAGACTTTGCGCCCCACCCAAGGTTTCCGTGTGGTTCCCGGAGGTTTTTGTCAGTCTTCCTACCTGCTTCCACTACCTGCAACCTTTGGCAACCACCTGCAACCTCTGTTTTTTAATTATTTTAAGTATGTCTTGAATGTTTGTTTTAAAGTCACTCGGTATGTTTTATGTGGGGTGTGCAGTGGGGATTGGGGGAAACCTTTTTCGGTCACTTACCTCGACAGAGATGCGATTTTTCTCCGTGTCGCCTCTCCGCCCCCCCCCCCCCCCCCTTTGCGGCCTACAACGTGGAGTGGTACGGCCTTTTCTGAGACCGGCCCAGAGCTTCAAGACGTTGGTGCGGCACGGACTTACCATCGCGGAGCCTGGGATCTTTTGCCGAGGATCGCCAGTGTGGGAGCTCCGACCACGGGGCCTGTGGACTTTAACACCGTGAAGCAGCGGTGTCCGGTAAGAAGAGGCCGACACAGGAGCTCCGTGTATGACTGTATGGTGAATTTCACTGCACCTTAATTGGTACATGTGACATTTAAATTGAATCTTGAACCTATAACTTCTTGCTGCCACAAACAGCTCTGAACTCATGTATTCTTCCGATGTCCGAAGTAGCTCTGAAATGTAATTAACTTTCTGTGGAGGTACCCAGCTGGTGAAGAGGCACCAGAACTCATACACATGAGGTTATTTTTACAGACCCTCCCTGTAGCATTCAATGCTTTCACACTTCCAGCAGTCAAGGCATGAGAAACATCTCCATTCTGTTCATGTAGAATTGGGTGTGAATGACTCATGCGCCATGTTGTACACCTCTCCAGGCTGCCTGCAAAGTTGGCTTCTGCTTAAATCACTACTTTTCTCAACTGAAATCATGCCACAACATTGAAGTCTCCTATGTCCCACTTGCTCAAGTATTGATCACTGAAGAAAGAGTACAACACAGGAACAGACCTATATGAAGAAGGGTCTTGACCCAAAACATCACCTATACCTTTTCTCCAGAGATGCTGTCTGACCCGCTGAGTTACTCCAGCATTTTGTGTCAATCTACAGGAACAGGCCCTTTGGCTCACAATGTCTGTGCAAAAAGTGATGCCAAAAACCGACTCGTATCAGCCTGCATATAGAAACATAGAAAATAGGTGCAGGAGTAGGCCATTCGGCCCTTCGAGCCTGCACCACCATTCAATATGATCATGGCTGATCATCCAACTCAGTATCCCATCCCTGCCTTCTCTCCATACCCCCTGATCCCTTTAGCCACAAGGGCCACATCTAACTCCCTCTTAAATATAGGCAATGAACTGGCCTCAACTACCTTCTGTGGCAGAAATTTCTACAGATTCACCACTCTCTGTAAAAAATGATTTTCTCATCTCGGTCCTAAAAGACTTCCTTCCCTCTTATCCTTAAACTGTGACCCCCTAGTTCTGGACTTCCCCAACATCAGGAATAATCTTCCTGCATCTAGCCTGTCCAACCTTTTAAGAATTTTGTAAGTTTCTATAAGATCCCTCCTCAATCTCCTAAATTCCAGCGTATAATCCATGTCCCTCCATATCCATATGCCTAGGAAGGAACTACAGATGCTGGTTTAAACGGAAGATAGAAACAAAATGCAGGAGTAACCTGACAGGACAGGCAGCATCTCTGGAGAGAAGGAATGGGTGACTTTTCGGGTCGGGACCCTTCTTCAGACGGGTCTCGCCCCGAAACGTCACCCTTTCCTTCTCTCCAGAGATGCCGCCTGTCCTGCTGAGCTACTCCAGCATTTTGTCTCTATCCATATGCCTATCCCAAAGTCTCTTAAATGCCACTATCGTATCTGTCTCAACCCCACACCCGGCAGTATGTTCCAGGCACTCACTACCCTCAGTGTAAAAAAACTTGGTCCGCACATTTCCTTTAAACTTTGCTCTTCTCACCTTAAAGTTAAGGCATCTAGTATTTGATAATTTCACCCTGGGAAAAAGATTCTGATTGTCTACCCTACCTAAGCTTTTAATCATTTTACGTACTTCTATCACATGTCTTCTCAGCCTCCAGCTTTCCAGTGAAAACAATCCAAGTCTCTGAAACATCTCCCTGTAGCTAATACTCCCCAATCCAGGCACCAAATTCAGGTGACAATAAAGTATTATTCATTCTTCCATTCATTCTGGTAACCTCATCTACACCCTTTCCAAAGCCTCACTTCCATCATATATTAGGATACCAGAGCCACACACACTAACCCAAGTGCGGTCTCACTAACGACATGTACAACCACAACTTGATGCTTATCTGTAACCAGAGGAGCTCTGATCAATACTTACTGAGACAATGGCTTTTTCCAGCTGTACTTCTCCTTTAAACGTTTCCCCTTCTCATCTTAAAGCTATACCCTCTAGTCTTTGTCATTTCCCCCACCCGAGGGAAATGGTTCTGTAAGAGGTATCTTTGCCTCTCATAATTTTCTATACTTCTGCCAGACATCCCTCAGCCTCCGACGGTCCAAAGAATATAATGCAAGTTTGTTCAACCTCTCCTTATAGCTCACACCCTTTAATCCAGGCAGCATTCTGGTAAACCTCTCCTGCACCCTCTCCACAGCCTCCACCTCCTGCCTGTAATGGGGTGAACACAACTGCACGCAATACTCCAAATGCAGCCCAACCCAAGTCCTATAACGCTGCAACGCAACTTCCTGACTCTGATGCAACAACAGCCGCAATGTTACAAATTAAACGCCACACACGATAATTCGTTTTCTTTCACAATTTATAAAATAATGTCTCACATTTTCAATGTAAATGTAAGTATTTTGTATGTTCTGCAAAACTGGATCATGCAGCTATAGCCCTCCATGCCTGGATCAATCTTGCCTTCGGACATATAAATAACAGCAGTGTTCCTCCTTGTCTCAGACTCATTCATTCCATTCCATCAAGTTTGATCATCAGAAGTCTGAACATAATTAGCTGGAGGACCCCTTGATTTTTCCATGTGTTTAGCTGCCACTTACATGGCTTCAGAAATCACAGCATCAAGCCGAAAAGGCACTCGAGAGACACTGAGAAAATTGGAGCTCATGCCAACGAGAGTTTTTAAGTAATTGTTTGCGGGCATCTTTGTCAACACTCTGGGAAAATCTGCAAGACATGCAATACTTTGGCCTCGGCCCGTTCAGAATTGGAATTAGATTTGCCATTGTTACACATTATAACCAGGAGAGAGAGCATCAAATAGTTTCAGCTTTCAAACCAAATCTGCTGCACCCGTTCATAATTAAATTAATAGTTATTTCAACCACTCCTTTCAACCAAAACACTTTGAATTCTGCATCATCTTGAGGCCAGGCAATGAATGGATTGTCTCTCAATCCTTCTCTCCCAGCAGAGTGACCAAGTTAAATCAACCACAGTCTCCTCAATTTCGCAGGAATCGCAGGAAATTGCAAAGGCTATTTCGTTGACAGCATCTACAATTATTTATGCCCAGATAAATGCATCTCTGATTTTTATGAAGAAATAACTGCAATGTTGCTTCATTATTTTCCTCTACGTTTAAGATTGCCAGTATTGAGGAGCAGCAATCAATTGATTTTGGAGCTTGTTATGGTAGAATCACAGAGTGATACAGCTTGTCCCTCAGGCCAACGAGATCATGTAAACATAGAAACATCAGGCAGTAGGCCATTTACAGAGGGCCATTCAATAATTCTACACTAATCCCCGTATTTAAATCTACACAAGGGCCTCCTAATCCTTCTAGATTCTACCAACGAACTGGCCTCACACCACAGGGCAGAGAGTTACAGAGATGGACACTTGTGCCCCATTAACCTCGGTTTTAAATCTTTGGGTGGTGTGCTTGAGAAACCTGACATTGCCAAATGGAAGCACATGCAATACCCTCACAAAGACCAAAACTCACGCAATTCCAGGTGTGGTACCAAGCAATACAACTGCAGTAGAACCTGTATACTCAAATCCTCTTGCTATGAAAGCCAACATGCCATTCGCTTTCTTTACTGCCTGCTTGCATGCCTTTCAATGACTGGTGTACCATGATTGCTGCATCTTGTTTCCTGTGGACCGTTTAGAACTATGCTTTCCCGAAGTACCAAAATGGATTGTCCTGGAATAAACTGAGGAAACATTTGCCCACTCACCCAGGCAAGATTTTGTCCCTAGCCTTATGCAAGTTCTGGGTGCGTAAATCTATCCTCATTAATATAGATTTTAGCTGGGGTCAAAGGCCGGAACATGTCATGCTTGTGACTTTACTTGAAGCAGCCAGTTTTTATGCCACAATAATACTAAAACCCCCAATATGTGAAACTTCATTCACCTCTATGTTTAAGATTGCCAGTATTGAGGAGCAGCAATCAATTGATTTTGGAGCTTATTATGGTAGAATCACAGAGTGACGCTTGTCCCTCAAGATCTGGAAACTCAGGCACCCATTTACAGAACTAATGCTGTAATCCCATTTAAATCACAATTCAATTTCTAGATTCTAAGAGACCTACACAGGGGCAATTTACAATATTTGCCCCATTAACCTGACACTTTTGGGTCAGAAACTTAGTGCCAATTGATACTTGTGCAAACCCAAAAGGTCAGAATTAGAAGATGTTGTGCATTTATTGAGCAAATACTCTCCATATTGATGTGACTTTAACTATGCCAAGGTTTTCTCCCTGGAATACGAGAGCAGGCAGATTTCGGGGCCTTATGTTGTTTCCTGAATTTTCTGTGGTCCAAGGCGGAATGCTTGTGCAATAGTTGGGCTCATTTCTTTGCGAACTCAAACGATTCAAACTCAAAGTAAGATGTTACGTCGATCTAGCCATATTAAATGCCAAGTGCGTGGGTGTGAAAGACGTTGGTCGCTGCATGACCTGACAGGACTGGATTAGATGCAATTTATATTGACTGAACTTAAATGCCCACGGCTGCTAAGAACCATGTTATTCCTTCTCACTTGGTTCAAACATTAGTGGGCAACTCAGCTGGTAGAGCTGCTGCCTCAAAGCATAAGAGATCCTCATTCAGTCCTGACCTCTGGTGCTGCCAGTGGGATGTTTGCATGCGACTTGCTTTGACTGTGTGTGTTTCCTCCGGGTAATCCGGTTTCCTCCCACATCTAAAAACTATACAGGTCCGTAGGTTAATTTACCAGTGTAAATTGTCTCTGATCTCGAGGTAGAAACTTGTAGTCGGCTTTAGGTCTAAATGCTTAAATGTGGGGAGAATCAAATAGGCTGGGCTAGGATTAGGGTAAAAATGTGTGCATTGATGGTTGACATGGGCTCAGTGGACTGCAAGAACTGTTTGCATGCTGTATTCTTCTATGCCTATCCAATATGCCATCAACATGCCTCAATCTTCCTAGAAAAATGCTATAGGCTAATGAGAAAATCAATCAGCCCTGACAAAGTCCGATTCTGAAGCAGACTGACATTTGTGCAGACTGACATTTCTCATTCCTCTCTCCTTTCATAAATCCATGTTCATAAGTGATAGGAGCTGAATGAGGCCATTTGGCACATCCAGTCTACTCTGCCGTTCAACCATGGCTGATCTATCTCTCCCTCTTAACCCCAATCTCCTACCTTCTCCCCATAACCCCTGACACCCGTACTAATCAAGAATCTATCAATCCACGCCTTAAAAATATCCAATAACTCGGCCTCCACAGCCTTCTGGGGCAATGAATTCCACAGATTCACCATCCTCTGACTAAAGAAATTCCTCCTCATCTCCTTCCTAAAGGAATGTCCTTTAATTCTGACCTCTGGTCTTTCACGATGACTGAAGAGGCCGTTCCTGGAGCCACAGACTTCATTGTGCAGGTGGTATGTCCCTCCAGGTAAACACCTGTGCTTGACATCCTTGAATCTGCCCCCAGGCTAGAAGTGCCAATTTAATGATCATGAATCATAACTTACCAGATAGTGAAAAGCCTGAACAGAGTGGATGTGGAGAGGACGTGTCTACTAGTGGGAGAGTCTAGGACCAGAGGCCATGGCCTCAGAATAAAAGGATGCTCCTTTAGAAAGGAGATGAGGAGACATTTCTTTAGTCAGAGGGTGGTGAATCTGTGGAATCAATTGCCAGAGGATGCTGTGGAGGCAATGTCAGTGGATATTTTTAAGGCAGAGATTGACGAAGGCAGGAGAATGGGGTTGCGATGAAAAGATAGATGAGCCCTGATTGAATGGCGGAATGGACTTGATGGGCTGAATGTCCTAATTACGGTCCTATAACATATGAACTTTTGAATTTATGAAAATGTGTTGACTGGTGGCTGTACGGCCACCACACGGTGCTTGACAGAGTCCGAACCAGATCCAATGACATGGACTCCATGATGGTTGGGAATTTCTCCCTGTTGCAGCCTTCTTCCACCTTGTGGTGATGTTTGCTCTTTTTACTAAAGCTGCCTGACCTGCTGAGTTTTTGCAGCAATGAGGGATAGAAAAGGAGCCAAGAAGAAAGTTGTTGCCAATAGAAGAATTGTCCTCCGTTCCAAGAAGTGCCAATTCATTGATCATAACTCATAATCGCGGTGGACAGTGGAAATGACAGGACCTCATGTTCCCAATCTATCTCAGGGTCAACAGTTAGGATTAAGAGAGCCTGAAAGTCTGAAAGTACCACTTTTGTCTCCAAAATATTATGGATTAAATAAATGAGAATTTAATGGCTTTTGTAACTTTTCTGCCTCATTTTTAGCTGGAAATTGCCTTCTTAGCCACTGCAGTGGAACAAACATAAAATGTGATTTCAAATAAAATTGGATATTAAAAGTGAGCTAAACTGTAGTCCTGTTCAGAACATAGAACATTGAACAATACAGCACAGGAGCTGGCCCTTCAGCCCACAATGTCTGTGCTGAACATGATGCTGAATTACACCTGATTTCCATCTGGAAAAAATATTCTACCTATCCATGTCTCTCACAATTTTGACAACATTGATAAGGTCTCCCATCATTTTCCCTTGCTCCAAAGAAAACAATCCAAGTTCATCCAATGTCCTGTAATCCAGGCAACATCTGGTGTTAGACACAAAATGCTGGAGTCTTCTTCTTGCGTATGGCGTGCACAGCCTAAAGTTGTTGGTCAACTTGTTCTATTTGATTTATTCGTTTGTGCACGTCGGGCTGATTGCATTAGTCGAACCAACAGGTCAGGAAGCATCTCTGGAGAGAAGGAATAGGTGACATTTCGGGTCGAGATCCTTCCTGTTGAACCCCTTCTTCACCCCTTCAAAAGTCTCCACACCTTCCTAAAACGGGGCAATCGGAACTGCACATAAAACTCCAAATGTAGCCTAAACAAGGTTTATGCAGATGCAATATAACGGCCTCAATCAATGCCCTGGCTGATAACTTGGTTTACACTCTCTCAATTTAGGAGATTGCCCTGGAAACTTACAATAAAGGGGTTGGACAGGCTAGATGCAGGATTATGATGTTCTTCCTTACAAGGGGTCACAGCTTAAGGATAAGGGGGAAATCCTTTAAAACCGAGATACTTTTTTCACACAGAGAGTGGTGAATCTCTGGAACTCTCTGCCACAGAGGGTAGTTGAGGCCAGTTCATTGGCTATATTTAAGAGGGAGTTAGATGTGGCCCTTGTGGCCAAGGGGATCAGAGGGTCAGGTACGGGATACTGAGTTGGAACATAAGCCATGATCATATTGAATGGCGGTGCAGGCTCGAAGGGCCGAATGGCCTACTCCTGCACCTAATTTCTATGTTTCTATGTTTCTATGACAAAGGCAAGCAGATTATAGTTCTTCCTTACCACTCTGTCTACTTGTGTTGTCACTCTCAGTGTGCTCTGGTCTTGGACACAAGGTCCAGATGTACAACAATGCTGTTGAGGGTTCTGCCATTAGCTGTATATTTTCCTCTTACATTTGACTTCCTGAAGTGTAACACATCACACTTTCACAAATTAAACTCCGTCTACCATTTCTCAGCCCATATTTGTATCGAGCTCTATTGTGCTGCATCCTTTGCCAGACCACTTTCCCCAACTCCGCCATTTGCAAACCTGCTAACTGACCCATCTACATTTTTATCCAAGTCGTGTATAAATGTCATAAACAACAGCCCCATATGTGGGTAGCACAGTGGCGCAGCGATAGATTTGCGGCCTCACAGTGCCAAAGATCCAGGTTCGATCCTGACTACAGGCACTGTCTGTGCAGAGTTTGTACGTTCTCCATGTGATTGCATGGGTAGACATAGAAACATAGAAATAGGTGCAGGAGTAGGCCCTTCGGCCCTTCGAGCCTGCACCGCCATTCAATATGATCATGGCTGATCATCCAACTCAGTATCCTGTACCTGCCTTCTCTCCATACCCCCTGATCCCTTTAGCCACACGGGCCACATCTAACTCCCTCTTAAATATAGCCAATGAACTGGCCTCAACTACCTTCTGTGGCAGAGAATTCCAGAGATTCACCACTCTCTGTGTGAAAAATGTTTTCCTCATCTCGGTCCTAAAAGATTTCCCCCTTATCCTTAAACTGTGACGCCCTTGTTCTGGACTTCCCCAACATCGGGAACAACCTTCCTGCATCTAGCCTGTCCAACCCCTTAAGAATTTTATACGTTTCTATAAGATCCCCCCTCAATCTTCTAAATTCTAGCGAGTACAAGCCGAGTCTATCCAGTCTTTCTTCATATGAAAGTCGTGACATCCCAGGAATCAGTCCCAGGATATTGTCTGGGTGCTCCGGATTCCCCACACCACAAAGACATACATCTTTGTAGGTTAATTGGCTTCTGTAAATTGTTCCTCGTGTGCAGTATGCGAAAGTGGGATAACATAGAACTAGTGTGTGTGTGGCTACTGATCAACGTGGACTCGGTGGGCTGAAGGGCCTGTTTGCATGCTTGCTGTATGTCTAAACTAAGCAAAAAAGAGGTTCCAACTTCGAATACTAGGAGTCAACTCCATCAACAGTAAAGGAAAATCGTTTTACTCAGCCCATAGAATTGCACATTGATGCTCAGTGCCTCATTATTACATGTTAGCATTTTTCGTTTTACTCTGCAGAATCAAATTTCACCCTGTTCATCACCCTATTTGTCAATAATTCAGCACTACTTATATTTGTTCTGGTTTTTTTTCCAATACCTCTGTAACAAATAGCCACATGTGTGCAAATCTGATATTGACTTTTACTTCTCCAGATTAATTGAGAACAACAAACATTTCCAACACACGAACAGGTCAATAGTGGTCTGAGGTCTGAGGAGCTCTGATTTGTTCAGAGACTTGTTCTCAAAACTGCCTGGTACTGCAGGAAGATCTGCACAGCTCTAGGAAGCTGAGTTTGACTCTGATCTCGCCTGCTGTTTGTGTCGAATGTGTAGGAAGGAACTGCAGATGCTGGTTTAAACCGAAGATAGACACAAAAAGCTGGAGTCACTCAGCGGGACAGGCAGCAAGCATCACTGGAGAGAAGGAATGGGTGATGTTTCGGGTCAAGTCCCTTCTTCAGACTGGTTAGGGATAAGGGAAACAAGAGATATAGACGATTATGTGGAGAGATAAAGAACAATGAATAAAAGATATGCAAAAAAAGTAACGATGATAAAGGAATCAGGCCATTGTTAGCTGTTTAATGGGTGAAAACGAGAAGCTGGTGCGACTTGGGTGGAGGAGGGACAGAGAGGGATTGAATACTTGGGAATATTCTCCTTCCCATTGCCGGACTCTAATTCTCCTTCCCATTCCTACACAGACCTTTCTGTCCTAGTTCTCCCCCATTGTCAGAGTGAGGTTAAATGCAAATTGGAGGAACAGCATCTCATATTTCGCTTGGGCAGCTTACAGCCCAGTGGTATGAATATTGATTTCTTTCACTTCAGGTAGCCCTGGCATTCCCTCTTTTTTTTGCGTATCTTTTATTCATTGTTCTTTATCTCTCCACATCATCACCTATATCTCTTGTTTCCCTTATCCCTCCCTAACCAGTCTAAAGAAGGGTCACAACCCAAAACATCACCCATTCCTTCTCTCCAGAGATGCTGCCTGACCCACTGAGTTACTCCAGCTTTTTGTGTCTGTCTTCTGCTGTTTGTATGGAGCCTGGACTTTCCTTTTGCTTCTCCAAGTCCTTGACTTTTCTCCCCATCCCAAAGATGTGCTGTTTGGTTTAGTTTAGTTTAGTTTAGTTTAGTTTTGTTTAGTTTTGTTTAGTGATACAGAATGGAAAGAGGGCCTTCAGTCCACCGAGTCAACGCCAACTAACAATCATCCATACACTAGTTCTATTCTACACACCAAGGACAATTTAGGGAAGAAAATTAACCTGCAAACCTGCACGTCTCAGGATGTGGGAAGAAACTGGAGCTCCCGGAGAAAATCCATGCGGTCACAGGGGGAACGTGTAAACTTCATACTGAGAACACCTGTAGTCTGGATCGAACCCAGGCCTCTGGCGCTGTAAGGCAGTAGCTTTACTGCTGCACCACTGTGCCGCCCATGGCAGGTTGATTATTCCAGCATTGGGAGGTGGGAGCCATGAAATTCAGAGACCATGGAAGCACTAATTAGCAGATGCATTAGTGAAGGAATAATACATAAACCGTCGTCTAGTTTGTCCCATCAAACAGCCCCAGATCATATTTAGCATTGGTTTGAAATGAAGCAAAGATTCCTCAATGCTGCCTCATAAATCATGCACAGGGAAAGAACACTACGAGTTAGAAATAATTAAAGCCCTTCCTTAATTGCTTCATTAAAACAGCCAACTCAGATATGGCATCTGTTAAATGCAAGGTGCAGTGCTTTAGATGCTATTAAAGGAATCACACCAGTTTATCCACCATGAGGTGTGTCCATCATCATCTTTGCCATTAAGTCTTGAGCATAAACAGCTGACGATGAGGATAGATGATAGACAGCCTATTGAGCCATGTTGGCACAATCCCGCAAATGGCAATCAAAGCATAGAAAATAGGCGCAGAAGTAGGCCATTCGACTCTTCAAGCCAGCACCACCATTCAATATGATCATGGCTAATCATCCAAAATCAGTACCCCGTTCCTGCTATTTCCCCATATTCCTTGATTTTGTTGGTCCTAAGAGCTAAATTTAAATTTTTTCTTGAAAACATCCATGAATTGGCCTCCACTGCCTTCCGTGGCAGAGAATTCCACAGATTCACAACTCTCTGGGTGAAAAAGTTTTTCCTTGTCTCATTCCTAAATGGCCTACCCATTATTCTTAAACTCTGACCCCAGGTTCTGGAATCCCCCAACATCGGGAACATTTTTCCTGCATCTAGCCAGTCCAATTCCTTAAAAATGGTATTTCTTTCTCTAAGATATCCCCTCATCCTTCTAAATTCCAGTGAATATAAGCCCAGTCGACCCATTCTCTCATCATAGGTCAGTCCCGCCATCCCGGGAACTAACCTGGTGAACCTACGCTGCTCTCCCTCAATAGCAAGAATGTCCTTCACAATTTTTACAAAGTTCCTCATTTTTGCAGTTCGACTGGTTCATGATAGTATCCCGAGTAAATGTTGTCAAATTGGATACATTGCAGGTTATTCAAAGACTTTTCTTTGGTGAGATTTAGCATCCACCTTTAAGACTCTGCTCAGTTTAAAAATATTTTCATGTAAAATTGATTAAGATTATGTCTAGAAACTCCAATTGGAATAGTGTTTGTGCATATTTTGTTTTGAATATATTTGTAATTAATGACTTTCCTTTCTATTATATACTCAGATAATGAATTATTTTTATTCCTCTTTAAATATCGCCTAAAGTCATTCACTAAAACTGTTACTCCATCTCTTGGCACAGTAATTCTACTGATCTGTTTGATTTTTTTTAATATTGTAAGTGTAATTGAGATTTCTTGAAAAAGATAAATTTGATTCAAAGTAAAATAAAATCTGCTTCTTCTTCTTGCGTATGGCATGCACAGCCTAAAGTTATGGCAACTTGTATAAAATCTGCTTTGAACTAAGCACCACTTGGATAAGAACACATGCATCATCAGGCTATTGGTCATCCACTACAGCTCAGCGTTCAACACATTATCTCTCAAAACATCAAACTCACCCAACTGGTCATCTCTATGGTAATTGGATCCTCAACTTCCTCATGAGTAAACCACAATCAGCACAACTTGGCAACAAGACTCCCTCCTCGATGACCATCAACCTAGGAGCAACTCAAGGCTGTGTGCTGTTCCCTGGCCTATTCTGCCTATGCTCAAGAACGTGTAGGACCATATAACATAGGAGCAGGATTGGGCCAATCGTCCCTTCGAGTCTGTTCCACCATTCAGTCACGGCTGATCTATTTTGCCCTATCAACACAATTCTCCTGCCTTCTCTTCATAACCTTTGACTACCAAGAACTTTCCAATTAACACTTTGAAATTACCCAGAGACCATCTATGGCCATCTGTGACAATGAATTCCACTGATTCACCACCCTCTGGCTAAAGGAATTCGACCTCATCCCCCTTCTAAAGGTATATCCTTTTATGTGCAGGAAAGAACTGCAGATGCTGGTTTAAATCAGTTACTCTAGCATTTTGTGTCTACATCCTTTTATTCTGAGTCTGTGCCGTCTGGTCCTAGACTCTCCTACTACTGGAAACATCATATCCACTCTATCCAGGCCTTTCATTATTTGGTAGCTAACCACAGCTCCTAGGCCACCTTTACATTTGCCACAATACCATGGGTGTTAGATGAATAACCAGTAACGATGAGGCAGTGTGCAGGAGGGAGATTGTTAATCTGAAAGAGTAGTGCCAGAGAAATAATCTTGCTTGCAATGCTAGCAAGGCTGATAGTTAGTTGACTTCAGGAAGGGAAAGCCAAGGTTTCATGAACCCGCCTTCATCGACAGGACGGTGATGGGGTGAGTCAACAGCTTCAAGTTCCTGGGTGTGCACACCTCCGAAGGTCTGGCCTGGGCCCAGCATTTTGAAGCAATCATAAAGAGCGCTCATCAATGACTCTACTTCCTTGGCAGATTGAGGAGATTTGCTGATTAATGCATGCTCGATCAAACATCCACAGGTGTGCAGTATAAACTGCACTAACTAGTTGCATCACGGCCTGGTTCGGTAACTCGAAAATCCAGGAACTAAAGAGTCGGCAGAAAGGGGTAGACATTTCCTGTTCCATCACGGGGTCCTGATCTCCCCACCATTGAAGGAATCTACAGGAGGAGCTGCCTCCAAATATCAGACATGCACCACACTGGCCACGCATCTCGCTACTCTCACTGGGTGGAAGGTAAAGGAGCCTGAGAACCGTGATCTCCAGGTTTCAGAACAGCTTCTTCCCATCAATAATCAGGCTCTCGAACTCTGCACCACACTAACCATAAGCTGAACTCAGCATCTATGATCTGCAATGGAAACCTAAACTTAAACTGTACAATACTCCCCCTTCTGTCATGGCTCCACTCATCCCCCTCCCCAATCTTTGCACATCCCCAATCCTTTCCACTCGTCACTTTAATTTCATGTTCAATAAAGTTTTATCGTATCGTTCTATCGTATAATTTGCACTCCTATTCTGTTTATTGCACTAATATAATCTGGTTACCTAGTATTCCTCACTATTAATTTATTGTTTACTGATTATTGGATATTTATTCATTAGTTATTTGTTAATTGGCCTGTGAAGCTGCAGCGAGTAAGAATTTCATTGTTCTGTTGCCAATACGTTTGACAATTAAGGGCCTGTCCAACTTGGGCGTTATTTGCGCGTCATTTATGCGACATAATTTACGCGTCACGATGCACAACGCGCGCGTCATGACACACACGTACCGCACGCATGGCATGCATTTACGCGCGCATGACGCGTGGTGAGACGTGGTGACGTAGGCAGTGACACGCAGTAGCATGCGGCGCCCCAGGATTTTGGGATTCTCCTGCGTGACGCGCAAATGACGCCCAAGTGGGACGGGCCCTTAAAGCGCTCTTGACCCTTGAGGCATTGTACAATGTTGAAAGTTTAATGCTTTCGTATATTTATCCAAAAATTTTCTGTAATAATGTAAATAAACAAACCTGCTTGTGTGATCCTGATGGTCACCGTAACAATATTCACTGTTGTGGGGCCAAAGACCTCTCGGCACCCTACCCTTCAGAAAATAATACATCACTCTCTGACTGAAGCGAACACACAGAGGCACAGTGAATGCACAGGGCCATGAACTGTCAGATCCATGATCAGTGACTGGTGACTGATTCATGGTATCCACAGCTGTGTCAGTATTTGTTTCCTGCTTTGGACGTTGGACAGTTCATACATCGGAGGAGGCAACAGAGAGATTTGTCAATGGGAATGCAGCAGACGTCACTTGTCTGGATCTCCAAAAGGCCTTCAGAATACTGAAAGGGGATGGGACAAGAAAGATGAGTTCTGGTTGTGGAATCTTACTTTAGTTCAGTTTAGTTTGGAGATATGGCACAGAAACATGTCCTCCCCCCCCCAATCGAGTCCACATGAACCAGTGATCCCCACACATTACCAGTATCCTATGCACATTAGGGACAATTTGCATATACACCGAGCCAATTAACCTACAAACCTGTATGTCTTTGTATAACAGACATGGGAGGAAACCGAAGATCTCGGAGAATACCCACGCATGTCACGGGTAGAAAGTACAAACTCCATACAGACAGCACCCGCAGTCAGGATCGAACCTGGGTCTCTGGCGCTGTAAGGCAGTAGCTACACTTCGTAGGAGTTAGCAGAAAATGCGAAGGATAATCTGTTAAATGTGGGGGTGAGTGGAATGGTTAGTGAAAAGCAGGAGGAACTCGTCGCAGACAGCCTTATTCTGTCTGGGACGTGGTGAAAGAAGAGGTACAGAGAACAGAAGAGGTCCAA
Organism: Leucoraja erinaceus; assembly: GCF_028641065.1. Taxonomy (NCBI): domain Eukaryota; kingdom Metazoa; phylum Chordata; class Chondrichthyes; order Rajiformes; family Rajidae; genus Leucoraja; species Leucoraja erinaceus. The sequence goes on from NC_073406.1 coordinate 12,153,024, forward strand.
TAAAAGGCTTTGTCTAGTGTGATACATTGCAAAACGCCTCCACCGCCCTCAGCAGGTTAAATAACGTCTGTGGAGAGAGAAATAGTCAATGTTTCGGGATAAAGAGCATTCATCAGAACTGGAGAAGAAATATAAAAACTTTGACTGAAGATTCAAAGAAGATGGTAGAAACGATGGATAGGACAGAGGAAATATCTGTGGGAGGTTCAGTACAAGGTTGCCATGGAGATCGGGATCATGACTGTCTGAAGAAGGGTCCCATCCCAAAACGTCACATATCCATGTGCTCCAGAGATGCTGCCTGACCCAATGAGTTTCTCCAGCACTTTGTGTTCTCTGGATTCCAGCATCTGCAGTTCCTTTTGTCTACACCCCTCAGTGCATAATCCTGTGCCATGTAATTCTGTAAAACTTGGCCCAGCTACGTTTCCAGTGGGACACATGGCTCCAGTTGGTATATCATTAGTTGAATTAATCAGAATCACTGGAAAAGGTGCAATAAAGATCTCTGGGCAAGTGACTCTGTGCGTCTAGTCTACCCAATTTATTCCTTTCATTATTTTTGTACACAAAGAGCTCTATAAAATTATGAAAGGATTTTAATAGAGTGGATACAGAGATGCATTAACAGGGGAACCTGCATACCTGGAGGCCAAGAAACCCAACAGAGAATTTAGAAGAAATACTTTTTACCCAAAGATGGGGTAAGTTGTACGATTAAGCCTTCCTTCCAGTGTCTAAAGCTTCATGCAGTGGGTAGAGGCCAAGAACCATCACAATTCCCCTTCCAATCCCCTGACTGAGAGATCCTAATATTTGTTAAACTTTCCGCTGCCTTTGTAGATTAGTTGATTTAGTCCTTCCTCACCTGTCAATGAGATGCAGTTTGTGAGCTGTAGAGTATAAGAGAAGGATATTACAAGCTTCTGTCTGCTTTGAATCCAATATTTTGTCCTGTCAAAGGAAATGCATTCACAAGGAAAGGGCATAAGAATTGATTGTGGGAAGCAATCAGTGAGACCGTTGGGCAATTAGGAAGCGCATCTTCAAATCCAGTGTTAAAACACATTTGTACTCCCTGGCTTTTGACCATGCCTGAGACTTTGCTTCTGTTTTTGGTGTTTTTGATGTTTCTTTCTTTTACATGTCTTTTCCTACTATTTCTTTTGATTGTTATTTTTGGTGTGTATTAACTTTTTTGTCAATGATTAGTGATGTACAGCACTTTGTTGCAGCTATGTTTGTTTTTAAAGTGCTCTATAAATAAAATTATTATTATTATTATTATTATCTTAATAAACGATGCATATCCTCCCAGGTAAGCACTCCCAGGTAAGAGAAGGGTTTCTCTCCTGTGTCCTACTAATCACTAAGCATGTTTGGCACAGACCATGGAGATACAGGAGGCTGCAGATGGTGGAATCATCAACAAAAACAACTGCTGAAGGAATTCAATGGGTCAGGCAGCATTTCTGGAGGGTAATGGACAGAAGACGTTTTGGGTGAAGAAAGGTTCCCAACCTAAAACGTCCATCTGTCCATTTTCCTCCACAGATGCCGCCTGACCTGCGGAGTTCCTCCAGCTTGTTGCTTTTTCTCTAGGCACAGCATGTGCTCGATACAGTGCAAGGTTCTTGTGGCATTACACTGATAAAGGGAGGCATCTTGTGGAAATGATGTAGTCAATTAGATACAAACTGAAGTATAATCTGAAGCCAATCTGTTCCCCGATCTCAAGACAAGGTACCCGATGAAATTACTGGATAAATCACATGTGATTGTTCTATACACGAGGAATGAATTCTGAATCACTATTTTGCCATTATATATTTACGCACAGCCTTGCATTTCCCCCACAATTGAATCTATCACATTCTTCATTTCTTTTAATGTTGCGAAATGAAATTTTGTTGTGGTGATAATACCCAGTTTAATCAAAGAAAATAAAATATTTGATATCCTCACAGCTAGATTATGTTTATCAACTGAGTTGTCTTTGAATCTTTTCATGATGGAATTTGAACTGCTGTTTTAATTCAGCAGACATTCCCAAAAGCATGAAATTAAGACCAGAAATCTTCACCAGTGCTGCAGCCTATGAGTTGAATTTGAGTTCTGGACACGTACAGTGGATCATATTTTCAAAGATGTATCTCTGTTGTCACATGAACCTCGAGCTTCCAGAATTTTCTGATTGCTTCTCAAAATTATTTTCAGAAAATGTGTTTGAATAATTTTAAGCAGCCCTGTGAAATGTACCATGTAACAACACTAAAATGCTTCATAAAAGCGAAGGGTTCCTTGCACTTTGTTAATGTATGCTGCATCATGAAAACAACCAGCGACACGGTGGAACAGAGGTAGAGTTGCGGCCTTGCAGCGCTCACAGCGTCAGAGACCCAGGTTCGATCTTGACTACGGGTGCTGTCTGTACTGTTTGTATCTTCTCCCTGTGACCATGTGGGTTTCCTCTGAGATTTTTGATTTCCTCCAAAGACATAAAGGCTTGTAGGTTAATTGGCTCGGTGTACAGGTATATGTAAATTGTCCCTGGTGTGTGTAGGGATAACAATGTGCGGGGCTCGCTGGTCAGTGCGGACTCGGTGGGCCGAAGGGCCTGTTTCCGCGCTGTATATCTAAACTAAACCTTTTCTACCCATTGTCCAAAACACACCCTATTAGTTCTACACTCTATAGTTGGAGACTCTACATCCAGATTTAAATCTCAACTGGGAACTCTGAAACAACTTTGTAAAGCATTACCATTCTTGACAGAGAATTGAGAGATAACGAAGCAACAATAAACCGCAAAAAATAATCTGTCAAACGAAGTAAGATACCTTTCAATGTGACAGATTCTTATCAAGAAATCCCAAACCTGAAGAGCACTTTGACCTTTGATTCGAGAACATAAAGTCTTGTGCTCTGTTTATGATGGATGACTTTCAATTTACTGCGCACACACACATACACAATACTTCTAAGTATTCTCTCAGCAACTACAATGGCTGCTAAGAAAAATATTTTCTCTAAGTTTTATTATATTATTCAAGGGCATTGATTATGGCCTAAAGAAAAGAACATGAGAAATTAGAGCAAGAGTGACAGCCCGTTGAGCCTCCTGGAGTTCATGTCTGATTCTTCACAACAACATTTTCCCACCGATCCCTAAATCCTTGATTCTCTTGGTGTTCAAAAATCAATTGATCTCAGCATTAAACATACTCGTCATCTAAGTATCCAAATAATTCCAAGGCAGTGGATTTCAAATATTTACAGCATTCTGTGCAAAATCATCTACTCCTCTCAGTCTCTGATGGATTAACCCGGGGGCTGCAATCTTTTTTTAATCAAAATATGCATTCAATTATTAACAATAATATTTCCGCCTGGCGCCATGACTCGCGGATGGCCAGCTTGGCGGGGCTGCAACCTTGAAGGGGTTAATCTGGAGAGAACCAAAAGCCATCCTGACAAATTGCACCGGGGACTGGTGCGACAATTACAATGCACAGGAACGCAAGAGGCTGCAGAGAATGATGGACTCAGCCCGGTCCAGTCCATCACGCCAATAGCCCTGCCCTCCATCAAATGCATCTGAAGTACATGAAGTGTAGGAAGGAACCACAGATGCTGGTTTACACCAAAGATAAGACACAAATTGATGGAATGGGTGATGTTTCATGTCCAGTCTGAAGAAGTGTCTCAACCTGCTACATCACCCATTCTTTCTACCCTGAGATGTTGCCTGTCCCGCTGAGTTACTCCAGCATTTTGTGTCTATCTTTAAAGTACATGAAAGGGGCAACTATTATCAAGGATCCCCATTATCCAGACCATGCCCTCTTCTCTTTGCTACCATGGGGCAGGAGGCACAGAAGCCTGAAGTCTCCCACCACCAGGTTTAAGAATACCTACACTCCTACAACTAATCCTACCGCGATAACAGAACGCTATGACCATGGACTTGTTTTTTTTTCAAATTGTATTTTGCACCAATGTCTTGGTTTTTTTTTTAGCACAGCCCTCTTTCTTTTAAAAATGTTACATGCAATCTACATATAATTTATTTATAATTTGTTTTTGTGTGTTTGTCTGCATCAATGTGCCTGCAACGCTGCTGTAAACAAGAACTTAATTGCATCCGTATTTCATTGTTGGTGTGCCTATGACAATGAACTTAACTTGACTTGGCTTGATTTAGTCACAGCAATGGTGTTGCATAATTAATCTGCTTATTCAACCCAATCTAGGTTCAGGAAGTGGCCTCCTACGAGCAATTTAAGAATTTGAGCCTGCTCCAAATTTGAATGCAAGAATACTGGAATATAGGAATGGGAGTAGCCCATCTGTCTCCACAAGCCAACCTGTCATTTGATATGATTGTGGCTTCAATGGCTTTTCTAAACTAGTTCCCCAAAGCCCTCAATTCCCCAGTCTTTCAAAAAGTTATCCTTCAGTGCCTCTAATAAAATACAGCTTGGAGTAGAAAATGCCTGAGATTTGCCACCCTGTGCAACTTGTCCATGCTAACCAGTATGTCTCATGACACTAATCCCACCTGTCCACGTTTGGCCCATATCGCTCTGAAAATGACTCTATGCATCTACATCTTAAATTATTTAATCCTGGAATGTTTCAATGAGGTTAGTTTAGAGACATTGTGGAAACAGGTCATTTGGCCCACCGATTCCGCACCAACAGTGATCCCCGCACATTAACACTATCCTGCACCCACATTAGAGACAATTTTTATACATACCAAACCAACCAACCTACAAACCTGCATGTCTTTGGAGTGTGGAGGAAACCGAAGATCTCGGAGAAACCCCATACGGCCACGGGGAGAACGTAGAAACTCCATACAGACAGCACCCGTAGTCGAGATCGAACCCGGATATCTGGCGCTGCAAGAACCGTAAGGCAGCAACTCTACCGCTGCGCCACCCTGCTGCCCAGTTGACTTTTCATTTGTTGATATTCCAGAGAATATAAAGCACATGCGATGTAATTGATTGTCATGGGTCACCGCTCTTTGTACAAGAACCCATCCAGTGCACGATAGTTGTGCTTCCACGACAAAAGTACCCTCTGTTCAAGGAAAGGGGCTAAAATTGTGAACAGCACTCTAGATGTGGTCTCACCAATCAATGTCCATTTAAATGCAGCAAACCTTCCTTCATGTTCTCCAACAAACACACGAAAACACACACTAGCATTACCCGGATGTATGGAAAATGGTGCATTGCTAAGGAAATGTTGAACTTTCCCAGGATTTGGCCTTTGCAGATTAATGTTGTTATAAATATAGTTTGGAAAAGATTTTTACTCATTAAAATGTTTTTTTTTATTGGTTTTACTTTGCTCTGAAAACAACCTAATTGATTCTTTAATATCTTCATTTTAGAACTATTGATCCAAATAACAATTCAAAAGAAAATGGAAAGCTTGAAAACAATAAAACAAAATTGATCAACCAGGTAAAATGCCAACTTGTTCATAGAAGGGGAGCATAAATGTAAAAATTGGAATACAGAAAAAAAAATCACCTTTGTAGTCTTGACAGTCATAGTCATACATCACAGAAACAGGCCCTTCAGCCCATCTTGCTCATGCCGACCAAGATCCCCCATCTACGCCAGTCCACCTGCCCACAGAGGCTGCACGGAGAGGAAATATTAACAAAATTAATTTACCAAGCATAAAGAAAGAGCAAGTGGGGGAACTGAATGGGAGGCAATGAGAGAGGGACAGCATGAGAGGCAGTATGCGTGAGCAAAGGAGAGGGGAGAATGGGGGAGAGAGTGAGAGGGAAAGGTAGAATGGAAAAGTGAGAGGGACTGAGTGAGAGTTAAGGGTGGGTAGGCAATGGTTTAGCTTAGTTTAGTTTATTGTCACGTGTACCGAGGTACAGTGAAAATGATTTTGTTGCGTGCTATCCAGTCAGCAGAAAGACAATACAAGATTACAATCAAGCGATTTACAGTGTAAAGATACAACATAAGGGAATAACAGTTAGTGCAAGGTGAAGCCAGATAAGTCAGATCAAGGATAGTCCTTGGTAAAAATGGAAGAAATGCAGGTTAGTATTCCAATGGCAGTATCCTGATTGCTCTACTTTGGAAACTGCTGAAACTTGTGAGTGTGATTCTGGGCACAAGCAGCATGGCAACATTTAAGTTAACACTGTTAAAGATCGACACAAAAGTTGGAGTAACTCAGCGGCACAGGGTCGAGACCCTTCTTCAGGGTCTGAAGAAGGGTCTCAAACCAAAAAAGATCACCCATTCCTTCTCTCCGGAGATGCAGTCTGTCCTGCTGAGTTACTCCAGCTTTTTATGTCTATCTTTGGTTTAAACCAGCATCTGCAGTTCCTTCCTACATAGTTAACACTGCTACTAGATCAGTTAAGATGCACTGGGCAGTTGATTGTAAGCAAACACCAAGAGCAGACAAAAACGATGTGAGATTCCCTGCAGAAGGAGTCCTATTTTGTTTTGTCACGAATCACTTTTGGAGTTAATAATACTCCTCAATTTAACTTTCAAGCCACTTTGCACCCACAGTGATTCCAATAAAGCGAATGCCCATTATATTTCAGTTGTCACTTGCTGACTGCAAGTGCTGTGATAACTGTGCTCTGGTGTTTGTTTCTTACTGGTTGTAAATTAAAGGCTACTTGATTCTTTTTTCAGATCAAACTTCATAGATCCAATTTCCTACATTTCAGCATCAGCACCACAAATTGGAGCAACAGCATCCCATATTTCACTTGGGCAACTTACAGCCCAATGGTATGATATTGATTTCTCTAACTTCAAGTAACCCCGGCATTCCCTCTCTCTCCATCCCTCCTCCACCCAAGTCGCAGCAGCCTCTCAATTACACCCAGAATACAGCTAACCATGCCCTGTTTTCTTTATCATCGTTACTTTTTTTGCATATCATTCATTCATTGTTCTTTATCTCACTACATCATCGTCTATATCTCTCGTTTCCATTTTCCCAGACTAGTCTGAAGAAGGGTCTCGACCCAAAGCTTCACCCATTCCTTCTCTCCAGAGATGCTGCCTGTCCCACTGAGTTACACCAGCCTTTTGTGCCTATCCTTCATTCATTTCCTGTTGGGCTATCTCCCACTTAAAATCTTTGTAGATGTGCAAGGATTGTGTCAAGGGTGGCACAGTGATAGAGTTGCTGCCTTACAGCGCCAGAGACCTGGGTTCGATCCTGACCACGGGTGCTGTCAGTACGGAGTTTGTACGTTCTCCCTGTGACCGCATGGGATTTCTCCGGGCCGCTTTTCTTGTCCTATTTCCTCCCGCACGGCCTCGAAAGATAAAAATTGTGTAAATTGGGCGTATGTGGGAGCGGTGGTGGAGCGCTGCTGCTGCTGCTGCTGCTGATGCGGAGGCTGCAACTGCGGGTCTGCGGACGGCGGCACCGGGAGCCCGCGGGTCCCTGGAGTGAGACTGTTTTTCTCTCTTGCTAGTGTACTGGAGGTCGCTGGTCATCGTGGACTGTGGGCCAAAGGGCTTGTTTCAGCGCTGCATCTCTAAACTAAACTAAATTAGTTCAGCGTGGGCTTGGACAGAGACAAGTCAGCCAGGGGAAAAATGGTCAGGGGTCCAGACAATGAGACATTGATACGGAGTGGGTTTAGTACGAGGAGCTCTCTGTGACCGGGGGGGGGGGTAAATTGTCTCTCTTGCTAGGGGGCAGGGGGGGCAGGGTGAGCGCTGAACAAGCTAAACTGAATAAGAGCGTGGATGAGACAAGTCAGTCATGATGGGGGGGGATTGGGTAAAGGGACAAGGTCCATCCAGATGATGAAGAAGGAGTTTAAAAAAAAGAGGATCATGGAAATGTAATGGATCAAAATTATAATATTATATAGTTGGATTGTGTGGTCCTAAGAGTGTCAGCCCAACTCAGAGGCGGTAGATTGAGGACTGGGTGGGTGGCAGTGGGGGTTGATAGAACAGTATGATTTAGACAATATTCTACCTAGACATGTATGGAAGCCTTGGGCTCTCTGGCAGAAGTTTAGGGGAAGATCTGAATAAATTTCAGAAGTTGGGGTGGCATGGTGGCACAGCAGTAGAGGTGCTTTTTTTTACAGCGGCAGAGATCTGGGTTCGATCCTAACTACGGGAGCAGTCTGTACGAAGTTTGTACGTTCTCCCCATGACCGCGTGTGTTTTCCCCAAGTGCTCCAGTTTCCTCCCACATTTCAACGACATACAGGTAAAAGTGGTATTTTGTCCCTAGTGTGTAGCGTGTTGTCCCTAGTGTGTAGCGTGTTGTCCCTAGTGTGTAGCGTGTGCTGGTGCAACGGGGGTTCCCTGGTCGGCATGGTCTTTGTGGGACGAAGGGCCTGTTTCCACACAGTATCTCTAAACTAAACTGAACTAAGTGCACTACTGATGAACAATGTACTCAATTGCATTTAATAGTTGGATTTTTTGGAAAGGAATCTGAGCAGAAGTCTAGCATCGAAAATGTCACGGTGCTGTACTTCTCATACAAGGCACATTTCTAAGCTAGGTTCAACACCCACATTTGCAAAGAGAAAAGAAAAGATGCAGTGCTATTTGTGGCGATCTGCATTGTTGAGTCACATCTTGTCCTGAATACTAATCAAGGAAGTATTTTAATTACTATCATTGGAACCAACTGCACTAATCATCCATAATTGTGCATTCGGGCATGTTGTACCTCTGTCTGCCACAAGCCATTGATGTCTTAGTGTGGATTATTATCATCGGATGTTCAACTCACTAAATTCAACGATGTATTTATTACCCAGCCCATCACTTGTATGACTATCACTGCATGTCAAGAGGGAGGGATGTAGGATTAACTAAATAAGGCACCGTTTATACAGATTTCATTGATCCACATGGCTTTATCGACACAACAAAATATTGATTAGATGGAGTAATTTCCCAGATGTGCACTATTCTGTTACTCAAAGCTGTGACAAAAAGAAAAAAGAAACACAGCAGACTTCTGTTTACCCAGAAGATAGACACAAAAGTGCTGGAGTGACTCAGCGGGCCAAGCAGCATCTCTGGAGAGAGGCGGCCAACCCAGGAAACCACAGAAGCAAATCTACAAACTCACATTACAATCACTCAGCAGTCTTAAATCTCTATTCCTGCAGCAACATTTCTTCTATACACTGTAAATGACTCGATTGTAAATGACTGGATAGCACGCAACAAAAGCTTTTCACTGTACCTCGGTACACGTGACAATAAACTAAACTGTAAACTGTAACTGTAGTGAAGGAATGGGTGACGTTTCAGGTCAAGACCCTTCTTCAGACTGAGAGTCATGGAAGAGGGAAAATTACAGATATGGAAGGGTACCAAGAGCATGAATCCTGTATTTATGCACCTGGAATTCTCATGTGACTGGTTAATAAGTTATGCCCCTGTCCCACTTAGGAAACCTGAACGGAAACCTCTGGAGACTTTGCGCCCCACCCGAGGTTTCCGTGCGGTTCCCGGACGTTTTTGTCAGTCTCCCTACCTGCTTCCACTACCTGCAACCTCTGGCAACCACCTGCAACCTCCGGAAACCACCTGCAACCTCCGGGAACCGCACGGAAACCTTGCGTGGGGCGCAAAGTCTCCAGCGGTGTCCGTTCAGGTTTCCTAAGTGGGACAGGGGCATAAGATATTTTCTCAGTCTACGACTTGGATTCATGTGAGTTCTGTTCAACCTGATGAAATGCCATTAGAGTATCGGGGGCACTGTGAGTAAATTGCTGTGGTCTTTTGACATTTGGTAAGAAGTGATCTTGGTTTAAGTGACAGGGAATCCAAAGCTAGGCTACCTGTAAAAGTCTGTGCACAGCTCATTTAAAAAAAAAAGCACAACAATGAAGTTGATTTCAATTGTTATTCAAAATAAAAATGAAGATACTTTTTACATTTACATTTACACATACATTGTGTGCATTGACAGATGGGACGGAACATCCTCCTTGAAGGTTTGTCTCTTTATGTGTTGATGAATACAGTGATTCACTTGATTTATTTTCCTGTTTCTTATGTTAATACTGTTTCGCCTTAAAATATAGAATTGTAATGTAAAACACAGTTATTTGAAAGGATAAGATGACATCTTTATTTCAAGGTTTACACAGAGAATACTAATGTGCAATGAACAGTTGATTTTTGCAATTCCCCTGCTGTTAGTAACCCACATTCTCAGTGGATTTGGGAAGGCTGTATGTATACCGTATTTCTATGAGAATTGAGCTGAATCAATTTATTCTTTTCATACTCATACACATAGTGATCTCACGGGATTAAAGTTGAGTGCATGCATTTTTGTCTTAGTGAGATGCCTGGTGTGGGTATCATAGAACTAGATACTGTCTTTAGTAGGCTCAGAGAATGATATGATACCTCAGGTGGCTGGATGGTATAATGTCCTCTGAACTACAGCAATCAATTTACTTCCCTTCATAGGTCACAATAACATGTTATTTCGGTTTAGATTTAAGTTTATTATTGTCACGTGTATAAGGCGCAGTGAAAAACTTTGTTTTGCATGTTATCCCAACGCACCTGATATTCTATACATAAATACAATCAAGTCAAACTCAAGTACAATAGATACAGCTAAGGGGAAAATTACAGAGTGCAGAATATAGTTCTCAACATTGTAGTGCGTCAGTTCCTTAGACAAAGTCCAATGTCCATTGTGGAGGTGAAACAGACAGTACCTGAGGTCATGGAAGGACCATTCAGAAGTCCGATGAAGGAAAGGAAGAAGCTGTTCCTTAATCTGGTTGTGCGTGCTTTCAAACTTCCGTACCTTCTGCTGGATGGGAGCAAGGAGGAGAAGGAATGCGCGGGATGGGACAAGTCTTTGAATATGTTGGCTGCTTGTCTAAGGCAGTGTTGTGTTGATGGAATCAATGGTCGGAAGTGTGATGGGCTGGGGTACATTTACAACCCTCTGCAATTTCTTGCGCTCTTGTGCTGAGCTATTCCCAAATCAAGCTGTAATGTTATGGGAAAGTATGCCCTCTATGGTGTATCTGTACACGTTTGTAAGGGTCATTGGAGACATGCCAAATGTCTTCAGTCTCCTCAGGAAGTAGAGGCATCGGTGTGCCCTCTTGGCTGTTGCATCAATGTGGTTAGTCCATGACAGGTCATTGTACTTGACATACTTAATGTACTTGACGTTCCCAATTATTTACACCTCGGCTCCATTGATGCTGATTGGGGTATGTACTCCATCATACTTTATGAATAAACACAGACACAAACTATAAAGGGCGATTTTTTCGGCGATAGCCGGTGTCATATCAGCGCAGTCAAAAGATTTTGAACATTTCAAAATCCAGTGGCGACAAAAAAAATGTTTCGACACTTGAAAAAACACCATGCGTTATACGTCATCATGCCGCGTCACCGCCACGTCATACGTGATCACGCCGCATCACGCCATGTATTTTTCGGTGACCTGATACCTGAAAAAATCGGCAATAGCCCTTAACTAAATTGGCATCATCTATGAACAGTTTTAGTGATCAGTTCAACAAGATAAAATAAAGTGCTTTTTGCTCCAAGCTCTGTCTTTTGATTTCCATAAGAACTGCTGAAGCCCGCACTCTTTGACAGGTCATTACCTGCATTAAAAGGCTCGCTATCAATAAGGGTGCTTGATGGATGGCTTCTCAAATCCTTTAACGACAGTTCACTCATGTTAACAATTGTTTATTCCAAAAGTACCTCCCTTAAACAATTCTTCCTGACCGTACGAGTCCCAACTTGTTTAAGATCAGGCTTTCTGCATTGTTATCAATTGTATTCCTAGCTTTTAGTTTTAGTTTAGTTTAGTTTGGAGAAACAGTGCGATTCCAGGCCCTTCGGCCCACCTGGTCTGCACTGACCACGATCCCCGCACATTAACATCACGGCCTGTTTCGGAAGCTTGAATGCCCAGGAGCGAAAATGGCTGCAAAAAGTTGTGAACACTGCCCAGTCCATCACCGGCTCTGACCTCCCCACCATTGAAGGAATTTACTGGAGTCACTGCCTCAAAAAGGCAGCCAGCATCATCACAGAGCCACACCACCCAGGCCACACACTCATTCCACTCCTGCCATCGGGAAAAAGGTACAGTAGCCTGAAAACTGTAATGACCAGGGTCAGGAACAGCTGCTTCCCTACAGCCATTAGACTATTTAACACTACAACCTCAAATAAGCTCTGAAATATAATAGACTATTATTATTGCACTATTATTGGGGTTTTTTGTGTGTACGTATGTGCGCATGTGTGTGTGTGTGTGTGTGTGTGTGTGTGTGTGTGTGTGTGTGTGTGTGTGTGTGTGTGTGTGTGTGTGTGTGTGTGTGTGTGTGTGTGTGTGCGTGTGTGCGTGTGTGTGTGTGTGTCTGTGTGCGTGTGTGCGTGTGTGTGTGTGCATGTGTGTGCATGCGTGTGTGTGTGTGTGTGTGTGTGCGTGTGTGCGTGCATGTGTGTGTGTGTGTGTGTGCGTGCGTGTGCGTGCGTGCGTGTGTGTGTGTGTGCATGTAAGTATGCGTACATATACACACTGAACTTTTTTTTCTCTGGCGTTTATTATATTGTTTACAGTGTACTATGTTTACATATTCTGTTGTGCTGCAGCAAGTAAGAATTTCATTGTTCTATCTGGGACACTCTTGACTCTTGACTAACACTGCCCTACACACACTAGGGCCAATTTACACATACACCAAGCCAAATAACCAACAAACCTGCAGGTCTTTGGAGGTTGGGAGTTAACCAAAGTTCTAGGAGAAAACCCACACGGGGAGAATGTACAAACTCTGTGCAGACAGCACCCGTAGTCAGGATTGAATCCGGATGTCCGGTGCTGCAAGCTCTGTAAGGCAGCAACTCTACTGCTGTGCCACCGTGCCGCCTTAAGTTTACTTAAGTTCTTAAAGTTAGACTTTAATGACTTTAATGGCTTGTGGCTGGCATCATTAATGAAATGTATTTCTAAATGTAATTGCTTTTACATATAGTGAGACCTGGAGGTGACACTTTGCCGGTAACTATTAAAGCCAGCGCCACCCTTTGCATTTCTGGTCTGTTCCAGTACACCACTGGAGACATATCCACAAATACATAAGATTAATGTCTGAAGAAGGCTTCCGACCCGAAATGTCACCTGTTCCTTTTCTCCAGAGATGCTGCCTGACCGACGTGCTGAGTTGCTCCGGCACTTTGTGTCTATCTAAGATTAATGGCTGATAGCTTATTTACCAAGGCTAACAATAATGTCAGTTTTGTATGTCGTGACATTTGTCAAAATGAGTGGACTCCTTGGGTTTAGAATGTGCTTTCCTTCTGTTCAATGAAGTGATTTCAATCACTGATCATTTGCACATGTATTCGAACCTCCTACCAACCTCCTACCAACCTGGACCGACACTTGCCACTCAGTGGGGAGAAACATTAGGCACATAATGGGAACTTCCATTTCATGAAGATATTTTGATGCTTTTAGTGGCATTTCGTCTGTATTCTGAGGCTCGAGATCAGCTGTCAGAGTAATAAACGACAGCCACAATGGTAATGATTCAGTGCATGACATTTAAATTATGGCTGACATTTCAGATTAAATACTTTCTCCTTCCATATATCAATTGGAGTATTTTAGTGTTTTGAAACGTGCTTTTAGACTCTCTGACATTTTACTGAAAGGTTACCTGAACTATAACTGTTTTTAAACTGGTATAAATATTACAGTAATAATATTTGAAGATTTGCTGCATCTTTGTAGCTTGTCAAAAAAATTGGAAAACAATTTTCACAACTCCAGGACATGTGGCTCTTATTTAATTCCCAATGGGAAGGTGGGCGAAGATTAAAGAAAACATTTGTATTTATGCACACGATTCCATATAATAAAATACGTCACTCCTGCAGTGATGTGTTGAGAGACACTTGCTCTACATGGAAATCATTGTAGGTGCAGCAAACGACAAATGCAATGTACAACAAAAAAGCCTCAATGTCATTCTTGTTGGTTTGTACGTTCTCCCTGTAACCGCCTGGGTTTTCTCTTGGTTCTCTGATTTCCTGCCACATTCCAAAGGCGTAAGGGTTTATTAGTACGTAAAGATCGTAAATTGTCCCTAGCATGTGTCGGATAGTGCTAATGTGCGAGGATCACTGGTCGGTGCGGACTCTGTGGGCCGAAGAGCCTGTTTCCCACACTGTATCTCTAAACTAAACTAAACTAAACAGGCGGCACAGTGGTGCAACGGTAGCGTTGCTGCCTCACAGTGCTTGCAGCGCCGGAGACCCGGGTTCGATCCCGACTACGGGTGCTGTCTGTATGGAGTTTGTACATTTTCCCCGTGACCTGCGTGGGTTTTCTCCGAGATTTTCGGTTTCCTCCCACACTCCAAAAAGTACTGGTTTGTAGGTTAATTGGCTTGGTAAATGTAAAAACAAATTGTCCATAGTGGGTGTAGGATGGTGTTAATGTGTGCGGACCCGGTGGGCTGAAGGACCTCTTTCCTTGCTGTATTTCTGAACTAAACTAAACTAAACTCCAAAGGCGTACAGGCTTGTAGATTAATTGACTTGGGTTTGTATACTTGGTATAAGTGTAAATTGGCTCTAGTGTGTGTAAGCTTGTGTTAATGTGCGGGGATCGCTGGTCAGTGCAGACTCGGTGGGCCGAATGGCCTTGTTCCACACTGCATCTCTAAACTAAACTAAACTAAACTAAAATTAGTGATGCAGCTTAAAATGTAAGGAGTAAGTGAATATGAGCTTCAAAGGTCATTGCTGATTCAAGGTATAAACAACTTACGTTACTTCAAATCACCAATGGCTTATTCAGTCACAAATCTGGTAGTTATATGTTGCTCTCTGAAACTGTCTACTTCTCTGTTCACATTTCCACAGATGGGAAAATGGGGAGCAGGAGTACAGCACTTATCCACCCAACATACCCCATCAAGTTCCACTGCATCTTAAAAATTTGCAGATGATACCACTGTTGTTGTTGTTGGATGAGTCAGAGTATAGGAGGGAGATCGATCGACTGATGGAATGGTGCCAGAACAACAATCTTGCTCTCAACATCAGTAAAACCAAGGAACCAAGGGGACGGCACAATGGCGCAGCAGTGGAGTTGCTGTCTTACAGCGCCAGGGACCAAGGTTCGATCCCAACTATGGGTGCCGTCCTGTATGGAGTTTGTACGTTCTCCCTTTGGCCTACGTAGGTTTTCTCCAGGATCTCCGTTTTCCTCCCACATTCCAAAAACGTACAGGTTTGTAGGCTAATTGGCTTGGTAACTTTGTAACTATATATTTGTCTGTAGCGTGTGCAGAATAGTGACGGTAGGCCAAAGGGCCTGTTTCCGCGCTGCATCTCTAAACTAATTTAAATCTAAACTAAACTAATTGTTGACTTTGGAAGAAGAAGGCTGAGGACCCCCAAACCTGTCTCCAGTGATGGTAGTGGAGAGAGTCAAAAACCTCAAATTCCTGAGCATGCACATCTCTGAAGATCTTGCCTGTCACGGATTTAAGGCCAATGCATCAAAAGCCTTTTTTCACCACCTTATCTACTTATGACGCCACTTTCAGGAAACTAAGTACCAGGACTCGTAGATCCCTCTGCTCTACAACAATCCCCACGGTCCTACCATTCACTGCGAAGGTGCTGCCCTGGTTTGACATGCAAAAAAGCTACACCTCACACTTAACTGGATTAAACTCCATTAGCCATTCCTTAGCCCACGTGCCCAGTCTGTTAGTTTAGAGATGCAGCACAGATACAGGCCCTTCGGCCCACCTGGTCCGCGCCGACCAGCGATCCCCGCACATTAACACCATCCTACACCCACTAGGGACAATTTTTACTTTTACAAAGCCAAATAACCTACAAACCTGTATGTCTTTGGAGTGGGGACTCTGGTGCCGGCGACTCACGGTCGCCGTCGCGGGGCTGGCCGAGTCCGGAGTGGGTGGAGCGGTGGAGGAGCGCTGCTGCTGCTGCTGCTGCGCTGCGGCCCGACCGGAGAGTCGGAGGCTTCAACGGCAGGTCTGTGGACGGCGGCACCGGGAGCCCGCGGGTCCCTGGAGGGAGACCGCTTTTCAGGGCTCTCGCAACGGCGACTTCCCCCGCCCGAGTTGCGGGGTTGAAGAGCTCCTGGAGCGGGGCCTACATCACTGCCCCGCGCGGCTTGGAATGGCCGCGGGACTCTGCGAGCGCACGCCGGGGGCTCTAACACCAAGAACCTGGTGTGCGACCTCGCACCACCCGGCGTGGCTTTAATGGCCGCGGGACAATCGCCATCGCCAGCCAGGGGGCTTTGACTTTGACTCTGACATCGGGGGGGGGGGGGCAGAATGCAGTTGAGAGATAAGTTTATTTGGCCTTCCATCACAACAATGTGATGGATGTTTATGTAAATTATGTTGTGTCTTGGGTCTATTTGTTTGTAATGTATGGCTGCAGAAACGGCATTTCGTTTGGACCTCAAGGGGTCCAAATGACAATTAAATGTATCTTGTATCTTGTATCTTGAGTGTGGGAGGAAACCGAAGCTCTCAGAGAAAACTCACGCAGATCACAGGGAGATGTATAAACTCCTTGTAGACAGCACCCGTAGTCAGCATCGAACCCAGGTCTCCGGTGCTGCATTCACTGTAAGGCAATAACTCTACTGCTGCACCACCGTGACTGCCCAGATCCTGCTGCATTTTTTAATAAACATCTTCACAGTCTATGACACCACCTACTTTAGTGCCATATGCAGACTTACTAATCATGCCTTTGTACATTCTCATCCAATATTTCGTACTTTCACCCCATCCTCATGAAAGAATCATTTTGGAAATTTACATTCCTTGTCCACACACGAGGAGTCTGCATTTGGCTGACTCAAACTGTCCTCCATTATGTTAATGCTCACATTCTAGCCCGAGTGAGTTAATCTCTGATTGCCACCAAGCCGTTAAAGAAGAAGTTAGACTTTGATCTCTTGAACTAACATTTCTTTATTACAACATTTAGCATGATATAACTGGCAGCAACATCATTTTACACGGGAAGGAATGTGCCAGATAATAATCAGAGACATTTAAATTGGTAGTTCAGCATCAGCTGGGATCCAGTCATGATACAAGGTTCTAAATGATACAGGACCAAATGGAATTAATGTCTATGGTTTTGTGAAGGCGGCTCGCGTTTGTCATTGCTATTAGTATCAGCTTTCCCCTCCATGTACTACAAGATGGTATACCGAATGTCTGGGACTACCATCAGGTAGACACACTGGAGTAACTTAGTGGGACTGGCAACTTGGTTACCATGGGCAAATGGGCCGAAGGGCCTGTTACTATACTGTAAGACTCTATGACTCTATAATATCATTTTCTTGATATACTGATCAATTAGAATGCGGCAAAAATTTACAGGCGTGGAAATAATTCTCTCACAATGATCCATGCCATATATTTAGAAGATGCAAATTCTTGAATATCTAGAAAATATTTGCCCTGTAACCACAATATTATTTTTCATTTTGTCTGGCTGTGAATAACAACAGCAAGACTTGACAACTCTGATTTCCCTGTCACTCTGACAGTGAAAGGCAAATGGGACCCTCTGTTATTTATGCACAGACGTTCAGCATTCAGCCTGGAAGTGTCTTTGACTACTTGATCGGAATGTGTGATAACTGAAAAATGATTTTACTGTCCAAGTACACAGGGGGCACCAATGCACTTACTGTTCTGGTATTATTTCTGTCTTTTCCGGAGATCAGTAATATGTCTGTCGTTACATTTTAAAGCCTTTTTCAGGGTGCTTTCTCCATTTCACAACATCCAGGACCGTACAAAGCTACCTCCAGGCAACTTTCCCCTGTTGCAATCATCATTTCCATCTTCCATTTCATGCTCATTCCATCCCTCTTCCCTTTGTTTGTACGTTGCTTTTCTTTGGATGAGCGATCAGCACTAGAGGCAGAATGAGGCAGCTAGGTTAATACATTACGGCAACATGGGAAATGAGGACTCCATCTACTGTTCTAATGGAATGCAGTCGTGTCCACTAGCTCCCACACACAACCCCGGAGATGGCAGCAGCAAGACCAATGTAATCCAACTGGATTCTCTTGGGCTGTCAGCTGGGAACATTCTGGTGAACAATGGCCATTGTGGGATTCTTACTGTATCTGGCCTATCAACCCTGCACATCTAAATCTAATGCTGAACAAAATACACGACACTGAACAAAATACAACCAGCAATAATGGGGCAAAACGCATATTGTATTGTATTGTATTGTATATCTTTATTGTCATTTCCTGAGACTTCGCATACCCAGAGGAAACAAAAAAATGTTGCTCAACCAGTGTCCATTCAGTGCGCATGAAAAATAAATAGAAATAAAAAATACATGTATCATGAACAAATTTAACACTCTACTAAACATTCAACAGGCGTTCCGACCGGCAGCGGCACAACAGTGGCTCTGCTGCAGTGTGTCCAGGTTGGGGGTTTGTGCGCGATACTTGGCAGGGGGCAAAGTCCATTTAGCAGTCTTATAGCCTGTGGGAAGAAGCTGAGGAGCATCCTGCTGGTTTTGCAGCTAATGCTCCTGTACCTCTTCCCAGATGGCAGGATGGAGACAATGTCATGCGATGGGTGGTAAGGGTCTTTGATGATGGAGATGGCTCTGCTGATACATCTCTTCCTGTATATGTCCAGCAGGAAGGGGAGTGGAGCACCAATAATCCTGCTGGCGGTCTTCACTATCCTTTCTAGTTGGTGCCGTTCGTACGCCTTGCAGCTCCCGAACCAGGAAGTGATGCCGTAGGTCAATGTGCTCTCGACAGTCCCCCTATCAAAAGTCCGTAGGTGTGTAGTGGGGAGGCCTGCTTTACCTAGTCTTCGGATATGATATAAACATATCAGTTTAAGATAGACACAAAATGCTGGAGTAACTCAGTGGGCCAGGCGGCATCTCTGGAGGGAAGTGAATGGAGGGAAGGTTTCCGGTCGAGACCCTTCTTCAGATGTTTTAACTCAGTCATAGTCTAATCAGGCAACCACGGCATTTTCATAAGATGTGGAGCATTTTTCTTGACCATTTAAAGGTAGTGTAAAAAAAATCAAATACAACATATGCTCATGCTATTGTTACAGAATTCCCAACCACCAGAGATGCAATAAAGAAAATAAACAACTGAGCAAATGTCTTTGCACGACCAAGCCACGGTCAAGAAAGCCACAGGTTTGATTCCTGCACTGCGGAATATTTTAAAATGACTGCTAATGATGCTAAATAAAATATTACGCCTTTTGTGATACGATTACTTAATTGTGGATTATTTTCTTCCTTTGTTCATGTGTGGATGAGGTCCAGGACGCTAAGGGGTATAAATGAACAACATCTGCACGGGTTATTCAGTCTAATGATTAGGTTGTGATTTTGAGGAAAAGGCCATTAATCTTTCTGCTGTTAAACTGGAGTTCAGTGTGCAATTTACGCAGTTGAAATCCAAATGGCACATATGGCTCCTGAGATGAGTTTCAATCAAAGGATGTGGAAATCAGGATGATGTGGGTGAAACAGAACTCAAACTAATGATACAGTCAGAGTTTGTTCACTCTAGACAGGAGTGGAGAATAGATCAAAAGCATCGTGTCACTGCTGTACACCATTTTGGTCGCTTCTGTGTGTTCAACTTTTAGTTTAGTTTAGAGATACAGCGTTGAAACAGGCCCTTTGCCCCACTGAATCCGCACCGACCAGTGATCCCCATACACTAATACTATCCTACACACTAGGGGCAATTTAAAATCTTTACCAAAGCCAATTAACCTACAAACATGGACGTGTTTGGAGTGTGGGAGGAAATCGGAGCAGCCGGGGATAACTCACGTACAAACCCCACACAGTGCCAGAGGCCCAGGTTCAATCAAGACTATGGGTGCTCTCTGTATGGAGTTTGTACGTTCTCCCTGTGACCGCGTGGGTTTTCTCTGGGTGCTCTGGTTTCCTCCCACATTACAAAGAACTACAGGTCTGTGGGTTAATTGGCTTTGGTGAAACTGTAAATTGTCCCTTGTGTGTAGGACAGTGCTAGTGTCTGGGGTGATCACAGGTCGGCGAGGACTCATGAGGTGAGCGAGGCTGAAGGGCCTGCTTCCTCATTGTATCTCTAAAGTCTAAAATCAAGCAGCATCTGTGGTGGCAAACGTGCAGACGACATTTTACATCAATACACTTCTTCAGATTGATGGCGAAAGTCTGGAGCAGAGTACCGTTCTAAAATATCGTCTGCTCATTTCCCTCCACTGATGCTGCCTGACCCACTGAGTTGCTCCTACAATTTGTACTCAAGATTGTTGGTTTTAGCTCCACATTCCAGCACCTACAGTGTCTTGGGTCTCCAAGGCTTGGAGATTACTCCCATGAGCTACCATTGCCTCAGCATTGACTTGTAACCAAGGGTAAATGACACATCCAATCGCCACCGGCTGGTACCTGTATGAAATGGTTACATCTTTTTAATTAGCAGAGCCTCAAAGCTCCAAAACAAAAACAGGAAAATGCTGAAAATTCTCATCAGTGGGAAGAGAAACAGAATCAATGTGTTAGGTCAGATAATCTTTGTCAGTAACCTCAAACCATTAAACTTTAGAACAGAGCTACTTTTAACCTGGATGGAATGACTGCAAATAGACTCAAAAATCTGGAGGAACTCAGCGGGACCGGCAGCATCTCTGGAGAGAAGGAATGGGTGACATTTCAGGTGGAGACTCTTCTTCAGACAGGTTCAGACAACTGTAAAGACTACAGTTCAAAGATGTGGAGCCAGTGTTGTCTCCAATTACCTTCTTGATTCAGTTGATTTCCCACCCTGATTTTAAAGTAAAGAAAGGCATCTGTCACAGACTAGTAATGCCACACTCCACTTTACAGTCAATTAAATATTTCTGAAGCGTAGTCTTGTTTTGCTGCACAAAAAACATCAATCAATTTGTAAATCACTGAAAATATAAACAAGGTAATTTTTGTTACTGTTGGATTTTATGATGGAATAAATATTGGCCAGGACATGGAAGAATTCTACCATTCTTCTTCGATTTGGCAGGTTTGTCACAGCCAGTTTAGATGACAAGTCTAATACTTCATCCAAAGGATAGCCTGTCGACACTTCAGTGAAGTGCCCTCCTACTTTTTGTGTTCATCTCTCGCACGGCTTATATTTGAGAGCCTTGTTAACTGAACTGTGGATTGCATTTACACAGCACAGTTTGCATAGATAGAATTGTGCGGCACGGTGGCGCTGCGGTAGAGCCTTATCACACTGGAGACCCGGGCTCAATCCTGACTACAGGTGCTGTTTTGTACGTTCTCACTGTGACCTGCGTGGGCTTTCGACGAGATCTTCGGTTTCCTCCCACACTCCAAAGACGTACAGGTCTGCAGATTAATTGGCTTGGTATAAATGTAAATTGTCTCTAGTGTGTAAGGATCGTTGGTCAGTACGGACTCGATGGGCTGAAGGGCTTGTTTCCGCGCAGTATCTCTAAACCAAACTATACTAAACTAAACTAAACTAAACTAAACTAATCTTAGAAAGAACTAAGTGTTGGAGTAATTCAGTGGGTCAGGCTGCACCTTTGGAGAGCATAGATAGGTGACATTTCGGCTAATTCTTAAGAAAGTCCTGAACGGAAATGTCACCTATCCATGTTCTCCAGCTATGCTGTCTGACCCACTGAGTCACTCCAGCACTTTGTGTCCTGATTTTTTTCTCCTTTTGAACATTTATCCAGCTCAGTTTGAATCTGCCTTCACTACCTCTCCAGGCAGATTCCAACCACTTATTGCATTGTACCAGTTTGTGCAAGTTTGTTTCTTTATGAATCACTTTCAGTCTATGTCCTCTGCTCATTGGAAATCTACTATATCTCAACCCTTTGTGATTTCAAGCACCTTATCCGATCCTCTCACAACCTCCACTCTTCGTGAATAATCTCATCTGCACTTTTGCTAAAGGTTTCTCCATTTTTTCCCGCATTGTTGTGTCAGAAGCAGATGCAATCCTCCATTTATAACCAGTGTTATATACTGTAAAGGTTTAGAAACATAGAACATATGAGCAGTAGTAGGCCATTCGGCCCATCGAGCCAGCAATGCCATTCAATATGATCGGCTGATCATCCAAAATCAGTAATGATCAGAAATCATCCTGCTTTCTCCCCATATCCCTTGATTCCTTTAGCTCTAAGAGTTAAATCTATCTCTCTCTTGAAAACATTCAATGAATTGGCCTCCACTGCCTTCTGTGGCAGAGAATTCCACAGATTCACAACTCTCTGTGTGAAAAAGGTTTTCCTCATCTCAGTCCTAAATGGCCTTCTTAAACTGTGACCCCTGGTTCTGGACTCCCCCAACATCGGGAACATTTTTCCTGCATCTAGTCTGATCAATCCCTTAAGAATTTTATATGTTTCTACAAGATAATCTCCCATTCTCCCAGTGTATTTATATCCTCCTGAAGTCTAGTATTATCCTCTTTAGTGTTACCATATTGTATATTATTCCCAATCATTAAAATTGTACTCCAGTGCATAAGTTCATAATTAATCCATATTATGAATATCAGCAGCCCAGTATGTGGTAAATTCCAAGGATTCAGTCTCCTTTGGGCAAAAAACAATTATTTACCTCTGTCCCAAATGAATAACACCTTATTTGGAACCGGTGAAGCTAAGTTCTAACCCCCCCCCACCCACTCCCAATTAGCCTACAAACCTGTACGTCTTTGGAGTGTGGGAGGAAATTGAAGAAAACCCACGCGGACAAGGGGAGAACGTACAAACTCCGTTCAGACAGCACCCATAGTCGGAATCGAACCCGGATGAAAATAGGCAGTCAATGACTCAGGTCAAGACCCTTCCTCCGGAGAGTTAATCCAGAATTTCTTCCAGCATATCCAAGCTGACCTTCCCTAAACAATCCACACTAGCATTCACCCATTGTACAAAATACTTCAAGATATTTACCATTTTTAAGATATTGAAAAAAAGGAGATATTTCTGTTCTAACCCAATCAGTCCCCCCTCTTCTGAACTCCATGGTTGCTTTAACTTTTAAGAGTGTGAATCCATTATACCAAAGGTGCAAAATTTATAGGCACTAAGTTGCTTTGAACATTACACTTAATCCATAGCTGTGAATCTTAATGGAGATGATTTAAAATGCAGCTCTCTCAAAATGGCAGTGAAAAATCCCGTGAAACCTGTTAAACATTTCCAGTCAAAGAATCGCACCTTATTTTCAAGGTCCTCACACTGATGGATGTTCATTGCAAATGCTACATAGAAATGTAAACTATAAAAAGTATACTTAATAAAATAAAACTGGCAATGACACAGCTGTGGTTCAGCATTGCGGGGGGAAGATAGGGTTTTCTTAGAGAAAAAACGAGGAACCGCAGATGCTGGTTTACACAGTAGGACACAAAGTGCTGGAGTAACTCAACGGGTCAGGCAGCATCCCTTGCGAACTTGGATATGTGATGTTTCAAGTCGGGACGCTTATTCAGATTGAGTGAGGTGCATTTGTAGGTCAAGTGCTGGGAAGTGGGAGGTCAGAGGTAATTCTGTAAAGTTTTGAACCAACATTAGACAGCCAGGGAGTTGCTGATAATGAAATAGGCAACGTTTCGGGCCGAAACCTTTCTTCAGAATGAACCCCTGATTCCCAGATTCAAAGACCACAGGATGTTGCAATGACGGGCTCTCAAGAAAACATTTCTTTGCACGCCATACATAATAATTCGCACTCCAGGCATCAAAGAAGCTGGTACTTGTTCATTATTGGTGCTCGAGAGCATTCCCCCACCTAAAGGGAGACCGTAGGGAGATTAACGCTTGCTTAAATCACTTAAAACACTTCTCTGATCATCCCCACTGAATTAGAACCTATTCAGCAAATCGACAAGATCAACATGAAACACTTCATCTCCATGGGCCAATTTATTGACACTGGTAAGCAATGTATTCTGCAGCTAAAGAAACCATTTATGTCATTAATGTGGCCTCTAGAGTTTCCAGAGAGCCCAGGAAAATTTGCTAAGTTGTTCAGCTTTGTAAATATATTTCTGTGCTTCACTTGGTCTTGCGAAAGACCTTTACCTGTTACAATGATGGCACTATTTTTTATGTCACGTGGCCCAATGACACATCCATACCTGGTCAGTTGTGCTTTGTTTATATGTTCATAAGTTATGGGAGCCAAATTAGGCCACTCGGCCCATTCAGCCTACTCCACCATTCAATCATGGGCTATCTATCTTTCCCTCTCAACCCCATTCTCCTGCTTTCTCCCCATAACCCCTGACATGCTTTGTGAAGCCGTATCCATTGGAACCCACAATCAAGTTACTCAAACCAGTTACTCACAGCGATCTCATAGAACAGGGCAGATTGTTGGAGTACAGCCAGGAATCGAGAAGCAGAAGAATATTTTCCTTCCGCTCTGAACATACCCTGAAACTAAAGAACCCTGTGTTTTCTAGCAGCTCATATCAAAGCTCATGACCTTCACGAAAGCCCTTGCTGGCATTTTCGATTATGTTGCATTGAAGCAAAATGTAATACTGAAGGTGCCATTGCTAAATTGTTAATAAGCTTCCGTTCTTTCATTTATTCACTTGTCAGCATCTAATCCACTCAAGAGAGCCTGCCTTCAAACACAAATCTCTGTCGCACACTTTCCTGCAAGCCGCCTTGCTCTTTGTCTTTCATGAAGAAACACAAGCTCTCCCTTCTCCTCATCAATCTTCGTTCCTTAAACACTTAAAACGCACAAATAAAACATTTATTTATTGTTGCGGGCACGCGAGGCCAAAGAACACTTTAGATAAACAACTATAAATATAACAGAAGTCAGGAACATACTGTAGCTACACAGCACGGAAACTGGCAGGTCCTCTCACTGAGTCCACTAAGCGACCTTTTATGACAATTATTTTTTTGATTCTTCCCATACTCCCACCAGGCTTTTACTCTTTCCACAGATGCTGCCTGACCTGCTGAATATTTGCAGCATTGACTGGTTTTGCAGCGGGTCAGGCAGCATCTCTGGAAAAAAAGGTCTGAAGAAGGGTCTGGACCCGAAAGGTCACCCTAATCCTTCTCTTGAGAGATGCTGCCTGACCCGCTGACTTACTCCAGCATTTTGTGTCTATCTTCGAAGCCCACATGAAGATGAGGCAGAACATACGAAGCCCAATCAATAGTACAGAATAGGTTGGGACTCAAGAGTTTGCAGCACAAACCTTTGAAAAAATCCTCATTTAGTGCGCTTTGCTCAATCAAATCAATGTGCTTACAAGTGTTAGAGAATTCCCGCCATGCTCATATTCCCCCATACTCATAAGGGGCAGCGCTGTGATACAGCTTAAGCTCGCCTGCAGTCTGTGTCTTTTTTTTCTTTGTTGTCTTATTGTTAAGGTTCGACGTATGTTATAGTGTATCTTTATTTGTGTATTATGTAGGAAAGTGGGGGAAACTTTTTAAAATCTCTTTCGGAAATACAACCTTTTCCCGTGTCGTATCTCTGTTCGCACTGTGGCCTAACAATGAGGAGCTGGCAGCCTCCAACTGGAATCGACCTTGAGGGCCCCGTTCGCAGAGCCTGTGGACTTACCACCGCGAAACTGGCTGACATCGTAGGCTGTGGTGGCGCTGCTGCTGCGACCCGACTTCGGAGGCTTCAACTGTGGACCCTGTGGACTGTGACATCGGAAGCTCGCAGGTCCCTGGTTGGCAACCGATTTTCAGGAACTCCAGCAACAGCAACTTCGTCCGTGCCGAAACATGAGGCTTGGATCGGCCTGTTCGCAGGGCCTTTCATCGCTCGGCGCGGCTTAAAATCGGCTGCGGGATCTTCCATGGCTCGGCGGGGGCTTCAACACCGGGAGCCTCAATCGCCTCGACGCATCCGTTTGACTGCCTGACCACGGGAGTAGAAGCAAGGAAGAGATAAGACTTTTTTTACCTTCCATCACAGTGAGGAGGTGCCTGGAGGAAAGTCACTGTCATGGATGTTTGTGTTAAATTGTGTTTAATTGGGTGTTTTGTTGCTTTCTACTGTTATGATTGCATGGCAACAACATTTTGTTTAAACTTGTTTTTAAATGACAAATAAAGACATTCAATTCAGTTCAATTCAATTTTTGTATGGCTAAGGGGGAGGTCATTCAGCCCATGATTCTATGTTTGCTCAGAGACCTCACAGAGCACTCTCTGTATCAGGAAGCGTCAGACAGCATCTGCGGAGGCTAAAAATGGTCAACATTTCATTTTGGATCCCTATGTCTCAACACAAAACACGCTAGAGGCAGGAAACATGTTCCCGACGTTGGGCGAGTCCAGTACCAGGGGCCACAGCTTAAGAATAAGGGGTAAGGCATTTAGAACGGAGATGAGGAAACACTTTTTCGCACAGAGAGTTGTGAGTCTGTTTAATTCTCTGCCTCAGAGGGCGGTGGAGGCCGGTTCTCTGGATATTTTCAAGAGAGAGCTTGGTAGGGCTTTTAAAGATAGCAGAGTCAGGGGATGTGGGGAGAAGGCAGGAACGGGGTATTGATTGTGGATGATCAGCCATGATCACATTGAATGGCGGTGCTGACTTGAAGGGCCGAATGGCCTACTGCACCTATTGTCTATGTATCTATGTATCTTTGTATACCTTGGTAAATGTGAAAATAAACTGAACTAAACTACACTGGGTGATTGATGGTGAGCGTGGACTCAGTGGAACGAACGGTCTGTTTCCATGCTGTATCTTTAACGAAACTAAACTAAGCTGACTTGATGAGCACTTCAATCACCACAGCATGCAGTTGGCAATGGGGCAAGTGTTGGTGAATGGGATGTGTATAAATGAGCTCAATGTGTTTAGTGGGGGGACAGTGCAGGACGATGGGCTTGTTTCTGGGCTGCAGACTCTGTGATGCAAAATGGAGCGCAGAATAAAACATAAAGACAAATGACGGCAGTTGCTTGTGCATCTTTCATCACTTCAGGATGTTCCGATAGGCTTGAACACTGCTATACATTACAGTGCAGCCATAGTTGTAATTAATGAGACACAGCAGCCTTTTTGCTCAGAGCAAGGTCCTCGAACAACTGTATGATAATGACCAGATAATCAGTTTTTAACGATGCTGCTGGATTGGCTCTGCATGATGCATCTGCTTTGCAGCATTTATATATTTTGCATTTCTGATGGTCAGCTCTTGTGTGGTGAGTCATCTGCATTAAGGAGCCCCAAAGGGTTGCAAGAAAAATGGTCATGGAGGAAGCATTTCTTCAAGGGGAATTGATGAATCCACTTGGATTAGACGTAGGGAAAAAAAAAAATCAATTTTTCTTCAGACTAATTTAACATTGAGGAACTAACATCTGTTACTGAAAAATTCCACACCGAGGCATCTGTCAGCATGTAAGTGTTCACGATATGAATGAGTTATTTTAGTGCGTTGCCCACAAAATGCATGAGGCAATGACCTGGGACTGATTTTCTAACCTGGTTCAAGGAAGCTGATTTTGGAAAGTTCTTGAAACTTATAGACATCGTGAAACCAAATGCATAGATCGGGTAAACGCACAGAGCTCGTGCCCTGAGTAGGGGAATCGAGAACCAGATGGCATAGGTTTAAGGTGAGGGGGGAACGATTTAATTGGAACCTGAGGTGTAACGTTTTTACACAAAGGATGGTGGGTGTACGGTATGAGCTGTTGGAGGAGGTAGTTGAGGCAGGTGCTGTCACAACGTTTAAGAAGCATTTAGACAGGTACATTAACAAAATAGGTTTGGAGGGATATGGGCCAAACGCAGGCAGTGACTAGTGTAGATGGGACATGTTAGTCTGTGTCGGTAAGTTGGGCTGAAGGGCCTGTTTCCACGCTGTATGACACTAAATGCATTAGTCCAATCACAGGTGTCAGAGGTTATGGGAAGAAGGGGAGCTAGGAGGGAGAGATAGATTGAATGGCAGAGTAGACTTGATGAGCTGAATGGCCTAATTCTACTATTCCTTATGACCTTATGCCAACCCTCGTCAAATAGCATGTCAATGTTGTATAACGAGGATCACAACTTGTCTGAAATTAAGGACAGAACACTGAAAGGTTGCTGGCACCCATCAAACTGGCCATAATTTCATATGGGAAAGGAATTGTGCTGCCAAATAATACTGAGGGCACAAGCGACTGCAAACCCCATTCCTGATGCCCCGTTTCCACCTTAGACATTGACCATTCCATCTCCCCAACAGATGTTGCTGGATCTCCTGCTTGCTCCTCCAGCAGACTGTTGCCTAGTTGTAGTTTTTGTTTGGCACGTTGCTGCATGCAACTTGGAGAGATATGTTATGGGAAACCAGGAGTCTGTACGGAGTTTGTACATTCTCCCCGTGACCGGCGTGGGTTTTCTCTGAGATCTTCGGTTGCCTCGCATACTCCAAAGATGTACAGGTTTGTAGGTTAATGGGCTTGGTATGAATGTAAATTGTTCCAAGTGTTGCAGGATAATGTTAATTGGCTGTGGGGATCGCCGGTCGGTGCGGACTCGGTGGGCTGAAGGGCCTGTTTCCACGCTGTATCTCTAAACTAAGCTAGACTAAAGCTGAAACGTTGTCATTACAAAATCAATAGCGATAGGCAGGTTAATTAAATTCTAGGACGAACACAATTCAATTGTAGCTTTAACCTTAAGACATTCAATTGATATTTTCTTTGAGGTGTGCAATCGATGACCTCTGGATGGTATGTATTTACTGGGAGCACCATCCGTTCTTTCCCTTCCCCCCATCTGGTCCTGATGGGAGTGGAGGCTGAGCATTGCTGTACTGACTCCCTGGCTGTGTGTCTCCAACGATCCCTGCACTCATCCAGGACATTTTTGCCATCTGTCTGTGCCAAGCAAATGAGGAAGATAATTATTTTTCTCTCTTCTGAAAATTGGGGAGAGTAAAAGAGTCATAGAGAGAATCATTGAGCCATAGAGCGTCTAAACAGGCCCACACCGACTAACTTGTCCCACCTACACTAGCCCCACCTGCCTGCATTTAGCCCGTATCCCTCTAAACCTATCCTATTCATGTACCTGCCTAAATGTTTCTCAAATGTTGCTTGTTAGTTCCTGCCTCAACTACCTTCTCCAGCAGCTCATTCCATTTGCCCACCATCCTTCATGTGTAAAAGTTACTCTTCAAGTCCCTATTGCCCCCTCACCTTAAACCCTAGGTCCTCTGGTCCTCAATTCCCTTTCTCTGTGCAAGAGACATAATGCATCTAACTGATTTCATCCTCTCAGGATTTTGTACATCTCTCTATAAGATCACTCCTCATCCTTCTGCATTCCAAGGAATAGAGTCCTAGCCTGCTCAACCACTCCCTACAGCTCAGGCCTTCAAGTCCTGGCAACATCTTCACTGATTTGTTTACAATGTCTCCTTCTGAACTTCTAATTAGAAAAAGTTCAACACATAAATTATTTTTTTGGAAATTAAAATTCAATCAATATTTAAATATTGAGAACAGGTTACAATAAGTTGATTTAAAGATGGTCCTGACCCAAAATATATACAGAATTAACAATGGCATAGACGAGGTAGACAGTCAGAATTTTTTCCCCAGGGCAGAAAAATCAAATACTAGAGGGCATAGCATTAAGGTGCGAGGGGCAAAGTTTGAAGGAGATGTGTATAGTTGTTTACACAGAGGGTGGCGAATGCCAAGAACATGAGCTGGGTGTGGTGGTTGAAGCAGTTAATGGCATTCAAAATACTTTTGGAAAGGCATATAGATGTGCATGGAATGGAAGGATATGTGCTATGTGCAGGTAGATGAATAATGGTCTCAGCATCATGTTCGGCACAGATAATGTGGGCTGAAGGGTCTGTGCTTCTGCTGTACTGTTCAATGTAAAAGCAGGAAATGGCAGAAACTCCTGGTAGGTAATGCAGGAAACACTGGTTTATGTTCTATGTTCTAAAACGTTGTCTAACCATGTTCTTTGAGATGCTGTCTGACCTGTTGAGTTAACCTGGCAATTTGTGTCTGTTTTGTATAAACTAGCATCTGCAGTTCCTTCAAATTCCTTCAAACATATTTACAGTATATGTCCTTCAGTGTCGGACGTTGAAGACTGATTTGACTGCTTGCTTAAAATATCAGAATGCAGCAGGATAAACAGAAATTATTTACAGTCAATGAGGCACCAAGAATACAAACGAGATATGCAAATTAGAGCCAGGCTGCTCAGGGAGGTTAATCAGAAAGCTCTTTGTGCACAATTTTCTTCTGCAAATGCTGGTCAGTCTGAATTTGTAAGATGCAACTATCTGATCATCTTTGAGGATCTGCAAAATGTTGTATGGCCAGAATTCACAGTCATAGAGTCATAGCGATACAATGTGGAAACAGGCCCTTCGGCCCAACTTGCTCACACCAGCCAACATGACCCAGCTGCACGAGTCCCGCCTGCCTGCGCTTGGTCCATATCCCTCCAAACTTGTCCTATCCATGTACCTGCCTATGGTCCCAGCCTCAACTACCTCTTCTGGCAGCTGGTTCCCTTTCATACACACACCACCCTTTGTGGGAAAAAGTTACCCTTCAGATTACCATTAAATCTTCTCCCCTTCACTTTGAACCTAGATCCTCCGGTCCTCAATTCCCCTACTCTGGGCAAGAGATTATGCGCATCTACCCAAACTATTCCACTCGTTTTTATTAATCAAAATAAACTTTATTCACTTTTCATTTTCATAATAGACTTTATTCAGGTAAATAAATGTATACAATACAGGAAATCGTGCAAAAAAAAGTCATCTGAGATTCTCGGAGGCTCTACATACATACAATACTGTTTACCCAAATCACAGTTTTACCCCACACCCTTGCTACTCATGTGGCCCACTGCCGTGAAATCCCTTCCCTTTTTTTTTGAGAGGGGTCTGCACCCCCCCCTCCCCCCCGCCTCCATGTCCAGCAGCGGAAGGACCCTAGACTGTGCTCACCTCTGAATGTCCTTTGAAAAGGTGGCTGTAACTGTAGTTTCAGAGAGCATTTTAAGAGTGAACTCCCATTCACAGGGCAGATTTCATATCAAATGGACATTTGAGACTTAGATGGGTTTTTGTGTCAATCCGGTGGATTTACGGGGTAATCATTTCTAATGAAATGATCCCACCACGGCAGTTGTGGATTTTAAATTCAGGTAATATATTTGGAATTTGGAAGAACTATTTTATTTTAGTTTAGTTTATTATTGTCTTGAGTATCGAGGTACAGTGAAAAGCTTTGTTGTTGCATGCTCTCCAGACAGCGAAAAGACAATACATGATTATAATCTAGCTGTCCACAGTGTACAGATACAGGATAATGCAAATAATGTTTGGTGCAAAATAAAGTCCAGTAAAAGTCAGGGTAAAGATAGTCCTAGGGTTTGCAATGAGGTAACTGGTAGGTCAGGACCACTGACTAGTTGGTGAACCATCCTTTCTTTTTCCTTTATAGGTCTCTTCATGATATTTAACCCTTTTAGTTTAGCTTAGTTTGGAGATACAGTGCAGAAAC
This sequence comes from Leucoraja erinaceus, assembly GCF_028641065.1. Lineage (NCBI taxonomy): Eukaryota > Metazoa > Chordata > Chondrichthyes > Rajiformes > Rajidae > Leucoraja > Leucoraja erinaceus. The sequence continues at coordinate 12,184,690 of NC_073406.1, forward strand.
GGGCCCTTTGGCCTACCGAGTCTACGCCGGCCATCGATCTCTATACACCAGCACTATCCTACACACTAGGGGCAATTTACAATTTTTTGCGAAGCCAAATGAACCTACAAACCTGCACATCTGTGGAGTGTGGGAGGAAACTGGAGCACCTGGCGGAAACCCACGAGGTTACGGGGAGAACGTATAAACTCAGTGCAGACAGGCACCCATAGTCAGGATTGAACTGGGGTATCTGGCATGTAAGGCAGCAACTCTGCTGCAGCGCCACCGTGCCTCTTGGGCTTTTCTTATTGTCAGGAGAAACCAAACCTGTTCAGTTTTTTCCCCAATAGGTTTAACCTCCCACATTTGATAGAACCCTTGAGTGTTTTATTGCAACTTTGTCTGTCTCATGATGTGGAAATGAATGTTTAGTAGACTACAAGTGATCCCAGCATTCAACATAACTGCTCTATTTTTCAACTAACTTCTTATACTTGATTTGCATTATCTAATGAACTTGTTACCCATTGCTGCCACTGTTGAGTGAAGATGATGCCACAAATGCTGCCATTTGGTGAACATGATCCCATATTCCCTTGTTCCCTTTCACTAATTAAACTCTCACTTACCCAATAAACCATTTCAAATATTTAGCTTAGTTTCGGAAGGAACGGCTGATGCTGGTTTACACCGAGGATAGACACAAAATGTCGTAGTAGCTCAGCGGGACAGACAACATCTCTGGATAGAAGGAATGGGTGACCTTTCTTCAGAAGGGTCTCAACCCGAAACGTCAACCATTCCTTCTCTCCAGAGGTGATGCCTGTCCCACTGAGTTACTCCAGCATTTTGTGTCATTAGTTTATTGTTGTTACACGAAGAGTTTTTATTTGCATGCTATCCAGTCAAAGAAAAGACTATGCATGAATACAGACGTGACTATTTTAAACCTCACTGGCAATGCAATTTTAAAATATATGATTTTAAATGACTTGAATATATGCAATTGGAAGATTAATTATATATTTATACCAAATACTAAGTGACTATGCTTATAAATAATTATGTTTAGCATTTCAACACAGAAGGAAACACCAGCTGTAAATCATACGCTCATATACACACACACCATGCCTGGACTAGGTTGCTGTTTCCACTCTGTTATTGATAGCCGCCAATGCTCGTACAAGAAGATGGATGAGCAGTTTACAGTGCAGCACTGATGTGGGATTGAGTGATATGGGTGATGTTGTGAGATGACCTCCTGTTCCAAAGCGAGTGGTGCCATGGCAGCGTGTAGCATCCGCCCAGATCAGCAGGAGAGCAGACAGTTTATTGTCCTAAGCTAAGGATGATAATGAGCAATCTTTCAAGACTGCTTTGGAATGTCACTTTAGATTAAGTGCTCAAATATCACAGCAGGCTTCATCTCAAAACTTTGTGATTTACTTTGTCAGCAACCTGAGCTAGGCCAAGGTGTGCCGTTCTTTCAGGTAGGCGATTGTGGATTTGTCATATTGATAACTGGCCATATTAATTCATCTGCATTTAAGCCCATTTTTACCATTTAAAGGTCAAGGTTAAAAATATGATAGAAATATTGTTCTCATTATTTCCAGCAACCCTTGATCCGATCAGGATCTGATGTCTTTGCAGGGATCATTTGTTCTTGTCGGACTTTGAGATTTTGAATTACAGCCTGTAAACAGGTCCTTCGGCCCAACAAGTCCACGCCGACCAGTAGTCCCCACATACCTAAAACTATCCTGCACACACTAGGGACAAGTTTCAATTATACCAGCCCAATTAACCTACAAACCTGTATGTCTTTAATGTGTGGGAGGAAACCAGAGCACCCGGAGAAAACCCATGCAGGTCACATGGAGAACATACAATTCCATACAGTACCCATAGTCAGAAACAAACTCGGGTCTCTGGCGCTGTAAGGTAGCAGCTCAAACTGCCGCGCCACCACAGAGATTGCAAATCTGAGGAATGACTTATCTCTCAGTGGCATCAAGAGCTGCAAGATCGTGAAATCTGAACGTTCATTCAAATTAATCAGTGGCAGCAGGACCGGGGGGTGGAGGGGGGGAGAGAGGGGGGTTAAGGATTGCAACTGGTTACCAGTAAAAGGCAAATTTAGCTCCGACTTCAGGAGGTTGTACGCACGCAGTGGTCAATCATTGTAATCGATCGTCGGGTAAGGAAGTGGTGAGACCCTTCTTCAGGCTGTTCCAGGGGAAAGTACCTGCAGAGGGGGTGGTATGGGTGTGAAGGGATGAGTTAACGGGAGTTGCGGAGGGAACGGTCTCTGCGGAAAGCGGAAAGGGGTGGAGATGGGAAGATGTGGCTAGTTGTGGACTCCTGTTGGAGATGGCAAAATGTCGGAGGATTATGTGCTATATGCGCCGGCTGATGGGGTGATAGGTGAGGACTAGGTTGCATCTCATGCGTTTGTTACTCCAGCATTTTGTGTCCATCTTTTGTGTAAACGAGCATCTGCAGTTCTTTCCTACATACTGGCCAATCGCTTGCAGCAAGGGAAAGAACATTCAATAAAGTCTATGCCAAAAGTCAATAATAGTCGCAATATTTTCTGACGGGCTATAAATATCAAGTTGCCTCATGGATTGTTTCCACAGTGAAAATAATCCAGTGATTTATTATTGTGGAATGAAAATAAAAATCATTTAGCATGTTCTCCAGTCCATATTTGTCAACTTTCATGTACATACACTTCACCAAGTGATAACTATTGATTATTTCCATGTTGTAAGAAATATTTGTGTAGAGAGGAGATGGAGGAGATACCGCAAACACAAGGTTCATTATTTTCTTGACTCTTGAATTAATCTTCATTTGATTATTTTCATTTCTGGTCTGGCAGGTTCGATTGGGTTATTATTCACTTCTCTTGTGAAATATGCTTTTATTCTGCCAATCTAACTTTTGTTCAGCTTGTTGTTCCTCCTGCTATAACTCATTTGGCTTGCACTGTGCCATCGAGGAATAACCAAAGACCAGTATGTATCCCTGTGGTCTATTTTAACATTTAATTAGGATATGACTGATCTGCATTTTAACTCCGTCTACCTACTTAGGTTTCATGATGTTTCAATGCCCTTACCTGACAAAAGCCTTTCAATGTGGAGGAAGGCACTGCAGATGCTAGTTTATACTGAAAATAGACACAAAATGCTGGATTAACTCAGCGGGTTAGGCAGCATCTCTGGAGTAGGAAAGGAATAGATTAATTTTTGTGTCAAGATCCTTGGTCTGAAGAATGGTCTCGACCCTAAAACGTCACCTATTCCTTTTCTCCAGAAATGCTGCCTGACCCGCTGAGTTACTCCATCATTTTGTGTCTATCAAGGACCTATTAATCTCAGGTTTGAAACGTTTCATTTAATGTTCTGCTGTGTAATTGTTATATGGTTATATGGTTAACAATGTAAAGAGCCACTGTACGGAGACTGCTATTTCTCACATGGTAATGTTGGGCAAAATAAGAGAAATGTGATATGTCCCGGAGGTTCCTGCATCTCTTCAAGGCTGGTCAGAGCGCACTAATGTCAAAAAAAATGACTGGGAGCCGAAACCCATTTGAAAGAATGAAATAGAAAATCTACAAACAGGCTTAGTCAGAGAGAGAGAGGAAAACAGGTCCTTCCGCACACTGAGTCCACGCTGATCATCAAGCATGGATTCACGCCAATCCTACATTAATCCCAGTTTTTGTTCTCGCCGCCGCCTCACCAACCTCTGCGCCCCATCCTCCATCCCCATATTCTCCAACTCATCCACACTCAAGGGTCCATTTACTGTTGCCAAATAACTGAGTGACCTGCAAGTCTGTTGTATGTGGGAGGACACCGGAGCAGTCTGAGGAATTTCACACAGACAAAGGGAGAGTGAGTACACTTCGCCTATCCTGAGGTCAGGTTTGAACCTGGGACTCTGGAGATGTGAGGCAGTGGCTCAACCAGCCGTGCCAGTGTGTTTCTCCTTTTTAAATCATCCTGCATAGGGATATGAAAAGAAAATCTGTTCTCCAGACCTCCGAGACCAATGCATTGCCCTGGTGAGCACTGAGCATATTAATGATTGCAAACGGAAGTGACGGACAGAACAGCATTGGGGAGAACAGGATTATATTCGGATTTCAGAACGGTTTGCTTTGAGAAAGGTTTGCTTAATAGGCTCACTGTTAGATTGTGCAGATCATTGGGCTATCTTGATCCAGTTGCCTGGCCAATCTTTCACTTGATGTACAGCCACTTGCCTCTTTATAAAGGCATAGAGGCATATGGCATTGAAACAGGCCCTTCGGCCCAACTCATCCATGTCGACCGAAAAGCCCCATCAAGACTTAGTCCAATTGCTACATATTGGATTCATGGGATGTGGTCTTGGAGGGGAGGATGCTCCTCAAATTGCGGAGCATCCTGGACAATACAGCTCGACCCCTCCATGACACGCTGGTCAACCTGAGGAGAACCTTCAGCAACAGACTGGTTCCACCAAGATGCAGTGCAGAACGCCACAGGAAATCCTTCTTCCCTGTGGCTATCAAACTGTACAGCTCGTCCCCCTACTGTGGTGGGGTAGACTAACTTCCCCCCCCTTCCCTCCCCAAATCTTTGCACATCCCCAATCCTTTCCACTCATCACTTTAATTTCATGTTTCATGTATCTTGTTCCTTGTGACTGTTGGCAGATCAATTTCCCTCCTGTGATGAATGAAGTTCTATCGTATGGTATCATATTGTAAACTTTTCCTATCCATATACTTGTCCTAATTTAAATGCTGTTATTGTACCTTTCCCAACTGCTCCTCTGGTATAACCAGAAAACAGCCAGACCCATGGACCTGTTCTCATGTCAGTGTAAGTGGCATTGTAGGCTTTAATGGTGCATCAGGGATGACAAACAAAGACCATACGTTATGACTTTAATGACTGAATGAGGCAAACAAATATGTGATGAATTTTCTAGCAGTTGAGAAATATTACTAGTTCCACACCTCTGGTTTGATTGATAACCTCCTTCAAGAAGTATGGATAGGTGCAATAACAGCATTCATCACATGAAACAGATTAGTAAAATGGCTGTCTGAAGATCATTGATCACAGTGCTTGTTAACCACTCTAGAAATGGATACAATTCAATATCTTTTAGTTAAGCTCTTCAGAGATAAACATATCACAGGCACCTCTTCAATTTTTCAGGGTATTATCAGTGATTCAACCATATGTTTCTCCAGATATTGGACAGCAGGGTTTAAACAGCCACGTTCAAAGCTCGAAAAAGATTGTAAAAAAAAAACCCTCCAGATACTGCAAACCTTACATGAAAAATAGAAAATGCTGGAAATAGTCGGGATAGGAAACTTCTGTAGGAAAAGCAGCAATTAGTGCCTCAGGTCAAGACCCTTCTTCATTCTTTTGTCTTGACTAAAAACCTCATTCATTCCTTCTCACCAGAGATGTTGCCTGTCCTGCTGAGTTACTCCAGCATTTTGTGTCTATCTTCAGTGTAAACAAGCACCTGTAGTTCCTTTCTATACATAAATGTAGTATGAATGGGTGATTGATGGTTGTCATGGACTCTGTGGCCTTAATAGCCTGTTTCCATGATGTATCTTTCAGTCAATCGAAAACTCATGGCATCAGGCAGCAACTGTGGAGGGAATGGGCAGATGATGTTTCAGTTCGGGACCCCACTTCATACTCAACTTTTTAGTCTGAAGTAGGTCCCAACCAGAAACGTTGTCTATCCATTCCCTCTCCAGATGCTGCCCTGAAGTGCTAAGTTCTTCGAGGGATCACTTTATGGTAAGAAATGATGTAATTATCCCACTGTTGGTCGCAAGCTGCTGTATTTCATCAACAATAATTAGTCATGGTCATAGAGTGATACAGTGTGGAAACAGGCCATTCGGCCCAACTCACCCACACCGACCAACTATGTCCCAGCTACACTAGTTCCACTTGCTTGCACTTGGTCCATAAACCCCCAAACCTGTCCTATCCATGTACCTGTCCAACTGCTTCTTAAAATATGGTCGCAGCCTCAACTACCTCCTCTGGCAGGCAGTTGGTTTAGGGAACCCCACTATAGATGGGCACAAAGTGCTAGAGTAACTCAATGGGTCAGGCAGCATCTCCGGAGATAAAGAATGGGTGGTGTTTCAGGTCGGGACCCTTCCTCAGACTGACAAAGGGTCCCAACCTGCAACGTCACCCACCCTTTTTTTCCAGAGATATTACCTGTTTGGCTGAGTTACTCCAGCATTTTGTATCTATGTTTGGTATAAACCAGCATCTGCAGTGTCTTGTTTCCACATGACACTATAGATACTGGTTCAAATCTATGCCTCATCCAGAACTCAAGCATATCATCTAGACTGCTCCAATACGACAATTTCAGCGATGACCAAGGGTCGTTTAGCTGAAATGTTAACCTAGTTATTCTCTATAAAAAGGGGTTGCCTGACCTGCTGAACACTCGCAACATGTTCTGTGTTTTTTATTGTGACAGAGACTCTGTGCAGCTCTTCAAATGGACAGTAAAGATCTAGTGACACAATTTATACAGGGAGCACAAAAGGAGAGTGATGTGCTGGCAGCATTTGTTGCTCAAACAAAACCACCAATCGATTGATGAACTTTCAACTCACCTCATTGCTGTTGTGTGGCTTTACTGTCCACCCAAATGGCTCTTTCACTGATAAATCACAGCCCAGTAATTCACTGAATGGTTATAAAATTGGAACCCATCGAACAGGAGCTTTCAATTCTCACGTCAATGAAAAGAGCAAAATCTCATTTTCAGATAAAACGCCATCAATTGAACATCAGTTCCATTGAGATGTCCAAACCTCACAACGTTTGTGTCACAAACAGTGCGTCCTTCCCTCCCTGTTAATGGTGGCACCCAGACAGGCAACACAACACGAGACAACTGCGGCACGGTGGCGCAGCAGTAGAGTTGCTGCCTCAAAGCGCCAGGGACCCGGGTTCGATCCTGACCACGGGTGCTGTCAGTCCGGAGTTTGTGCGTTCTCCCCGTGACCTGGTGGATTTTCTCAAAGATCTAATGTTTCCTCCCACACTCCAAAGACGTACAGGTTTATAGGTTAATTGCCATGGCATAAATGTAAATTGTCCCTAGTGTGCGGAGGATAGTGTTAATGTGCGGGTATCGCAGGTCGTCGCGGACTCAGTGGGCCAAAGGGCCTGTTTCCGGGCAGTATCTCTAAACTAAACTAAACTAAACTAAACAGAACACAATCAAATCAGATTTACCTTTTTGTCACACGTGGCTTAGTCGTGGAGTCATGAGTCATACAACATTGCCTACGGTACCTAACTTGCCAATGCTGACCACGTCAGTCCCACCTGCCAAGTCCCGGTTGGGGCGGACTCGGTGGGCCGAAGGGCCTGTTTCCGTTCTGTATCTCTAAACTACGATAAGCAACTTCACAGCCGTTGTGACACTTCAACAGCACAGCTCAACGACACAAAGACATCCCCAACTCAGTCTGTAGAAACAAGAAACTGCAGATGCTAGTTAATTCACAAAAGGACACAAAGTGCTGGAGTATCTCAGCAGGTCAGGCAGCATCTCTGGAGACCATGGACAGCAGACGTTTTGGATCGTGGACCCTTTGTCAGACTGAATGAAGGTGGGAGAAGAAAGCTCGATGAGGGGAGAGAGAGGCAGGATGAACCGTGGCAGGGTGATTTGTTTCCACTGCGGACACAGCTAATGTGGGAGACAGGGACGGGCGGGGAAATGGGGGGTAGATAGGGACGAGGGGCTACTTTGTGAAGTGGTCCGCTCCAGCAAAGGTTATTGCAGGGCCTCTGTGTGCGTTTGCAATGCATGGACTCGAGGATCTCAACACCATCCAAAATGTTCTGTCACCAATTTGTGCAGTCAAGGTTACTGGGTGTTGTGTAAACCGTGCACGTTTTGCAATACATAGAATGAGTATAACTTATCCATCTGAACCTATCCATGGCGTCACACAGACTGTGCCAGCTCATAACACTGGCTCGTCTCCATCAGTTGAATAATGGATGGCAGTTCAATAGAATTGCCTTTCAATCAGACTCCAAAGGGCTGGAACATAACACTTATTTAAGCCAGTCAAACTGTTGGAATGCTTTCAAGCTCACCAGCACCTTCACAAATCTGATACTAATCATTAATCAGTACCTAGAAAAATGAGATGAATCAATAATATGCATATAGGCCATTAATGTATAATTCTGGACTGCTCGTTTTCACTCTTGAAAATGTTAAAAGGGTTACAGACAGATAATTAATTAAAATTGTACATCCAATCAGTATAAGATAATTTACTCTTGCACACATTTAGATTTGTTCTGAGGTTGTAGAGGTGTTCAAATTCAATTCCACCACAATATTGATTTGACAATCGTATGTGCCGTTTATATTGTGGTCTTGTCTTTGGAGATGAAGCAATAACCTAGCCGGGACGGTAGATTCTTCTCAGTAGGTGGCTTTATCTCCCGATTTCCCAAGGGACCAAGATCGATGAGCACCACTCGATACACTGAACGTTATGGAGAGGAGTGACATTCGGCTCTGCTCCCCACTTCAGTATCTTGGCTTGCACTCTGTAAGGTGGACACAAAAATGCTGGAGTAACTCAGCGGGACAGGCAGCATCTCTGTAGAGAAGGAACGTCTCGAGACCCGAAACGTCACCTTCTCTCCAGAGGTGCACTTGTCCCACTGAGTTACTCCAGCATCTTGTGGCTATCTTCCATTTAAAACCAGCTTCTGTAATTCTTTCCTGCATTCCTTGAACTCTAGAACCCTGCCCAACCACATTCCAAAACCAGCCAAGGGATAACAGAGTTCAGGAGGATAGCAACTTTAGAGTGGGCTGCGATTGAATGTATTCTGCACACTCTCACATCGTTTTGGGCGGCATGTTTTTTTTTTTTAGGTCAAAAAAATTATTAAATTATTAAAAATAATATTTGCAATACAATAAAACAAAGCAGAACCCAGCACCATAATACGACAAACAAATATACTAAATAAACTACTATACAAATATGTTACGATCCTTGTCAAGGAAGCATTCAACCCCCCCCGCGGTGCCCAGCGGTCCCTGAAATTGCCCAGGGTGCCCGTGGACATGGCGAAGTCCCTCTCTGGTACTTTGAGCGACATGGTGGCGCAGCGGTAGAGTCGCTGCCTTACAGTGCCAGAGACGCGGGATCAATCCTGACTACGGGTGCTGTCTGTATGGAGTTTGTCCGTTCTCCCCGTAACCTGCATGGGTTTTCTCCGGGTGCTCTGGTTTCCTCCCGCACTCCAAAGACTTACAGGCTTGGAGGCTAATTGTCTTGGTAAAATTGTAAATTGTCTCTAGTGCGCCTAGGACAGTGTTAGTGAGCGGGGATTGTTGGTTGGCGCGGACTCAGTGGGCTGAAGGTCATTTTCCACGCTGTATCTCTGAATAAGGACATAAGGACAAGTGAATGGTTCCATCATTCTCAGCTGCGCTGGTGGCAAAATTAACTTTCCTAATGAGAGAATAGTTAAAAAAGAGGAAAGCTTCCAGTATCTCAGACTATCCCAAAGCACTTCACAGCTGCTGAGTGTGCGACTAAATCAATATTATTGTGTGATGTGTGGTTTTCGATATTGTGCGGGTATTCCTGCAATTTTGCTGGGTTTAATTATGGGCAGTGATGGAAACAAAACTAAATAGAACATAACAACATCTAGTGGCCTGTAAGGCTCCTTTGAGTACTACTGCCCCAGGCACCGCCAACAATATTACATTTCCTTACGAGTATAATGGTGATTCAGATCAGTGAGGTCTTTCATGCCAAGAGCCACTTTCAGAATCGGTGAGACCAAGCAGAGGAGTAGCTCTTTCTTCACAGGCTCTCCTCGTAATCAAATGCAGAGACTAATGATTCTGAGATACATACATATCTCATTGTGTCAGCTGAAGCAAAGTCGAGTCATGGAGGTACACAAAATTGCTGGAGAAACTCAGCGGGTGCAGCAGCATCTATGGAGTTTGAGTCTATATTCTCATAAAGACCCATCTTGCTGGCTAACATCGTTCAGCGACAAAATTCTGGCATCCTTACCTGACAGACACATTCACGCAGGCACACATACATACACACGTGCATACATACACACAGACACACACACACACACACACACACATATATATATATCTATATTACTAAAAGTCTGTTCTTAACCGGTTTTGGCTTTCTGTGCTGCGATTTCCGAGAGTACGCCGCCACCTACGGCCTTCATTTTTGGCCACCTCGCTCAGAGCCCCCCTCCGCCGCATGTGTGCCGAGGATTTTTCCTATCGATGAAAATTGACAGAGATATTAATGTTTTTACAAAATTCCCCATTCTCTCTGCTGCCCCTGCTGGAGGGAGGGGGAGGGACTATAAAACCAGGAAGTGGTTTGCCTCAATCAGTCTCTGCAAGTGGTGTGCCTCAGTCTCTGCAAGTGGTGTGCCTCAATCAGAGCTCTGAATGACACTGACAAATGTCTACAGCAGTAGTACCCTTAATTTGGTTTGAAAATGAAAATATGGTTAGAGGTAAAAAGCACTGCCTGCAAATGGTTGTTTGAGTTTGGACTGAAGTAAAAAGGCACACTCTCTCTCCCCCCCCTCCCTCCCTCTCCTCTCCCCCCCCCCCCCCCCCCCCCCCCCCCCCTCCCCCCCCCCTCCCCTCCCCCCCCTCCTCCTCTCCCCCCCCCCTCTCCTCGCCCCCCCCCTCCCCCCCCCCCCCCCCCCCCCTCCTCCTCCCCCCCCCTCCCCTCCCCCCCCCCCCCTCCCCCCCCCCCCTCCCCTCCCCCTTCCTCCCCTCTCCCCCCCCCCCCCCCCCCCTCTCCCCCCCTCCCCCCCCCCCTCCCCCCCCCTCTCCCCCCCCCTCTCGCATATTTTTACTTTAAAATCTATCAATATCCTCTCCCCCCCATTAGCGTGAGTGCGGGGGGGGGGGGGTAGTTAGTGTGTGACGCTGCATGCCGCCTCCCCCCCCACCGCAACCGCACGTTAGGGGAACAGACCCAACGGGTCTGCACTTGGTCTAGTATATATATATATATATACTGGCCAGTCTGCATATACAATCCAGTCTGAAGAAGGGTCTCGACCAAAAACGTCACCCATTCCTTCTCACTAGAGATGCTTCCGGCCCCGCTGAGTTACTCCAGCAAATTGTATCTATCCTATATATAGTGACCTATCGTATTGACCATATATAAAAGCAGAAAATGCTGAAACCTTTGACAACTGTGGTGAGAAACAGTTAACGTTTCGAGGCAATGCCTTTTCAATTATGTATCCAATTCCCTTTTGAAAATTATGGTTGAATCCAAGTATTTTACTCTCTCAGGCTGTGCAATCCAATTCAACTCCTTCCAGGGAACTGTCCACAGGATGGAGTCCTGTATTGAGACCACTGGCAAATTCTACTAACTGAGTGCATTTCTGACCAATTAGAGAGGCTATGAGTGGCACTGTGGCGCAGAGGTAGTGTGGCTATTTTACAGCACCGGAGACCTGGGTTCGATCCTGACTATGGGTCCTGTCTGTACGTTCTCTCCATGACCTGCGTAGGTTTTTTCCGGGAGTTCCAGTTTCCTCCCACACTCCAAAGACAAACTAGTTTATAGGGTAATTGGCTTGGTAAAATTGTAATTTGTCCCTAGTGTGTGCAGGATAGTGTTAGTGTGGAGGGATTACTGGCCGGCGCAGACTCAGTGGGCTGAGCGGCCTGTTTAACGCGCTGTGACTCTAAACTAAACTAGAGGGGCTCTTAAAGGAAACCCTTCCCCTCCTCTTAGAATAGCCTCAGAGTGTCTTTAAAATCCATTTGGCACTACCTTGGGAAGCAGCTTGAATTTCAGTCCAATGTCTCATCTGATGGATGGTCCTGCCATCTTGACTTCAACAAAGTGTTAGCCCATATTCTAATGATGTACCGTGGCATGAATTCAGATTATGGCAACAGAGGACATCTATTGGTGGCAAAACATCACTCTTCTGTGTTCACGATATGTTTTAAACAGAGTCTTGCAGATTTTTGATATATAATGTTTCAATATAGTAAAAGAATTTCTCGGAAGAAATTTGCAGTCATTTAATTTAGATGGCTCAGAAGTGGCAGACAGGTCAGAAATACAATGGGATTTTTTTTGTAATGAATAACACATTTACAGTTACCTTAATAAATCAGTGCCAATTTAGCCAATTTTGGGCACCATTTGCATCAGGATTATTGATTGTGCCTCAGTGGAACCTTTACCAGACACACTTCCCATCAATTCTTTTTCCAAACTGTAAATGCTAGTATCTGCCTTTAGATTTCAAATTGCTTCTGTATGTTTGTTCTGCTGAATTAAATTCTTCCTAAGGAGCGAGGACTGTGGTGCCACAATGAGTGGGAATGTAAATACAGAGTTGGCATTTAACATTTCAGGTTTGGACACAGGGATTTACAGGAGAATATGAGAGTTTAAAATTGGTACAAACTCATTTCTTCCTGTACAATTCCAGCTGCGATTTACGTCGTGACAAGTTTTTGGACTTAGAGTTTGTTGTTGTGGACTTCTTTTAAATTCTTAATGGCCAGAAGTTATTTCATTGACTGGTGAGGTCTATACGTGATGTTTCCAGTGGTGGGAGAGTCCAGGACCAGAGGCCGTAGCCTTAAGGGCCTGTCCCACGAGCATATGTCCCGCAAGCGGCAAGCGCGACCAAACCAGAAGCGGGGGCTGCGCGGTGGTCGACATGAAGTTCGAGCGATGTCCGCTGGAAGTTCGCGTGTGACGTACGGCGTCGAGGCGGTGCGTACGGCGTCGAGGCGGCTGCGGGCCGGCAGGCCGTTGTCGCGCGGAATTTTTGAACAGGGTCAGTTTTTCGGAGCCCCACGGGATGTCGGGACCAGCTCCGCACAACTCCACACGGCTCCGGCGATCGAAGTGGGACCGGCCCTGCGAGGCCGTATGGCTCAAGCGACCACGTTAGGTCGCGTTTGCCGCATGGAGTCGCATGCTCATGGGACAGGCCCTTTAGAATAATAGGAGAAACCTTTACAAAGGAGATAAGGAATTTATTTCCCCAGAGGTGGTGATTTTGTTTAATTCATTGCCACGGACGTCTGTGGCGGCCGACAATGGATATTTTTAAGGCAGAGATAGATAGATTAATGATTAGTACAGGTGTCAGGGGGTTATGGGGAGAAGGCATGAGATTGGGTAGAGAGGGTAAGATAGATCAGCCATGATTGAATGGCGGAGTAGACTTAATGGGCCGAATGGCCTAATTCTGCTCCTTGAATTTATGAATGTTTGAACATCTGGATTATCATCTCATCCTGATGGATTACCTATTCTCAGAACTCAGACTCAATTTTAAGTATTTCCCTTGCTTTTGATTTGAACATTTCTCTGTTCTTTCATTTCTAATTTTCTGTTATTTCACCAAATGATGCAGTTTCAGTCCAGAGATGCAGCTGAACCGCTGGGATACACCAGCACTGTGTCCTTTAAAATGAGGCACGCTGCTGATGTGTAGTATCGAAAACAAATAACACATTCAGGGAATTGTTGCTGTCTATCGGGCACACATTACATTCCTTCTGGATTTCTCATCAAGATGATCGAGTTGATGATGCAGTCTTTTATACTAATGCAATATTTATGCCAACCAGATCATAACATTAACGCTGTTGATTCACAGTGAATGAACGCAGCAAATTCCTTATTTTTGACATTCACAGAATTCATTGCCATTAACATTGTTTTATGCACACACTTAAAGAACGCATTGGTGGTACTTATTAAAAATATGGAAATAGGAACTAAAAGTTGATCTGAAAATAATAACAAAACCAAAATAACATTTTGCAGGAGGGAAGTGTACATTGGTGTTAGATTTATTTAATATAATCTAGTTGCAAGAATAGTGCATTAGTTAGATGGAGCTGAAGGGCTAGCGGAATCAAGGGATATGGGGAGAAGGCAGGCACGGGTTACTGATTGTGGATGACGAGCCATGATCACAATGAATGGCGGTGCAGGTCCGAAGAGCCAAATGGCCTCCTCCTGCACCTATTTTCTATGTTTTCTATGTCTAATAGATCATCTCTGTTAAGTACAAGTAATAGATCATCTTGTTTGGTACATTGTCGTGCATGCAATCCTTGGTCACCGTGGGAGAGCAAACAAGGGAAGAGAGTGAACTTTTTTTTTCTCGCCTTCCATCACAATGAGGAATGTGGAAGAGTCACTGTGGTGGATGCTTATGTTAAAATGTGTTTTGCGTGTTCTGATGCTTTTTATTTGTATGACTGACTTGGCAAATGAAATTCCTCCTATGTTGCAAAACATACTTGACTAATAAAATATTATTGTGATTGTGATTGTGATCTTTTGTTGCCATCACCTCAATTCATGGCATTGTAGATCATCGGAATATGGGCTAACACGTTGCTCGAGGCAAGATACCAGTAGGATCATCGTTCAAATGAGACATTAACCTGCAATTCCGGGTGCTTACTCTGATTGTGCCAAATGGATGCTAAAGACACCCTGAAGCTATTTCAAGAGGAGGAGAATGTTCTCATCACATCCTGGAAAATATTTGTATCTCAAATCAAAGCATATGAACCCGAAAAAGTGTGCATGTAAAACACATTCTAAATATTGTAGTAAGAAGATGAAGGAAGATAGGAACAGTTGATGGCACAGTGCTGCAGCTGTGGAGTTGCTGCCTTACAGCATCAGCGACGCAGGTTCAATCCTGATTATAGGTGCAGTCTGTACAGAGTTTTGGATGTTCTCCCTGTGACCACGTGGGATTTCTCCAGGTGCTCCAGTTTCCTCCCACACTCCCAAAGATGTACAGGTTCATAGGTTCATTGGCTTCCGTAAATTGTAAATTGTCTCTACTGTGTAGGATAGCGCTAGTGTACGGAATTATCACTGCTCAGCGTGGACTAGGTGGGCGGAAGGGCTTGTTTCCACACTGCATCCCTGAAGTCTAAGGTCTGAATGAGTCCAGTGGTTGTGTGATACGAGGAGCTAATGTGTATTGTACTGAAGGGTATTGTCAGCTGTCTGCTGGACTCCATCCATCCTAGCATCCTCTGGAGTAGGATAAGCGCATGCGAATTAACATTTTGTGAAGCATGTTCCCCATAAAGGAACTAACACCTGCTGGAAATGAAGGATGCAAAACATTTTTTTTTTTTTTAATGAAAAATTCTGTTGTGAATATCAAGAAATGTCGTGGGCTAATTGTCATCACAATCTGTTTCTCCACATCCCACAAGATGAGGTCTGATGTTGGGATGATATCAATGACACATCTACTGCAATTGTCATGTTTGCTATTGATTTCTCAAACATTCTTTCTTAAAAACGTATCTATTTTGTGTCAGTGCAACCGAATTCTCCAACTTAAAGGACAACTAAAACCTCCCACTCCAAGCCATGAGGAGACTGTTTGGTGCCTTGACTTATAGTTTGAATGCATAGTTTGAAGGGTTTTCTCCCTGTCAGTTTGAGCAACATCCTCAAAACAATTTTAGTTTAGTTTAGTTTAGAGATACAGCATGGATACCGACCCACCGAGTCCACATCGACCAGCGAGTCCTGCACATTAGCACAAGCCTATGCACACTAGCGACATTTACACTTATACCAAGTATACAAACCCAAGCCAATTACCCTACAAACCTGTATGTCTTTGGAGTGTGGGAGAAAGCCGAAGACCTCGGAGAAAACCCACGTGGTCACAGGGAGAACATGCAAACTCCGTACAGACAGCACCCATAGTCAGGATCGAACTCGGGTCTCTGGCGCTGCAAGCGCTGTAAGGCAGCAACTCTACCGCTGTGTCACAGTGCCACCCGCATTTGGTTCTCTTTAGGTAGACACAAAATGCTGGAGTAGCTCAGCGGGACAGGCAGCGTCTCTGGAGAGAAGGAATGGGTGACGTTTCGGGTCGAGACCCTTCTTCAGACTCAAGAAGCCTGACCCGCTGAGTTACTTCAGCTTTTTGTGTGCTTGTTTTCAACCCAGTGTCATGTTTGTCACATTATTTGACACAGTGATACAATCCACTGGAATTATTAGATCAGTAAATGTATATTAATACATTGAAATGAACACGTGATCTCATCTTACCAACTACACCTACAAACAAATTCTCATCTTTATCCACATGATATATTCAACCCATCAAGTCTATTCTAGCTCTCAGAGAATACCCATCAATTTGTTTCACTGACTTATTTCATTGTAATTTTTTTCTCACGCATCCCTCTCAATTCTCATCTCACTTATTCTTCTGCTCAGGATGTAAGGGAAGTCATAAGGGGAGGAGTGTATAGTTTTATAGCCACAGGGAAAAAGGATCTCCTGCGATGTTCTGTACTGCATCTTGGTGAAGCCAGTCTGTTGCTGAAGGTGCTCCTCAGGTTGACCAGTGTGTCATGGAGGGGGATGAGATGCTGCAAGATTATTCCTCAAGTACTAGATGTAAAAGTGGACAACACGTTCTAAAATAGAGATGGTCACTACCACAGTTTTTCAATGTTTACACCAAATATTCTGGCTGAGTTTTGAAGGAAGCTGTAGAGGTCAGGATGTTTTGGTCTATTTGTACATGCTACGATGATTAAACTCACTGCCAAATAAATCTTACAATCCAGCGAGTTGGACTCATTTTGAATATTTCAATCCGGGAAAATTATTTAGAATTTAGTAACAGTTCATCACCCCGAAGCTTCGCTCTCCAACGGAGCAGTATTAGAGCCTGTAGTCCAACTTGTGAAGGATTTTAAATTAGTATACAGAGAGATAACACAGAACTTCGGCAACAATCAGTCATAAATGATAACGCCTCCATTCACCTTCCAAGACACACACACACACACACGCACACACGCACACACACACACACACACACACACAGACACACACACAAACACACACACACACACACAATCACACACAGACACACACGCACACACACACACACACACACACGCACACACACACACACACACACACACACACACGGAATTGGAACCAACAGCGGCCATTATTCGGACAACATAAATGAAAAGAGCTCAAAATAGCATTTAGGAGTCCAATTGTGGAGGGAGGCCATGAGTAAAGTTATGTCCAACCGAGTTATACAAAGCAGAATATGAATCAATAAATGAAAATCAAAACAGATGCTGGAAGTTTGAAATAAATGCAGAAAATACTGTTAACACCAAGTAGGCCAAGTGGCATCTTTGGGAAGGGATTGTATCAGGCCTTTTGACGAAGATGCCAACTTATCAATAAAGGGAATGTGTTCTGAGGTGGTACTATTACAAACAACAGAGGTCCCAGCGCAGATCCCTGCAGAACTCTTGTAGGAAGGAACTGCTGATGCTGGTTTACGTCCTGGAGAACTCCATTGGTTACGGACTTCCACCCATGGAACCTTTCCACTACAAATCTACACTACAGTACCTACACTACTATCTAAGCATATATTTGAAGGAAGTTTTTGTACCCAGCAGAAACTTCTTACTTTCACCCCCCCCCCCCCATCACAACCCAAGTGACCCAGGGTGGCACGGTGACGCAGTGGTAGAGTTGCTGCCTTACAGCGCTTGCAGCACCGGAGACCGGGGTTCGAATTCGAATATGGGTGCTGACTGTACGGTGTTTGTGCTTTCTCCTCGTGACCTGCGTGAGGTTCCTCCGAGATCTTCGGTTTCCTCCCACACTCCAAATATGTGTGTCGGTAAATTGGCTTGGTAAATGTAAAGAAAAAAATGTCCTTATTGTGTGTAGGATAGTGTTAATATGCTGGGATCGCTGGTCGCCGAGCCAAAGGGCCTGCTTCCGCACTGTGTCGCTAAACTAAACTAAAATCTAGATTCTGGAATTATTCACAGCCAGGAAGGTAAAAAAACAAAACATAAACCAGCTATTTAAGAAAGAGCAGAGAGAAACACGGAGCGAAAGACAAATTAATTAACCCGACATCAGTAAAATAGGTAAAATGCCGGAACCTATTATTATTGAAGAATAAAATAATTAACAGACTGGGAAAAAATCAACACAGACTTCTGAAACGAAAATCATGTTTGACATATCCACTTGAGTTTTTGGAGGTTGTAACTAACAGAACAAATAAGAGAAAACCAACAGATGTGGCATGTTTAGGGGTTCAGAAGGGCTTAAATTGCAATAATGATTTTAAAGCAAGACTGAGCACTTGGTAATATACAGTATATTGGTGTGGATGGGTTGGTACATGGACATAAAAAAGCAGGAAGGAATTAATAGATTGTATTCGGGTTGGGAAATTGTGACAGGTGGGATACCGAAGGCTCAGCTGTACATAAGTTCATAAGAACCTAAGTGATAACAGCAGAATTGGGCCATTTGGCCCATCATGTCTTCTCTACCATTCAATCATGGCTGATCTATCTTTCCCTCTTAACCCCATTCTCCTGCCTTCTCCCCATTACACCTGGCACCCATACTAATCAAGAATCTATGTATCTCTGCCTCTAAAATACTCATCGACTTGGCCTCCACAGCCTTCTGAGGCAATGAATTCCACAGATTCCCCACCCTCTGACTAAAAAAATTCCTCCTCATCTCCTTCCTAAAGGAATGTCCTTTAATTCTGAGGCTATGACGTCTGCTCCTAGACTCGCCCAAAAATGGAACCATCCTCACCACATCCACTCTATCCAGACATTTCACTATCAAAATCTATATGAATGACTTGAATATATCCAAATGTGCTGTTGGATGCAAACTGGTTGGCAGTGTGGGCTAGGAAGATTTTGCAAAGATGCTATAGGGGGGAAATAAACAAACAATATTTAAATAATGGGAGATTGAAAGGTTTAGGTGTTCAGAACTATCTGTCTTGTCTTGCATAAGAAACACTGAAAAAGCGCATGCAAATATAGCAAAAATTGGTAGGACAAATAGTACACTGGTCTTTATTGCAAGAGGATTTGAATACAGGGTAAGAATTTAGTGCAAGATAAAGTCCAGTCAAGTCCGAACAAAGATAGTCCAAGGGTAGACTATCTTTGTACTCAACCTTTGTAAGGACACTAGATGCTGGAGTAATTCAGCGGGACAGGCAGCACCTCTGGAAAGAAGGAATGGATGGCGTTTCGGGTCGAGACCCTTCTTCAGACTGATGTCAGGGGAGATGGAGATACATAGATAAGGTTGCGTAAAATGTGAAAATAGGACAAAGGGAATGGAGATCAAGGAAAATGTAGAATAGATAATTGTTAGCTGGGAGAAGGTAACAACAAAACAAACAGATAAAATGTAGTCAGATACAGTAAGACTGGTCAGAAAACTGTGAAAGGGGAGGGATGGAGAGAGAGGGAAAGCAAGGGTTACTTGAAGTAAGTTAAGTCAATTTTCATAGTGCTGGGGTGTAAGGTACATTTTGACTGGACTTTATCTTGCACTAAACATTATTCACGCTATTCCCTTTATCATGTACAGTGTGGATGCCTTGATCGTAATCATGCAATGTCTTTCCACTGGCTGGTTAGCACGCAACAAAAGCTTTTCACTGTACTTTGGTACACGCGACAATAAACTAAACAGAACTGAACTGAACTAGAGAGCAATACTGAGCAACCATCCACCTGATTGGAGACTCTTAGATCATCTTTGGTCGGATTTCACTTTATCGGGTAACTGTACACTGTGGATGGCTGATTGTAATCATGCATTGTCCTTCCGTTGACTGGATAGCACGCAACAAATGCTTTTCAGTGTAGCTCAGTGCACGTGACAATAAATTAAACTCAACTCAGCTGGCAACATAACTGATGCCTTTTAGAAATGGCTTGGATGTTATCAATGTGTAGGTAGTCGGCAACATATTTAATCATCTAGCAATGTGTACATGGAAGATTTCACCAGCCATCAATGCACAATGTTGCATTTTACAGCAGTGACAAACCAGTGACCACCAGGATCTGTATCTCCATGGGGGCACTTTTCTCATTTACTATTCCTCTCAGATTCAGATTCAGATTCAGATTCAATTTTAATTGTCATTGTCAGTGTACAGTACAGAGACAACGAAATGCATTTAGCATCTCCCTTGAAGAGCGACATAGCAAACGATTTGAATAAAAAAAATAATAAGTGTCCGGGGGGGGGGGGGGGGGGGGGGGGGGGGGGTGATTGGCAGTCACCGGGGTACGTTGTTTAGCAGAGTGACAGCCGCCGGAAAGAAGCTGTTCCTCGACCTGCTGGTTCGGCAACGGAGAGACCTGTAGCGCCTCCCGGATGGTAGGAGGGTAAACAGTCCATGGTTGGGGTGAGAACAGTCCTTGGCGATGCTGAGCGCCCTCCGCAGACAGCGCTTGCTTTGGACAGACTCAATGGAGGGGAGCGTGGAACCGGTGATGCGTTGGGCAATTTTCACCACTCTCTGCAATGCCTTCCGGTCGGAGACAGAGCAGTTGCCATACCATACTGTGATGCAGTTGGTAAGGATGCTCTCGATGGTGCAGCGGTAGAAGTTCACCAGGATCTGAGGAGACAGATGGACCTTCTTCAGTCTCCTCAGGAAGAAGAAGGTCCATCTGTCTCCTCAGATCCTGGTTGAATCATCTACTTATGGATTTCGTATAGAATCTCTTTTAAGTACCACAGATATGGCATTTCAGTTATATTATCTTTGCAATCCATATGTGATTTCCGTTCAATTATAAATAAGCAATAAATTCTACAAACACTCTGAGAATAATGAAATTGCAGTACTCTACAAATTTCTCACATCATGTACGATAATTCCCGAAAAGTTTAATATATTTATGTATGAGCCCACTAATATGATGTGTTTGATGCGCTCCTGTGCTGGTTTTGTAAAGCTTTCAGTCAGAAAATTGGAAAACAGGCACCACCATTTCAACCCAAACTGAGAAAATGCTGCATAACAAAAGGACACGGTGGCGCAGTGGTAGAGTTGCTGCCTTATAGCGCCAGAGACCCGGGCTCAATCCTGACTATGGTGCTGTCTGATTGGAGTTTATACGTTCTCCCCGTGATTGCTGGGCATGGATTTGGTGGGCTGAAGGGCCTGTTTCCATGCTGTATCTCTAAAGTTTCTCAAGTCTAACGTCTATCCCTCCCTCAGCCATGTTTCTGTATGGTTATAATATCCCAACGCCAACAACCTGTCCTTGACCTGAGTTCATCAGCCTCACCTGTCAGGTTTCGTGCATTGAAATGATTGAGTTTAGTCCATTAGCCTTCCCTCGCTGCCTGCCCTGCTCCTACCTGCTCTGTATATTGAATTTATTTCTTGAATTGCTGCATTTGCCACAACCTTCTCATCTGCCACGCCATTGATTTGGGTCCCACTCCAACTTCAAACGCTCTGGAGTAGTTCCAACAACTTTGTGCACATTGGCTTCAGTTAAATATATGCAATAGATTATAATCCAGTATGAATGTAACTGAAATGGAGAAAACTATATTCTCCAACTCACCGTTGCCTAGACACCAAATCCTAGAGCAACAGGCAGCATCCCTGGAGAGCAGGAATGGGTGATGTATCGGGTCGAAGCCCTTCTTCAGGCCTGTCTGAAGTCTGAAGAAGTCTGAAGAAGGCTCCCATTCCTTCTCCAGAGATGCTGCCTGTCCCGCTGAGTTACTCCAGTATTTTGTGTCTATCTTCGGTTTAAACCAGAATCTGCAGTTCCTTCCTACACTGCTCAAACGCAGCGTTAGATGAACCCAATGAACCAAAAAATAAATAAGGTCAGTTCATTCTCAGAGCATTTTCTTCAATTATACAGCCTGCGTCTCGCCTAAGTTTCTTAGATTCCACAATCGATTAATGCTACACTACATTGGCACAGTGTGCTACATTAAAACTTACCATCAAATTAATTTTTTCAGCATGGTACATAGAGGGTGCTGCTATTACCCCTTCTATTTAGTTGCCATTCTATTATTTTTATGTACACAGAAGTAATGAAGAAAATTGTTATCTATATTTTCATGCATATAATATCACTGTTCCAGCTCTTAGTGCCTGAAATAAATTGAGCCATTAATACACTCGGACTAGAACTTAGAAACTGACATTATTGCAAATTGCTTATCGAAGGTTATCAACATTTTCCGTTTGAAACACCCAAGTTGCTACACCATGTGATTCCAGATACTTGGCTATACTTATACTGTTATGTTTAAATAGAGTAAAAAAACAACTGAACATGTAACTTGACATTGACCTACACACCAAATTCAGACAGAGTAATATCGCAGCCAACCAATTTGACCTTGCAAATTCCACCTCTCAAACACTGGTCGGCATGGTGGCATAGTGGGCAGCACAGTGGCATAGCGGTAGAGCTACTGCCTTCCACCGCTAGAGACCAGGGTTCGATCCCGACTCTTACGGAGTTTGTACGATCTCCCGTGACCTGTGTGGAATTTCTCCGAGACCTCCGGTTTCTTCCCACACTCCAAAGATGTACAGATTTGTAGGTTAATTGGCTAGGTTTTAAAAAAAAGTTTAAAAACTGTCTCGAGTGTGTGTAGGATAGTGTTAATGTAGGGCATCGCTGGTCGGTGCAGACTCGGTGGGCCGAAGGGCCTGCTTCCACACTGTGGCTCAAAACAAAACTAAACTGGGTGTCTGGTCTATAAAGTGGGACCGTTGTCCATCTGGGCAGAGTGTAGCTACACTCACAGAAACATACAGAATCTTGCACGGAATGTTATTCATGTTATTCCCTTTATCGTGTCTCTGTACATGGTGGATGGCTCGATTGTAATCATGTAATGTCTTTCCGATGACTACCTCGGTACACGTGACATTAAATCAAACTAAACAAACTAACGTGCCTGCAACACGATCGCCTGGGCAAATCATATTCCACTTCTGGAACAGACTCCACCAATGGTGCTAGCGCAGTGTGAGAGGGAGTAGTCTCTGGTGTCTTCAATATTGACTCCAAACCTCAGGAAATCTCAGAGCATCGGGCCAAATGTGGACAGCAAACCTCTGTCCCAGTTGCCACTGAATGTCTTCCCTCAGCTCAATGTCATTCCATGGTGTTCTGTACTGGGAACAAGGAATGCAAACTTCTGTTAAGTCTCCCCTCAGTCTCCAATGTTTCCGAGGAAACAAGCCAACATTGTCCATCCCTCTGCTTATATCCAACACACTGTAATCCAGGCAGTATTCCTGGCGGACCAGTGCTGTGTCATCTCCAAAGCCTCCGTATCCTTCCTGTAACTAGAAACAAAATGCTGGAGTAACTCAGAGAGATTGAATGGGTGTCGTTTCAAGTTGAGACCCTGAAGAAATGTCTTGACCCGAAATGTCACCGATCCATGTTCACCACCCTGTCCCACTGAGTTACTCCAGCATATTCATTTCCTTCCAGCACACATCCTTCCTGTAATGGATATAACCATGAGAGTTTTGATTAGAGTGATCGTTGTGCAGTCCCCATCTTCATGGTCTTGTACAATTTTTTGTGTGTAATTTATGTATCATTTGTGTTTTTGTGTGTTGTCTGCGTCTATGTGCCTGCAATGCTGCTGCAAGCAACAGTTTCATAGTGTCTGTACCGACTGTATCCGTGCGTATGAACATCAACTCCACTCAACTTGTTATCTCGACTGACATGAGCCGTGCTGGCTGCTGAAGTGAAATAAAACATAATCTCTGACGGATGTTACACTCTGTAGGAATCACATTTACTGATCGAGGGAGGGTAAAATATTAGGAAGCTCCTCATCCACCGAGCTACAAAGTGCCGGAAACCTGCAGCAGGCTGTCAATATCTGAACAGTAAATATTGCACCATGTTTTTGATGGGATCTTTCATCTGATGTCTAAAGTTTGGCGGAGTGAAGTGCTAATCAGTCCTGATGTAATGTGACTTTTAAACCCTTGGGAAAGCTTTCCACTTGCTGCTTTTATTTCAGATTCTCTTTATCTGTGAGCGGTGACAGAGTTCCAACACGTCACTTCTGACTGATGGTTCTGTTTATGCTGTCACTTGTAATTGGAGTGTTTCCACTTTGTCCTGTGCCCTGTTCTTCTGCTTGTGGTAAATGATGCGGTGATCTCCGTCTTTTGATCGCTGGCGTCCTGCAAAATCTGGACCCGGGTTTCTGAAACGCTGGTTTGGAAACTGGACTTGGGTTACATCTATCGGAAGGCGATTTGCAAAATAAGGACTTTGCTGAATTTACGCAGCCAACAAGGTAAAACCCGCATTTCCCTCTCCCCTGACACTCAGTCTGAAGAAGGGTCTCGACCCGAAACATCACCCATTCCTATGCTCCAGAGATGCTGTCTGACTGGCCAAGTTACTCCAGCTTTTTATGTCTAAGGTGAAATTCACTTTCCTGAAGCCATCGACGTTAATGGGTTTGTTGGCAATGGTTTCCATGACGGCAGATTGGTTGAATTTAGCTTTTGGTTTGTATTTTAGTTTGTCCCTCAGACTTGCCTTTCACAGGTGCAATAAATTAAGGTTATCCCATTAGTGTCAAATGTGATCACTTCAAAATGTACAGCTGGCTCATTACATGACGAACCCACCCATGGCTGATTTAGCCAGTTTATACTGTTCTTCTTCCACTCAAACCTATTGCAAATTTACCCCTCTCCAATAGTTTACAGCCTGGCAAGGTCGTTCCTTTTTATTTTCCTTCCTGGATAAAAAGATTGAACAATTCATTTTTTACAGTCAGCACTAAAACGAAGCAATTAAAATCTCAATCAACTTGTCATGCTCCACATTTGACTGAAGTATCAAATGCTGGCAGTGATTAAAGAAAGTTATAGAAAGAGCAGTGAAATCTTTTGATCTAAAAGCTGGTCTTTTAGCAGCAGCGAAGAAAATCAGACAGGCTTCTGCTTTGGTATGAGGCCCTTCATCCAAAACAGGATCCAAGCAAGTGCAGGAAGGAGTGTTCAAGAAGGAACTGCAGATGCTGGAAAATCGAAGGTACACAAAATTGCTGGAGAAACTCAGCAGGTGCAGCAACATCTATGGAGCGAAGGTAAAGTTTCGGGCCGAAACCCTTCTTCAGACTGGTTTACACCGAAGATAGACACAAAATGCTGGAGTAACTCAGCGGGCAAAGCGGCATATCTGGAGAGAAGGAATAGTTGAAGTTTCTTGTTTCGAAAATGGGTCTCGACTCTTCTTTCCTCCACAGTCCTGCTGAGTTACTCCAGCATTTCGTGCCAGTCTTCAATTAGGGTTCCGCACAGAATATTGTCCTGCCTTTTCTCCTTGCGTCTGTGTGCCAGATCTCCTGTATGTAAGCAGCAGTTAACTTATAAATACAATATTTAATGCAATAAAAAGGAACAGCAGATGCTGGTTTATACCGAAGATAAACACAAAATGCTGGACTAACTCAGCGGGTCAGGCAGGATCTCTGGAGAAAATGGATAGATGTTTCAGGTCAGGGCTCTTCTTCAGACTGATTGCAGAGGGGGGCGAGGGGGGGGGGCGGGGGTGGTGGAGCAACTGGATACGGAAAAAAAAAACAGTGGTGCAAATGTGTAATTCTCTAATTTTAGGTAACTTCTACATACACCTCCCCCCTCCCCTTTCCCCCTCTTCCTCCACTGAAAGTTGGTTAAACCTGTTCCACAGTTCTCAACAATTTATCCCTGTTGGAATCACACTGTCTCCAGCTGACAATCGGCTTATCAGGGAAACTTGCCAGCCACCAATCAGCCTATCAGGGAACCTCCTTGCCCAAGGTCATCTGTTGCCAGCCACAATTTGTCCTTTTTTTTTCAGTTCCCCTCCCCCCCACTCCCTCCAATACAATTGGCTTGAAGAAGGGTCCCGACCCAAAACATGTCCTATCCACTTTCTCCAGAGATGTTACCTGGCCCGTTGGGTTAATTAGGTGTAATCTTCAATACTTCAATACTTGTGCTAAATTGTATGTATGCACTGAGTACGAGCAGCTTTCACTTTCACTGTACATGTATAGTGACAATAAATGACATATCTATATCTATATCTATACAATACTTCACGTCTCTTTGGAGAAAAACTGAGAGTAAATTCCTACTCTCTTTTTCATTTTTTTAAATCCGTATTGATGTTCAAATGTGGAACTGGTTGTGGTTTTCATGTAACTGTGCACTTTTTAAAGTTGTATAAACCTTGGCAGGGCAGGGGTGTACAATGCAATGATCACCATAATTGCCTTGCATTGTTGAACACCATTTTGAGCATCCAGAGGTCAAAGTCCAACCACTGTGCCACAGTATTATCCCTTGGGCTAAACGCACTTTTATGTGTGTGAAAGATTTTGACAAAACAATAGAATTTATTTCCAGGGTCAGTGGTTGGGACTGAAACTAGATCAACAGGCTAAATGAAAGCCAGGTTTCAAAAAATTAATCCCTGGATATGGGGCAACATTTACTGTATTTCCAGTTGCTTACAATCGCGGTGGTACATCTTCCCCTTGAACTGGTGCAGTCCTTGGGACCATCAAGAATCAAGTGTCAAGACTGTTCATTTGTCACATGTACTGGGTACAGAAGCGTAAAATGCTTACTCACTGCAACTATACAGGCCCATTAAAACATAAGACAACAAATAAATACACAATAATCAATAATACAATAATTTAATCATCAGTATTAATCAGTAATAATAATCATCAATAATAATAATAATCCTCATTATTGACAGTAATAACAAGTAACACTGGTAATACTAATAGGACAAACCAAAATATATAGTGCAACCAAAATAAAGTCCACAATTGATCATCTCAGGTAGGGTTGTGATTGGTGTTATGCAGTGTTCAAGAGCCTGATGGATTAGTATAGTTTAGTTTAGTTTAAAGATACAGCATGGAAACAGGCCCTTCAGCCCACTGAGTCCACACCGACCAGCGATCCCCGCACATTAACACTATCCGATACACACTATGAACAATTTACACTTATACCAAGCCAATTAAACTACAAACCTGTGCGTCTTTGGTGTGTGGGAGGAAACCGAAGATCTTGTAGAAAACCACGCGAGAGGAAGCGGGGAACGTACAAACTCCGAAGTCGGGATCGAACCTGGATCTCCGGTGCTGCAAGCGCTGTAATGGGCCTGTCCCACTTAGGTGATTTTTTTAGGCGACTACAGGCAATTTGGCTGTCACCACATGGTGGCCGGGGTGTCACCTGTATGGCCGTGAGTAGTCTCCTCAGTCGCTTAGCTCTAACTCTAAAACTCTAAGGCATAGGCATCAGGTGAGAGGGGGAAAGATGGAAAAGGAACTCGAGGGGCAACTTTATCACACACATTTAGAAAAACTACCGTATTCAACACAGTTCAACTTGATACGCAAACAGTTTCCGCCCAGAGTTCAGAGTATGTGGGTTCACAGTTAATTTCACTGACTTTGAGCCGATAATTGATACAATACGATACGATAAACTTGATTCATCCCCGGAGGGAAATTGGTCTGCCGACAGTCAACAGACACAACAAGGTACACGAAAAACTTGAAATTAAAAGTGAAACAAAAAGAAAAAAGACAAGGGACTGTTGGTTGGCGGCACTGTGCACAGCGCCTTCACCACAACAAATGAACAGACATACAAACAAACACAGACTTATCCCCTGGGCAGAGGATTCTAAAACTAAAGTCCCCCCTCCCCCACCCCCTCATCTCCCCAGGTCCCCCTTTGTTCTCCCAACGTCCGTCACGGCGCTCCCTACAATGCTGACACAGTGGTGCATCTATGTGGGAACGTTGCAACTATCAAAGGTGAAATATTAATCCAAGCCCTATGTTGGGTACAATCGATCTAAGGCACCTTTAGAGGAAGATTACAAGGTTGGCCAGCTGACCTCCGAGAGAATTGTTTCTCGCTGAATGCCACCCAAAAACAGAAATCTATTTGTTTTAATATTACAGTTTTCCGAATCCTGCTGGGCGTAAGTTGGCTGCCAGGTTTCCCAACGTGCAGAGCAAAATATTGCAAATGACAGTAACTAGAAGCACAACAAAAACTCCTGGAACTGTTCACTCAGTCAGTTGGAATCTACAGAGTGAGAAACAGTATCCACATTTCCAATTAGAGCCTAACAAGTACTTCCCATGTTTTCTGATTTTATTTTAGATTTGTGGTCACTTAGCTTTAAGAAGGATGCCATTAACTTTGAAAGGATGCAGAAGAGATTCACCGCAATGTTAACGTTTTCACCACAGTAGAAGATTCTTCTCCATGGATTCTGAAAGCGATGCCGTCTGGAGCTATACTCCTGGTAGGACCAGCCATGGCGGTATAGTCGAGTATAGTCGAGTGGGATGTCTCTGACAAAGAACAATCCAACCAAGACTTCAACGGTGGAACAGGCGGAGGACGATGGCTGACCATAGTGGAGCGTCACAACGGCTGGGAAGGCGGATGAAGGCTGCAGCAGAAAAGGGTCTCCAGTCATCTTGGATTCCACGCCATTGGACCCTGACCCAGATCTGTCAAGGTCCGTGGGGTGGCTGTCTGTGCACCAGTCTATCCACGTTAAACAAAGTCACGCACAGGCGTCTTCCATATAGGGAATGGCACCCATGGTCAGCCATGACCGAAGGGGGCTTAAGAAGAAGAGAATTCTAAAAATCGAACGCCTGGGCTTCAGGTGAGAGTGGAAAGATTTAAGAGCGATTTGTGGTGACCTTGTTCTCTCAGATGATAGTCCATCTGGAATGAGCTGCCAGAGGAAGTTATAGCAATGGATGCAATTTATTACATTTAAAAGACGTTTGGACAGATATACGGATATGAATGTTTTGGAGGGCTATGGGCCAATTAAAGGCAAATGGAAAACAGATATACGGATATGAACGAGGGCTATGGGCCAAATGAAGGCAAACGGAAATAACCTAAGATGCCAACTCGGTTGGCATGATCAAAGTGCCCCGTATGCCCTTCTTCTGGGCTTTACAGAACTAAGAATTTCTGCTTAAGCATCTGCAGGTTTTGTTTTTGTGGTTTTGGAAGGAATAAATATTTCCTAAGTAAAAAAGTGAAAATGGTGGAAATGTTTAGCAGGTCAGAAGAAGGAAGGTCAGATAAGATATCAGGTTTATTTCATCTTATATCTGATGCTCTTCTTAAAGTTACCAGAAACATTTGCTCCCTCTCTCTCTTTATGCGTGGAAAAAAACCACTTGTGCTGCCAAGTACTTCAAGCATTTACCACAAGAATTGCATTTCAAAGGTAATTCATGATACGTTGTGCATTGATGGAAATTCACTATTTGATATCACACCTCCAAAATGGCAACATTGAGCTCGGTACTGAAGCATCAGCCCAAGTTTGCAGTGGGCTTCAATAAAAAATAATACTGCACAGTTGTGATATCTGCATTATTTGCTGGTGGACATTTCAGTGTAATCATCAGCCAGTGGTTGGGGAAACTGTGTGGGGAATATCACTATTGCCTGGTGGCAGGTGGCAATTTGGGTCTTTAAAGATACCAGTGCATGATGGCTTTGACACCAGATTTTAAATGCTCAAAGTGTTAATCTTCAGCTTGCCTGCAATTATTTTTAGATTATATTTCCACTTGCACAGATGGTTATTCCAAACTTTAAAACCGCATATTAGATCTGTGATTCATCCTTAGCGAAGCATGAACATATCAAAGCTCCCTTTGTTGAAATGTTCATGCCACTGTGCTGTATTTTGGTCACCTCAGTGATATTCAATTGGAGAGTCACAATATTCAAATTGTTTCATTCCATTGGCGGATACATTCCGACATATATTTCCTCCAAAGGCCACAATACATTTGTTGAAAGCTCCCTGTTGTTTGCTAGGTTATCTCCATAGTTACAAGAAACTTTAGTTTAGTTTAGTTTAATTTAGAGATACTGTGCGGAAACAGGCCCTTCAGCCCATCAAGTCCATGCTGACCAGTGATCCCCGCACATTAACACAATCCTACACACTAGGGACAATTTACAATTTTACCCCCCAGCCAATTAACCTACAAACCTCTACATCTTTGGAGTGTGGGAGGAAACCGGAACACCTGGATAAAACCCACACAGGTCACGGGGAGAAGGTACAAACTCACTACAGACAGCACCTGTAGTCAGGATCGAACCCAGGTCTCTGGCGCTGTAAGGCAGCAACTCTACCCCTGGGCCACCGAGCCACCATTATTCTGTATCTTGCTAGCTGCGGCTGAGCTTATCCTAAGTGGACTCAAAAATATTGGTTGTAAAATTAATCTATTCCATTGTCAGCAAACAAAATCAGGATAAGGGAGACTAATTTTCTTTCTTGCTTGTATTTATATATGTATGCAGAGGCATGTGGTTACATGGGCTGAATGTGTGATTATCCCTCACTCCATCTACAGTGTTGCAGGGAATAGTGAAGGACCTATCTTTGTACCCCTACGCCCACAGCTCAATGAGTTCTGAGTCCGTCATGATGTTGAAATCTTCTATCATCACATCTCTCTCTGAGCGTTTTCTCCGCCAAGGAATCGCCGTCTCTCAGTGACGATGCCTTCTCCCATGTACAACGTTCTGCCTCCTCATAGACAACCCCGCCGACCTTCTACCTTCACCCTCTGGACGTTTTTATTCCCAACTGCTGGCATGACATCAACTGTCCTGGCCATGGGCGCTCACATGTGCACCAGCTACGCCTGCCTCTTTGTTGCTTACATCAAAGAGTCCTGGTTCCACATGTACATTGGCATCAACCCCTAACTCTTTCTCCACTACATTGATGGATTTCATTAACTTTATCACTAACTTCCACCCTGCCCTCAAATTTACTTGAACCATCTCTGGTACCTCTCTCCCCTTTCTTGATCTCACTGTCTCCATCACAGGGGACAGACTATTGACTGACATCTGCTACAAACCCCCACAATTATCTGGGCTATTTCTCCTCCCACTCTGCCTCTTCCACAGACGCCATCCCCCTATTTCAATGTTTCCGTCTCTGCCGCATCTGCTCCCAAGGTGAGGCTTTCAATTCTAGGACATCCGTGATGTCCTCTTTCTTTAGTAAACATGGTCCCCCCCCCCCCCAACCCCGCTGTCATAGATGGGTCCCTCACCCGCATCTGCTCTGTGTCCCAAAGATCTGCTCTCGCATCCCCTCCCCCTGGCAGAACAAGGATAGAGTTCCTCTGGTTCTTACCAATCACCCCACCAACCTCTGCATTCAATACATCACCCTCCGACATTTTCGCCACCTTCAAAGTGATCCCACCACCAGTCCCATCTTCCCAAACCCACCCCTCTCTGCCTCCTGCAGAGACCACATCCTCCGCAGTTCCTTTGTTCACTCATACCTTCCCACCTAAACTACCCCTTCCGCAGGTGCTTACCCCTGCAACCACAGGAGAAGTAACACCCGGTCCCTATACCTCCATCCTGTCTTGAATGGCCAGACTAATTTTGCATCCAACTGACTGTGGATTTTGTGCTCCTGATAGAACTGAAACTCAATAACCATGTGTAAGCTACCAGTGAGTAAATATCACTTGATTGCATTATTGACAAACCCTACAATCACTTTGATGATGATTGTCAGCAGACCAATAATGGTGTTAATGGACGAGAATGGATTTATGCCTCTGTTGAGGGATGAGGCTTGTGTCGGCTACTCTCCAATGTGTCAAGTAAATGCTCACGCTTACAGGGGTGGCTTGAACACAAGTGCTTTGCGTTCTCGAACATGTCTGCAGCAGGGATGCCATTTGGTCCCATGACTTTAGTTTAGATGTTACGGCAGGATACGGCCCTTCAGCCCATCTAGTCTGTGCTGATCAGGAATCACCCCGTGCACACTAGCACCATTCTCCACGCAAGGGACAATTTACAATTTTACAGAAGCCAATTGGCCTACAAATCTGTATGTATTTGGAGTGCAGGAGGATACCGGAGCACCCAGAGAAAACCCACGCGGTCACAGGGAGAATATACAGACTCCATACAGACAGCACCCGTGGTCGGGATTGAACCCGGCCCTCTGGCAGTGTAAGGCAATAACTCTACCGCTGCACCACCGTGCCAACCTGAAAGGTTTAAAGAAGCTGCAGTTGTCAACCTCATGTAACCTGTGACCTCCAGCGAGCGCTGTAAGGCAGCAACTCCACCACTGCGCCACCCAATCCTCGACCATAACCTAAGATGTATCTTCTTTCTCATGGTAGCACATGGAGTGAATCAAACGAGCTGAAGACTGCTCTTAGTAAGGATGCATATCCTCAGAGGGGACCATGATGAATCATCCTCTTGGTACTTGTCTTCTTACACGATGAAATGTGCTCCGAAATGCACCTTCTGAAACAATGAATAAAGCAAATCCAGCAGCAACATTCTCGATAGATTTGGATAACTACTTAAAAGAAACTGGGATTATAGATTAGATGTAAAGGCCCATTAAGTGAGACTAAATGGATGGCTCTATCAAAACAAGTTAAATGTTATATTCTCCATGTAGCCGCAACTTTTGTATTTCAACAGCCTTGAGATGAGATATTTAATGAGTCATTGTAAACCAGATCACCAATTCAGGAATGTATTAAAATTCCCAAGGTACTACTGGGGAACAAGGAGAAATTCTCCCTGCATGCGGAACAAATCCTCAGAGACTCAGCCGTCATTTTGATTTTGATTTATAGCTTAAAATGCGTCATTTAGTCACTGCACATCTCTCTCAGTTTTTATGTCCACATCCTTCAACAACTGCCTTCACCCATGGGAAATTATTGTTTCATTTGTGCAAAAGACAAAGCGCTGGAGGGACTCAGCTGGACGGGCAGCATCTGGACGGGAAAACATTGCAGGTCCTGAAACATCAACTGTCCATTGCTTCCACAGATGCTGCCTGACCCCCCTGAGTTCTTCCAGCACTTTTTTTTCCCCTCAAAATCCCAGAATATGTATTTCCTTGTGACTCGCGATTTGACTTCTCTGGGATGCTGCTGTGTACAAAACAGATGTTGCTACATCGGGACTGCACATTAAGGTAATTTACTCTCGCAATAGTTACTGCTCACAAGGCAAAATGTAGAAATCGGTGAACAACGTGACCGGTTGATTAATAATTAATTAGGAAATAGGTTAAAATAAACAAACATAATAAACTCTGGGGTGTAGGATGAAATATTTTTTCCCAATACATTTTACAAACTTTCCCATGCAGCAAATCAATTTCTGATGAGTTATGCTTCACATTAGCCATGCTCGCTTCTAGAAAAATCATGTAAGAAAATAAGAAGCACAGCAATCAAAGCAGGAGTAGGCTATTGGGGCCCCTTGTTCTTGCCCACCATTTCACAAGGTCATGGCTGATCTTTCAACACATTCCTACAGTAATCCCATATCCCTTGATTCCTCTAATATCCAAAAATCTATGTTTTTCTGTGGAATAAACTCGGTGACAAAGCCTTTATGGCGATCGTGGATGGAGAATTCCAAATTTTCACTACTTCCTGGGTGAAGATATCTTTTATCTCATCATGGTATTGACTGGCCACCATATCATTCAGAGATTTTAACCGTGATTCTGGGCATTTGCAGTGTGGCACGGTGGTGCGGCGGTAGATTTGATGTCGTACAGCGCCAGAGACCCGGGTTCGATCCTGACTATGGGTGCTGTCTGTACGGAGTTTTTACGTTCTCCCGTGACCGTGTGGGTTTTCCCCAGGTGCTCCAGTTTCCTCCCACATTCCAAAGATATACCGGCTTGTAGGGTAATTGGCATCGGTAAAGATTCTAAATTGTCTCTCGTCTGTAGGATAATGGTAGTGAACGGGGATCGCTGGTCAGCGCGGACTTGGTGGCCGTAAGGGCCTGTTTCTGTGCTGTATCTCTAAACTAAACTATCCCTGCCAGGGGCAGCATCATCCTACACCTTAAATATTTTGAGAGTTTCATTCATCCTCCCTTATAACTCACTGACAATGTAATCAACCTTCAGTTGCAACTCATTCAATTATCTGACCAATCCAATGTTAAACATAGAAAAATACAGCACACGAGCAGGTCTTTTGGCCCCCATTGAATGTGCCGAACATAATGACAAGTTATACTAATGTCCATTGCCTACATATGATCAGTATCCGTCCATTTCCTGCATATCCACGTGAAAGCTTCTGAAATGTCAGAGTCATATCTGCTCCCACCACGATCCCTGGCAGCACATTGCACGCCCTGTGTAATAATAGTCGCCCCAAACATCTCCTTTAAACTTTTTCCTTCTGAATTTAAAACAATGCTTTCTAATCTCTGACATTTCCATCCTGGGCAAAGATTATGATTGGCCATCCTATCCATCCCTCTCATAATGTTGTACATTTCTCTCAGGTCTCTCCTCAACATCCAGTCCTCCAGAGAAAACAATCCACGTTTGTCCAACCTGTCCTGATGGTTAATTCCCTCTAATCCAGGCAGCATCCTGGTGACCTTCTTCTGCACCCTCTCCGAAGCCCCCACTGATGGTAATGGAACAACCAGAACTGCACACAATACGCCAAATGCGGTTTAATTGGTATTCCCAAATGGAATAAAAACGCATTTTAAACTTTGTTCTTCATCAGTGATAATAAACTGGGAAATTATTTTCATAAGGTAGACAAAAATGCCGGAGAAACTCAGCAGGTGAGGCAGCATCTATGGAGCGAAGGAAATAGGCAATGTTTTGGGTCAAAACCTTTCTTACGGGTCTGAAGAAGGGTTTTGCCAGATCCGGTAGGCGGCGCGGCTCTGGCCAGCAGCGGCCTCTGCAGCCTGTCCGCGTTTTTATTATTTTTTGTCTGTGTTTTTATGTAGTTTTTGTTATTTTATGTTGGGGTGTGTGTGTGGGGGGGCGGGGGTGGGGGGGGGGAGGGGGGGGGGGGGGGGGGAGGGGGGGAAACTTTTGAATCTCTCCCTGCACTGGAGACCCGACCTTTTCTCGTCGGGTCTCAGGTGTCGTTGAGGCCGCAACGAGGAGCGGCCTCCAACGGGAAGAAGCCGGGGACTCTGGTGCCGACTCACCGTTTCCGTCGCGGAGCTGGCCAAGTCCGGTGCGGGTGGAGCGGTGGAGGAGCGCTGCTGCTGCTGCTGCTGCTGCTACCGGAGAGTCGGAGGCTCCAACGACAGGTCTGTGGACGGCGGCACCGGGAGCCCACGGCTCCCTGGAGGGAGACCGCTTTTCGGGGCTCCTGCAACGGCGAATTCTCCCGCCCGAGTTGCGGGGTTGAAGAGCTCCTGGAGCGGGGCCTACATCACTGCCCCGCGCGGCTGGAATGGCCGCGGACTCTGCGAGCGCACACCGGGGGCTCCAACACCAAGACCCGGTGTGCGACCTCGCACCACCCGGCGTGGCTTTAATGGCCGCGGGACAATCGCCATCGCCAGCCGGGGGCTATGACTTTGACTCTGACATCGGGGGGGGGGGGGAGAGTGCAGTGGAGAGATAAGTTTATTTGGCCTTCCATCACAGCTATGTGATGGATGTTTATGTAAAATGTAATTATGTTGTGTCTGGGGTCTATTTGTGTGTAATGTATGGCTGCAGAAACGGCATTTCGTTTGGACCTCCAGGGGTCCAAATGACAATTAAATTGACTCTTGACTCTTTGACCCGAAACGTTGCCTATTTCTTTCACTCCATAGATGGAGACCATTTAGATAATAGTCTGCCTTACCCGCTGAGTTTCTCCAGCATTTTTGGCTTCCTTTGATTTTCCAGCATCTGCAGTTCCTTCTTAAACAAATTATTTTCATGATATTCTCATTATTAGGAATTTATAAAATATATTAGAAGAGACCTGGCATCTCATTTACTCTGAACTAACATAACACCAAGATGGACCACAGAGATGTTTCTGCCAAATAATGTTTTAATTTTTTGTTTCCAATTTTGTTTTTTAAATGTTGCACATATTACAATATAGTGATGAGAGGGATGGGATTAGGGAATACCTAGTTTAAACTTGGATATGGGCCACATTTGATTGAGTGCGATTTGCCAGACCTCTGGGAAAGAGGAAGGGTGGGATGGGGAGAGTTTCAACTAATCTGTGGGGAAAGAGGGAATTAAAAAAAAACACATTACTGCAGAGTCCACTAGTCCCACTGGAGTTGGGCAAACAACCAGTCACTGACTGCTGATCTTTTGTACTGACGAGAAGTCTCTCTGAGCTAGGTGCTAATTAGTTGTATAGCTATCAACCATAGTTAGATTAGCATACTTGTTTGTTTCATAGCATTAAATAAATGGTTACATTGCAACTTGTTCTGCTCATCTCTCTTGTGCCTCATAATTCAATTGTCACAAACTTCACATTAAACATAAAAGGCAAAAGCCATAAGTCAACATTCCTCTTACAGCCAGCGCAACCTGAAGTAGATTAACAGGTCATACAATAGATTGCTATCCGTGAATTGTCACCTTGTCGTGGTGGAGAAGCTTGTGTAGTCCTGAGATCCTGAGAGCGATGCTGTCTGGGGCTTTGCTCCTGGTAGGTCCACCCATGGCAGTAAGGTAGAGGGGGAGGTTGCTCTTTGCCCTGACAAAGAGCAATCCAACCAAGACCGCAACGGTGGAACAGGCAGAGGACGATGGCTGACTTTAATGGAGTGTCACAACGGCTGGGAAGGAGGAAGAAGATTGCAGTAGAAAAGTGTCTCCAGTCGTCTTGGACTCCATGCCACTGGATTCTGACCCAGATCTGCCAAGGACCGTGTGGTGGCTGTCTGTGCACAAGTCTCCCCAGTTTAAACAAAGTTACGCACAGGCGTCCTCCGGAGAGGACAGTCATACTCGTTTCGAGTGACCACCGATGATGATAATGATTTGTTGTATTTCACTGGAGCAAAATAACTATCATTAAGACCATAAAAGCTGTCATTCAC
This sequence comes from Leucoraja erinaceus, assembly GCF_028641065.1. Classification (NCBI taxonomy): domain Eukaryota; kingdom Metazoa; phylum Chordata; class Chondrichthyes; order Rajiformes; family Rajidae; genus Leucoraja; species Leucoraja erinaceus. The sequence goes on from NC_073406.1 coordinate 12,221,670, forward strand.
TGTGTCTAAAGAGCTTTGCATAGTTCAACGTATGAAATCTCAATATAGTTCCCATTTAATTTTTATTTCCGGACAATCTGCATCACTACTTTGCACACACAACTTTACCAGCCGAAGGCACGTGGCTCCTTTATTCAACATAAATAGATCAGTTTACTCTTCCCAAGTTATGGGGTATTTCCAATGGAAGTACAGACCGTCTGACTCAGTCGAAGTACCGCACACCATTATCCAGACAACGTTCATAAAACTTTGCGGAATCAAATTCCTAAGGGAGCAAATTATTATTACATTGTGAAACGACATCCAGTGTCTTTAACCAATAATAAAAGGAAACCAACACACCATTAACTAAATGATGAAGTGTTACATTTTTAATAGGTTATATGGAATGTGAGTGAATAGATTGCAGGGAGATAATTGGGCGAATAGGATTGATGGGGTTGTACTGAGGTGGCATAGACTCATTGTGCCAAATGACCTCCAATGCATGAAAAATTTGGTATGAAATAACAAAGATGAGAAACACTTTTTTTTCCAATGTTTACGGGATTGGAATTACTTTAATGTTATGGGGAGAAGGCAGGAGAATCGGGTTGAGAGGGAAAGATAGATCAGCCATGATTGAATGGCGGAGTAGATTTGATGGGCTGAATGGCCTAATTCTGCTCCTATAACATGAACTTACGTTAAGTAGGTAGTGTAGTTCATAGGCAGGTAATAGAAGCTGACGATTATCTCAGCACTCAGCATTTTACTTTTACTTTAGATACTTTAGAGATACAGCACGGAAACAGGCCCTTCGGCCCACAGAGTCTGCACCGACCAGCGATCACCTAGCACAATAACACACAAAGGGGAATTTACTATTTTTTTGCCAAAGCCAATTAACTTACAAACCTCCACGTCTTTGGAGTGTGGGAGGAAATCGGAGCACCCAGAGAAGGCCCACACGGTCACAGGGAGAACATACAAACTCCGTACTGACAGGACAAGGGGTCACAGTTTAAGGATAAAGGGGAAATCCTTTAGGACCGAGATGAGAAAAACATTTTTCACACAGAGAGTGGTGAATCTCTGAATCTCTCTGCCACAGAAGGTAGTTGAGGCCAGTTCATTGGCTATATTTAAGAGGGAGTTAGATGTGGCCCTTGTGGCTAAAGGGATCAGGGGGTATGGAGAGAAGGCAGGTACAGGATACTGAGTTGGATGATCAGCCATGATCATATTGAATGGCGGTGCAGGCTCGAAGGGTCGAATGGCCTACTCTGAAATGCACCTATTTTCTATGTTTCTAACCGGAGTCAGGGTTTAACCTGTGTCTCTGGCGCTGTAAGACAGCAGCTCTATTACTGCGCCACCATGCTGCCCCAGTCGATATTTTTACCTCAATGAATTATGATAAGATGAAGAGTCATGAGCCCTGCCTCGTTGTACAGTCTGGAAACAATTTGAAATACAAGGAGCTGCAGATGCTGGATTACAAAACAAAGACAAAAAATGCCTTTGTAACTCAGCAGGACAGGCAGCATGTTCTCCAGTGATGCTGTTTCGCCCACTGGGTTACTCCAGTAGTGTTGTCCTTTTTTTTTGGTAGCAATCTTTGTTTGTACATTTGCACAACAATTTTAACATGGATCGAAACATAGAAACATAGAAAATAGGTGCAGGAGTAGGCCATTCAGCCCTTCGAGCCAGCACCATCATTCAATATGATCATGGCTAATCACCCAAAATCAGTACCCCGTTCCTGCTTTCTTCCCCATATCCCTTGATTCCGTTAGCCCTAAGAGCTACATCGAACTTTCTCTTGAAAACATCCAGTGAATTGGCCTCCACTGCCTTCTGTGGCAGAAAATTCCACGGATTCACAACTCTGTGGTTCTCCTGTTTTTTCCCGTTTAAAAAAAAAAATCAAACATTAATGGGGAAGATACACTCGCAGGTGAGGTTCAGGAAAGATGTTTAACCTGCTCTCTCACTTTGCCTGTGACCTGGTGACAAACAACACAAGTTACAGGGAAACAGCTCTGTGTATGTGGCAGACAGTGCAGCAGCCTACTTAATCTCGAGGCTCCCGCGATCAATGAAGCATCAGTTGTGGGATTCTGACCCATCTCTCAGAACCATCAAATGCCAGGACAACTGCACACCTCTTGAGAAGACTCGGAATAAGGGCTTTAAATTCATTTGAGAAACTATAAATCACCACTGTGGTAATCAAAGTACATTCATAGCAGGTGGAATGCAAGAATGTAATGCTGACATACATCCTGTCAAACCATTACACCGTGCTTCTGGCAATTTTGATTTCACATCTGGCGCAAAATTGTAAGACCTTCATGATGATTAATGTTTGAATGAAATGTTTTGGAGGTCTCTGAAAATTAGTTTTCGCTAAAGGTATTTTGTATGTTTTTTGTAAACAGAAGAGGTTCCAAAAATGTGATCTTGTTTCAACTATATTACTTATTCAGAGGGGTCCCTCTGATCCCTTTGCTCACCAGGGCGGCACGATGGCCCAGCGGTAGAGTTGCTGCCTTACAGCGAATGCAGCGCTGGAGACCCGGGTTCGTTCACCACTATGGGTGCTGTCTGTACGGAGTTCATACGTTCTTCAAAAGACATACAGGAATGTAGGTTAATTGGCTTGGTAAATGTCAAAATTTGCTTAGTTTAGAGATACAGGGCGGAAACAAGCCCTTCAGCCCACCGAGTCAGCGCCGACCAGCGTTCCCCACGCATTAACACTATCCTACACCCACTAGGGACAATTTTTACATTTACGTAGCCAATTAATCTACAAACCTGTACGCCTTTGGAATGCGGGAGGAAACCGAAGATCTCGGGGAAAACCCACGCAGGTCACGGCAGCACCCGTAGTCGGGATCGAACCCGGGTCTCCGGCGCTGTAAGGCAGCAACTCTACCGCTGCGCCACCGTGCAGTGTGTGTTCCTAGTGTGTGTAGGAAAGTGTTAATATGTGGGGATTGCTGGTCGGCCTGGACCCAATGGGCCGAAGGGCCTGTTTCCGCACTGTATCTCTAAACTAAACTAAACCATACCCGTCAATTCTTGCCATCCAAATAATGAGGGGAGTTTGCCATGATGACACAAGGGTTTGCATAATCAACAAATCATTCCCAGACTATGGAAATCAATGGGAGTATATGGATCCCTCATCCCTAGCTGCCGTAGAGAAGGTGTTAGTGGTGAGACTCCCTCTTGAAAAGTTCATACCACATGATAGTACAGTGTTGTCGGGAGATAGTGAAGTATTTTGACCCAACATTGGGCAGCCAAGAGGTAATCCCTTACAGAATCTATGGGTCACTCAACCAAAGGGAACGTAATTTTTTTTTCTGGTTGTGCCCTCATCCGACATTCCCAGCTGTGCAATTTCCAGGGGGAATCATTGGATTGTGGTTACGAAAAAAATAAAAATTGATAAAAAATGAGAAGGAAACTGCTAAGTAGAAGGAAGCAGAATAGAGTTTAAGTCAGAAGGATCTAAGCGAGCAAAGAATATGGATGACATTTTTTAATTTTCCCAAATAGTTCAAGTGACTCATTGTTTTTGATATCACGTCTGTCTTTGTGCACAAGTCGTAGACTGATTTGTGTTCACTCTGGTTATAGGACCTTTATAAATGTATTGACGAAAATATGAACACTCAGCAGATTTCTTCTTGCAGGGGAACTTTAGGTACATCAATATTGTTGAACCTGCGGCCATTACTTGAATGGCTTTGACAAGTCCTGCAGCTTTAAATCTATAACTTGACAACTGAACCCAGAAGAAGGCAATCAAAGTTAAATGCTGGCACTGCAGTCCTGAAAGTAACACACAAAGTGCTGGAGGAACTCAGGCAGCATCGAGGAGGGGATGGACAGGGCATGTTTTCAGGTCGGGACCCAAAACGTTGTCTGTCCATTCCCTTTACAGATGTTCCCTTGCCCGCTGAGTTCCTCCAGTACTTTGTGTTTTGTTCAAGATTCCAACGCCTGCGGTTCCTCGTGCCTTCAGTCTTGAAAGTAAGTCCATGCAAAGGAAATTCTCTTAAACTTTCTTATTCCTCCCACTTTTTGTTGCATAGTTTCTGGAGTTCCACATGCCATGCCAGTCTAGTTTAACTGGGCTAGTCCCACTTGCCAGCACTTTGTGTTTTACTCAAGATTCCAGCATCTGCATTTCCTTTGTTCGCTATCCTTGTACTGTCCAATTGTTTTTTAAAAGACCGTAATTGTAGCTACCACTTCCTCTGGCAGCTCATTCCATGTTTGCACCACCCTCATGATACTGCTTGGAAGAGTTGTCCCCCAGATCTCTTTTAAATCTTTCTCCCCTCCCACTTTCCAAAAACGATTCCAACCCAGGGAAAGCAGTTCACACATCCCTGAGCTGGTTGACATATATCTTGACAATTTGTCCAACAAAGCATAAATCGAAAAATTCTAATCCACGTGTTCTGATCACATTTCCATTCATGTACAGTACACATAACCTCATGCTTCCCACCTCTGTAACTTCATTCAAGAATTTAACACTCCTTCAGTCTGGGCATCAACTTCAAACATTGGCACCAGTTGACCATGCCCTTTATGTTTGTAATTCCCTCCCTAACCCCACCTGTCTCTCTGCATCGCTTTGCTCATTCAATAAGATGCTAAATACTTAATTGACCAAAGCCATTAACTTGAGCCTTTCACCTTTTCAGCTCTCTGTCGCTTTGGCTCAATTCATATTTTATGTTATATGCCTTGAAATATCTTACAACATTGCAGGTGATTATGTGAAGGCAAATATTTATGTCATTTTGGTTACTGTTACTCTCAATTCTCTCTTCTTGTAAAATTCCAAATATAAGCACTCAGTAACCTGCGTAAAAATCACGTATCACTAGACTACTTCCTCCATTAAATCTCCCAGAAATGTCTGTGATGTGCTGCATCTCTTTCTCAAGAACAACTTTCATTTTAATATTACTTTTAACATGGTGAAATATCCCAAGGCGCTCCACAGCTTGCCGTGTATTACTTTGGCTTTCATAGTCCAAGTTCAATATAACAGATATAACCTAAAGGCTTCTTCGGTTGAGCAAGATCTAAAGTCCTGCTCATGGAGTTCAGACACTTGAATTTCACACAGACTGCTGAGATGTACACTTATGAAGTGCCTTTCCTAACTCTGGGACTTCTCAGAGTAAGTTTACTACTGGGAATATACCGACTGTGACAATGTTAGAAATGTGACAGTCAAACTTGTGCACAGCCAAGTCTTTCAAAGAACTTTAGTAAAAATGCCTAAATGATTATTTTTGAGAGAGTTGACTGAGATGGGGAAATGATATCAGGGAGAACCAACTACTTTTATTTCCTCATTGGATGACAAATTTGGCTTTGCCACAACTTAATTGTAAATAGCCTGGATAGGGAGCCACAAGAAGCTGCAGATGTTAGACTCTGGAGCAAAATAAAAGAAGAGCTGCTGGAGGAACTCAGGTTGGTCAGGCAGCATCTGTGGAGGGAAATTCTGGGTCGAGGCCCTTCATCTGGATTAAAGGAGTAGAGGGGCAGTTGCTACGTTAAATCTATGACTTGGCAACTGAACCGAGAAGAAGGCAATCAAAGAGGCGGTAGTTGCTACCTTACAGCGCCAGAGACCCGGGTTAAATCCTGACAATGGGTGCTGTCTGTACGGAGTTTGGACCTTCTCCCCATAACCTGCGTGGGTTTTCTCCGGGTGATTCGGTTTCCTCCCACACTCCAAAGACGTGCAGGTTTGTAGGTTAATTGCCTTCAGTAAAATTGTACCTTGTCCCTAGTGTGTAGTGTATGGGGTGATCGCTGGTCTGCTTGGATGGTGGACCGAAAGGCCAGTTTCCGTGTTGTATCCCTAATGTCTAAAGTCTAAAGGTGACAGGGACTGATGGGGCAAGAGCAGGCAAGCTCTAGGTGGATGTAAATGAAGACGGATTGATGGGTGGATAAGAGTGCAGTGGGGAGGGAAGGGTGTAGATGGCAGTATTTTGCAACAGCTACACTAAGTTAGCGTGCCCAGTCCTCCCTTATGGAATCATGACTGCACTACCACTAGACTACTATTTATTTAGGAAGGAACTGCAGATGGTGGTTTAAACTGAAGATAGACAAAAAAAAGCTGGAGTAACTCAGCAGGCCAGACAGTATATCTGTACAGAAGGAACACAAAAAACTGGACTAACTCAGTAGCCCAGCATTACCCATTCCTTCTCTCCAGAGATGTTGTCTGGCCCGCTGAGTTACTCCAGCTTTTTGTGTCTATCCACTATTTACTTACATGGGATGGATGGAAGGGCTATTTTCCGGCCAAGTTATCCTAGATCCCACGACTGTTCTGGTAACATAGCGAGGCCCCAGCCCAGAAATGTTTCCAAATGATTCATCAGACGGAAACGTTCCTGACCACAGCTTTGCCAGCTGTAAAAATGGAATTATTTTCATTACTTTTAAAGAATGGTAATATTCAATGACATTTAAAATTGTTAAAATTAGAGTAAATGATTTTACAATTATTTTTAAATGATCCTGCAGGGATCATTGCTGGGTCCTTTATTGTTCAATATATACTTTAATGATTTGGAAGAGAATCTAAGTGGCATGATTAATAAGTTTGCAGAAGACATACAAATTGGTGGTACAGTGGATAGTGAAGGTTATCTGTTATGGGATGATCCAGATCAAGTAGAAAAGTGGATAATAGATGGAATTTAACCCAACGCAACATGGTGGCGCAGTGGTAGAGTTGCTTTCTTACCACACCAGAGACTCTGGTTCGATCCTGACTACTGGTGCTGTCAGTACGGAGTTTGTACATTCTCCCCGTGATCTGCTGGGTTTTTCTCCAGGTGCTCTGGCTTCCTCCCACACCACAAACACAGACAGGTTTGTAGGTTAATTTGCTTGGTATAATTGTAAATTGCCCCTGATATGGGTAGGATAGTGTTGGTGTGCGGGGATCACTGGTCGGTGCAGACTCGGTTGGCCAAAGGACATGTTTCTGCACTGTATCTCTAAACTAAACTAAAAAAAAACGAAACAAGTACGGATTGATGCAATTTGGGAAGTTATACCAGGCCAGGACACACACAATGAATTTGAAGTGCTCTGATGAATGTTATTGAACAGCATGGTCTTTGGTTACAATTATATAGTTCCCTGAAAGTGGTGATACAGGTAGACAGAGTGGAGAAGAAGGTGTATTTATATATTCATGTTCATAAGTTATAGTAGCAAAATTAGGCCTAATCGGACCTCAAATTGACTCCGCCATTCAATCAAGGCTGATCTATCTCTCCCAATTAACCTAATTCTCCTGTCTTTTCCCCATAACCCCTGACACCCGTACTTATCAAGAATTGGTCCATGTCAATTGACATAGCTGTCCTTTAATAAACTGGCACATGCAGTGCAAAATAAGGCAAGTTAATATTTGTCCCAAGTTCTATCTAAAATTTACTTTAGCTAGGTTTTGCTCCAAGACTCTGGCTATTACCCATTCACCAGGTCTCTGACCTAAAAAATAAGAAGAATGGTCTTGGCCCAAAACGTCACCTATTTCTTTGCTCCGTAGATGCTGCCTCACCCGCTGAGTTTCTCCAGCATTTTTGTCTACCTAAAAAATAAGAAAGATCATATACCGGTAATTACTCTTGCAAAACCGCAGTTCACATCAGTTCCCTGCCTGCCAAGGATTTCAAGACAGAGATCCCTGCCGTGGTGCCAACATGATTGTTTCCAAAATGCTTCCTTTATTGCTTGTGCAACAGGAAACACATTGTCAATGGATTAAATTCTACAGCTGAAATCCTTATGAATAGAGTTTGACTCTTTGCTTTGGGTCCCTTCACAATCAATGCAACAAAAATAGACCCTGGAAGTCATCAGGTGATGTAATCTTCTCGATACTTAATGTCACTGTGACAATGTTCGGTTTGCTATTTTAATAGGAGTGTTAAGTCAATAACAATAAATAGGTTAGTGGTTCTATTAAAATAACATTCACACAATAACACTATTCACCATAGTCCCTACAATTAAATGTTTCACCCAAACACACCCCTTCCCACACTTTAGTATTTCTATCCACCTCCAATCCTGAGATATTTTCTAAGAATAGACTATCCATTCCAGATTAGGTTAGTTTATTGTCATATGCACCAGAGTGCAATGAAATCATTGCTCACATGAAGCTCGCAGAGTAAACAGTAAATGGTAGTGTTAGATACAACAATGAATGCAAACAATGAATGCAAAAGACAACGGTGCAAGGTTGTAGTAGAAACTGAAGCCGGAAAAAATACGAAAGCACAATAATAGAATAACTATACGAGGAAGAGTTAAAAGTACGAGTTAATGACAGCACCTCCAGAAACTCATTGGTGACCCTTGGACTGTCCTTGTTCAGACTTTGCTGGCTTTTCCTTGCACTAAACATTATTCCCTTATCATGTATCGGTACACTCCAAATGGCTCATTTGTACTCATGTAGTGTATTGTCTTTCCGCTGACTGGATAGCATGCTACAAAAGCTTTTCACTGTACATGTGGCAATAAACTAAACTGAATTGAAGGGAGTTTGAAACAGGTCATTGGTTCAGGAGTCTGACAGCCATGGGGAATAATTTGATCTTGAGTCAAGAGGTCTGGGCTTCCGAGCTCCTGAATTTCTCCCAGAAGAAAGGAAAAGGAATGAACGGCAAGGGTGGCAGCTTTCCTTAACAATACTTCCAGCCTTCCTGAAGCCATGCAACCATGAAGATGGAATGGAGAGAAGGAAGTGACCAGCCTGTGTTCTGTGTTCACCACTCTCTGCAGACTCAGGCAGTCAGGAGTCGAGCAAATGCCATATCAGTTTCAATGCATCTGTCAAAAAACTTTCCACAGAGCATCTGTAGAAGTTCGGAATCTCCATGTATATGCTGAAACTTCTCTGACGGCGGTAGAATTGCTGCCTTACAACGCCAGAGCACTGTGTTCAATCCTGACTACGGGTGGTATCTGAACAGAGTTTGTACATTCTCCCTGTGATCATGTGGGTTTTCTCCAGGTGCTCCGGTTTTACTCCCACACTCCAAAACGTGCAGGTTTGCAGCATAATTGGCCTTGGTAAAATTGTAAATTATCCCCAGTGTGTAGGATAGTGCTAGTTTACAGGGTGATCACTGGACGGCGTGGACTTGATGGGCCGAACGGCCTGTTGCCACACTGTATCTCTAAAGTCTAAAGATGCACGAGAAAGTAAATAAGCTGGTGCAATTTCTTGATCAATGCATCGGTGTGAAGAGATCAGGCTAGACTGCGAGATATGGATGTTATGAAATTTGAAGCTGTCAACAATTTCCACAGCAACACCATTACGAGGTCAAGGTGCTACCCAGTCAGCGGAGGGACAATACATGATTACTATCGAGCCATTCACAGTGTACAGATACATGACAAGGGAATATTGTTTAGTGCAAGGTAAAGCCAGCAACATCTGAACAAGGATAGTCTGAGGGTCACCAATGAGGTAGATAGTAGTTCCGGACTGCTCTCTGGTTGTGGTAGGATGATTCAGTTGCCTGATAACAGCTGGGAAGTAACTGTCCCTGAATCTGGAGGTGTGCGTTTTTACCCTTCTGTATCTTTTGCCTGATGGGAGGAGCACCAGCGTTGAGGGCAAGGGTGGAGGAAATGTTGTGGTTGACCAATTCCATCTAACTGAGGATTGCTGGGCACTATACATCAGAAGCTGCAGATACAGAGCAACATTATGGGGACCCCTTCCACCCCAGCAACAGACTGTTCCAGCTGCTACGGTTAGGCAAACGCCTCCGTGGTCATGCTGTGAAAACAGAGAGGATGAGAAGGCGTTTCTTCCCAGAGGCCATTAGCACTGTAAATTCTTACCTCACCAGGGACTACCTTACTGTACCAATTTACTGTTGTCTTGTGTCTTTTTAAAATTGCTGGGGGGGTTTCTCACAAATATGTAATTACTGATTATGTTCTATTCTGTTTTGCAGGGGTTTTTTTTGCACAATCCGTAAGCATTGCCACTTTTCATTTCACTGCAAATCTCATATGCGTACGTGACAAATAAACTTGACTTGACTTGTACTCATTAGTGACCCATTCCGGCTGGACTAAGTGGTCTTGAAGTCCAGTCCACTGACTCAAGGCAGACCTGGGTAAATCCTCAGCCTCCACAGACCACTATTACTCTCTGTATTAGTGCCTGTCTATAAGCTGGCAGGAGCAGCACTGACAAACTATTAGACTGGGTGAGATGAGAGGAAGCGATGAGGTGATAGGTGTACCTGGTGGTGGTGTAGCACTGGTCAAACATATTAACACCACATGTAGAGCAGGAGACATGCTGGTAATACTTGGGGAAGTAGATTTCTAAAGTCTGCTCGTTGTAATCGCCAGCGAGGATGAACAAGATATCAGGGTTTGTTGTCTCGAGAGAGAGTTGATGATTAAGTTTAATTTAAAGTCCAGTACCACCTTGGTGTTAGCTTGTGGTAGTATGTAGACCCCAGATAAGATGGTATAGGTGAATTCCTTCAGTAGATTAAAGGGACAGCCTTATATGATTAGATATTCCAGGGCAGTAGTGGTAGCATTAATGTTCAAGAAAGCCATGAAGGGTGGAGAATCTGTGGATTCATTGCCACGGATGATTATTGAGGCCAAGTTAATGGATATTTTTAAGGTGGAGACTGATGGATTCATGAATAGTACGGGTGTCAGGGGCTTATGTGGAGAAGGCAGGAGAATGGGGTTAAGAGGGGAAGATAGATTAACCCTCATTGAATGGCAGAGTAGATCTGATGGGCCGAATGGCTAAATTCTGTTCCTAACCCTTGTGAACCTATGAGGTTATGAAGACCGTCAAATCAGTATATCACGAGGCGTTGATCAATGAGCAGGTACAACCGCCTTTCCCATTTGTTTTAAGATTCTGTACAGTCTCTGTGATAAATGGAGGAACCTTCGGGCTGTATGGCAGAGTCAGGTGAGTCAGTGAAAAGCAGTGTTTCAGTGAAACAAGGAAAATAACATTTCCTATTCTCCCTTTTGAAACAGCAGCCTTGCCCTAAGCTTTTCAACTTTGTTGTTGAGTGATTCAACGTCAGGTGGAAGAATGCAGCGGAGGGGTGGCCAGCACCCCTTGTTGGCTCAGCTGTAACCGGAGAGCCCCTCTCCCCCTCCCTCCCCTCCCCACCTGTCTGTGGTTTGTCTGTGCCCACAGATGTGCCAATAGCATCGGGTCTAATAAAGATCGGTAGCTCTGGGAGTACCTTGGATTTAACAATGATTGACAAGAGAGTTTCAGGGCTGGAAGTCATAACTCTCACAGCACTGGAAAAGATAATACGGAAAAAAAATAATTGAAGGCTGCTTTAACAGCAACAACAAGCAAAATGTTGTCACTCTCTGACACCATTTCTTTATTTAACTCAATGTTTGCCCCATTATTTATTTTTGTCATCTTTTTCTCAATCTATTTTCACTGCTCATTGTGATGGAAGGAACAAGATCACACAATCCAGGCCAATAGGACTGTCTTAGATGGGACACTTTGGTCAGCATGGAAAAGTTGGGCCAAAGGGCCTTTTTTCCGTGTTATATGACTCTATGGGTCTCTGACTCTATGAACTAATAATCCCAGAATCACGTGCCCATTCCCATGATAGCAGCTGGGAATTTCAAGTAATTGAAAGAATCTGGAATCATAAACTACATATTGGTCATTGTAACCTTGATACAACTGGATTGTAATACTTTGTGGGGTTCATTCATTTTGTATGCGACAAATATTCTCCATCACAACCAGGTCTGGACCATATACGGCTTAGGCCATCAGGTAGATTCTTAACTGATCGTAGCCTAGAAAACCACTCATTTTATGGGCATCGAGGGATGAACTATAATTGTTGGTCGTAAGTAAACATTAATTTAAAAAACACAACTACAATTACAAACTAATCTTGCAAAGCATGGAAAGACCAAAATAATGCACTTCACTAAGCACAATGTCATCAAATGGCCATCAAGCACCCGATACAATGGTACATGCATCTTCTCTGTGGTTGCCTGCAGTGGACAACATCAGATTTGCAGGGAACTTAAATCATGCAACAAGTGTATGGCCGAATACCCTCAGCAGGTGACAGGTTGAATGAAAAAGTCATACTCCATTTCCTCTTTCACCAACGTGTATCTCCCTTTCCATGAGTCAGCAATGCGGATATTCTGCATTAAATTTCCAAACTGGCATCCAATGAGACAATTATGGCCATTAGCACTAAATAGCTCATTCAAAGCTCCCCCCAGTCTAGTTTCAATCAACAAAACACTGAATTAAGCACAAGCAACTAAACTTTATTTTGGATAACACAGTTCCCCTATACAATACCCAACCACCGCGTGTTCGATCCCTGTATCTGCTTGGCCAAGCCCTTCCAACCGCATGCAAGCAGAGACACTCCAAAAGGTCAAGCAGTCCAAAGCGTTCTTCCAGAAGATCGACATCGGACCTCGTGGAAGCTACCTTATATAAAGTCCCCGAACCTTGAGGGGCCAAACCAAATGGGGGTGGTCTCTGTACGGTCCAATAACACATATTGATTACAACAGTACATGATGGACAGTTCCCCAACCCAATAACATAGTAACCAATACATTGTATTCGAAAGGGGCTTTTAGAAAGAAGCTAACACAGATGAATAATGCAACATGTGCCCTGAGATTCAGGCAACCCAGCTAAAGCTTAACGTTTCAACCAATCAACATTTATCCAAATAAGGCTTTGCAACATTATTTAAACTATGTATATCTGGTTTGCATTGACCTAATCAGTTCCATGCATTTTACACCTCATTGTAAGACTACTGCAGATGTCCCATTCTCTCTCTGCAGCTCTTATCTAGACCACAGGCAAACTGGCACATTAAACTTGACCAAAGGCCCATTTAACTTGACCAAAATGGCCTAGCAGTACATCAGCCCTTACTCAATTTTAATACCATGGCTGCTCCATTACAGCCAGGATTAACAACACTATCTCTCCAGTGTGTTATATATGGGGGAGGAAATAAAGGAGGACTTGGTGTGGGATACCTTGTAACTTAGTCTGCACCCTTTATGTGGCATCTCTTTGCATACCTTGGCTATATGTAAAACAAAGAATATTACTGTGACTTGTCATATGTGACAATAAAATATAGAGTAAGTAAAGGGAAGTAATGTTTCAGGTTGACCAACTGTCTTCAGATGAACGGTCGTAGGTGAGAGACATTGCATCTGTTTTATCCACAAATACTGCCTGACCTGCATTTCAGCATCATATTTCTACAAGGTTTTTTCTTTTGTCTCCTCACCAACCCGGCAGGAGAATATTCATACCATTTTCTATATTAAATTGTAAAATTATTGCCAGCTGCAATCCATTCTTCAAACAAGAGCTGGAGACAGGGCCAGGAGGCAGCTAGCAGGTTTGTAAACACCAGAATTAACAGTGAGCATAAGTCCGCAGATCATACATTTACGATTCCAAAACTACTTGTCTGAAATTTTTTTTTTTTTTGTCAGCGTAACCTTTTCACTAATGATTAATTTTCCCGTGGGCATTCATTTTGGTCGGTATTTACTGCAATGCACAGTATAACAGGTATCTCTATCAGTGCCCCCTGCAGTTACAATCGTCCCATTATCGCCTCTAAAGTGTGTTGCAAGAAAATTCAACAGAGAGCAATAATGGAATTATCAATAGACCAATATTGGCAATTGATGCTACTCACATTTTCAATCAATTCAAACTCTAACTTGAAAGGTGTTGTATTAGTTGTTGTCTGAAGAAGAGTGTTTTATTGTCATATGTCCCAGATAGAACAATGACATTCTTACTTGTAGCAGCACAATAGAATATGTAACCATATACCATTGTACTTTAAACAATATAAATAAACGAGAGAGAAAAAAAAGTATACATATATATAGAGAGAGGGAGAGGGAGGGGCGGAGAGGGAGTGTAGAGGGAGGGGGGTAGAGAGGGAGAGTGGCAGGAGGGATATATATATTTTTTCTCTTTCGTTTATTATTTTGTTTAAAGTGCAATGTGCTTCAATTACTATATATATATATATATACACACGCACACACACACACACCAAAAACTAAAGCAGTGCCGTAATAACAAAAATAGTCTCTGTAGTTCAGAACTTATTTGAGATTTAATTAGTGTTTAATAGCCGAATGACCATGACCCAAAACGCCATCTCTCCATTCTCTCAGATATTGCCTGACCCGCTGAGTTCCTCCAGCGCTTTGTGCTTTGTTGAATTTATATGTTCTGCGGCGATATTTTAGTTAAATCCGCCCAACAATCCATATCTGTGCATTTTAATAAAAACAAAAGTAATTGAAATCAATGATCGATCTCCCATCAGTGTTACACTGGCAGAATGATGCAACGTGGAACACCCAACAGTGAATCCGCGCCACTTATTAAAAAGTATCGTGAGAAACTATTGACTTGGCGAAACCTCGTTTATTGTTTTAAGAAGCTGTTCGTGTATCAAAACTCCGACAAATGAGTAGATCTAATTTGGTTGGTTTTGGAAATGGTGTGCAGTACATTGCACTCAATTTCCGAGATGTGTTTGTTGTCACAGTGTGTCATGTAGAGACAAGGAACCGTGGATACTTGTTTATCAAGGAGAGGCACTAAACGCTGGAGTAACTGAGCGGGACAGGCAGCATCCCTGGAGAACATGGTTGATAAACTGTTTTAGAGAAAGTAACAATGACATAATATCAGGAAAGACATACAATCCTGGAATAACTAAGCAGAGACAGTCACAAAATGCTGGAGTAACTCAGCGGGACAGGCAGCGTCCCTGGAGTGAAGGAATGGGTGACGTTTCGGGTCTAGACCCTTCTTCAGAATCAACGAGGCAAGTTGGGCAACATCCCTGGAGAACATGGTTGATAAACTGTTCAGAGAGAAAGTAACAATGATATAAAATAAGGAAAGACACAAAATGCTGGAGTAAGTAAGCGGGTCGGGCAACATCTCTTGAGAACATGGTTGATGAACTGTTTGAGAGAGAAAGTAGCAATGACATAAAATAAGGAAATACAAAATGCTGGAGAAACTCAGCAGATCTCCATGTTCTCCAGAGATGCTGCCTGACCCGTTGGGTTACACCAGTATCGTGTGTATTTCCTTATAATATGTAATTGTTACTTTCTCGCCAACCAGTTTCTTCTTAAAAAATACCCTAATCCTTCTTATCAACACTCTACGCATGTTAGTGCAACGCTCGGTCCAGATTTACACTGATGTCGAGTGAGCAGGTGGCTTATACATCAGCGCTTGGTACCCAGTGTGTTGTTTCGTTCTTCCGCTCTCAGCGCCCTGTCTACCTCTTCCCTCATCCCCCGCCTCAAAAGAACTGCTCAGACGGGGAGCACAGCCACTCAGCAATGTGGCGAGACCGCACCAAGCTGACAGAATGAACGGGGTCGCCAGTCGGGAAGGAACGCCGCTTGCCAGACAGCTCGACTCCTGAAGCGAGAAGCGGCCGCTCTGTGCCAACGGTTTGTGCCAATGGCTTGTGCGGCGGCGGGAGAGAGGGAGGGAAGGCGGCCGGTGCTGAGCTGAGCTGAGCGGGGCTGAGCTGAGCTGGACGGCGCTGCCGGGATAACGATCACCATCCCGGCTGCGGTTGGTGCGTACCCGAGCCGCCAACAAAACAAAAAGCGGAGCGTGGGGCAGGTTTGAGTTAAAGGCAGGAGCTCATTCTGTTGTTGCTGCTGCTGCGGCGGCGATGGTGGGGGTTGTGGCAGCAGCAGCAGCGATAGCTGGCTGACCCACTAGCCGCCTCTCAGCTACCAGGCTCCCGCCCCCACTCTTCGCCCTGCCCGATGTCCCGGGCTCACCTTCCAGGCTGCAAAGGTGAAACTCGCCCCCGATAACCCTATCTCTCTCTCCCCCCCTCCACCATCTCCCCCTCCTCCCCTGCCTTCTTTCTCCCTCTCCTCCCGCCTTTCACGGCCGCGGGAGCAGCACCTCCAGCAGCCAACTTCCACCCTCCTCTAGAAGAGGTTCCCTCCCCCCTCTCCCTCTTCACTCAGTGATCACTCCATCGTCTGGTTTCTGTTGGAGACTATCCCCATCACGTGCAAGGGACAAGGCATCGATACACTGGTAAGACTGCTATCGCTGTGTGAACAAAGAGTGCACGGCTGGAGAGGACGGGGTGCAAGCGGATAAGTTTATCCTTTGTGAGTCAAGTTTAACTTTGACTTAGCCGATTTGTGCCCTACTGGAGTGAGGTGGAGAGGAGGTTGCTAACCACTACATATTTAATCTCGGTATATGGGCAACATTGTTTCTATCCTTTGCAGGAAGATCGCAGGTTTTGCTGGCGTCTCTGCTCAAACTCCCCGACCTCGGATATATTGCTGTTTGTTCTCTGTCTATTAGGGTTGTTTGTCTCTATTTGTTGTGTGGCTATTAAAACAAGCGGCGTTGTACGACGGTGAGTCCTATCGTTTTAGCATTCATAACAGGCAGTGCTAACGGAATTCTGATTCTGGTTGGGCATGCAACATCAGTCAGCGTACCACCTTCACAAATTACATCTGCCCTTTTTCTGTAGAAGGGGGTTTAAGATGTTAGTGAAATATAGATCTCTGTTTTGGGGGTGGGTTCTAAGTGAATGTCAGGAGGCTTGGGAACAAGCGGCTTGTAACTAACCTTTCCCTTCCATGGGATGTTATTTTACTCGGTTTATACTGAATGTTGAGAAATACCTTAAGTTTACTCAGTTTGCTCTTGTTTTGCATCTCTTCACGATTTTAATTTGTTGAGGTCGAGTTACACGCACCGTTGTTGCAAACTCGGATACTACAGCGACATTGGCGATTTAAAAAAGTGTAAGTTTTGTTTTAAACAGCGGAGTGAAAGGAAATAATTTAGAATATTTGTTTCTTGTAACAATTCGATCGATAACATATTGTCTCTGGTGATTTAAAGTCGAAAGTATCTCGAAGCTTTTGAGTTGCACTCTGATGGCAGAATGTCTTGAGATTGCACGATATTAAACATTTTCACATAGGAAGCCATTTGCTCCATCTGGATGGTGTTGGTTCAAAAAGAGACATCCCACCATCCAGCAATCTGCCTGTAGTCCTATGTTACAACTCTTCAAGTGCATATCCAACTAATGGTTAAATGTGCTCCAGACCATTTGTGTTGAGGGGAAGAAACACTATCTTTCCCCT
Organism: Leucoraja erinaceus; assembly: GCF_028641065.1. Classification (NCBI taxonomy): domain Eukaryota; kingdom Metazoa; phylum Chordata; class Chondrichthyes; order Rajiformes; family Rajidae; genus Leucoraja; species Leucoraja erinaceus. The sequence continues at coordinate 12,238,989 of NC_073406.1, forward strand.
AATATATGTTCTTAAATTCATGCCTCCTATGCTTAATAAGCCCAAGATGTTATTTTTTACTATAAATAAGGATTTTATAATGATTATGTTTTGTTTTGCTTCGTCGTCCTCTGTTCTATGACAATAACACTTAGTCTTTTTTATCATTCCTGATAGCTACAGGTTTCCTATTCTGGCGATGTATTTGTATATCTCTCTGTAGTGCAACACATCTTTCCTTTAATGTGATGACCAGTGGCATAGATTGTTCTCCAGCCATAACCACAATGGATGATGCATAACAGTTCTAGAGTAACTGGCTGCTTGTGAATTGAGTGTCGGAAGGAACTGCAGATCACATACTGAAGGTGGACCCAATGTGCTGGAATAATTCAGCGGGTCAGGCAGCATCTCTGGAGAAAAAGTGTTGCTGATGTTTCGGGTCAAAACCCTTCTTCAGACATGCTCTACTTTTGAATAGAGTCGATTATTTTTGTGACAGAGAACGATGGAGTTTTGATATTAGGAGAGATTGGGTTATTGCAGGACAGGGGTCTTGTGGTAAAAGATTAGTCTTGCTTTTATTTCATGGAGCAGGTAAAGGGACTGAATTACTGCCAGATTCTGTGTCTTGTGCCTCCGGTAAGAAAGGAAAGGATCTTGTACATCTTTTATTTACCTTATTTCCTTGCTTGTGTATGAAGGAACTGCAGATGCTGGTTTAAACTGAAGATAGACACAAAATGCTGGAGTAACTCAGCGGGATAGACAGCATCTTTGGAGAGAAGGAATGGGTGACATTTCGTGTCGAGACCCTTCTTCAGGGTCTCAATCTCAAACATCACCCATTCCTTCTCTTCAGAAATGCTGCCTGTCCTGCTGAGTTACTCCAGCATTTTTGCATCTATCTTATTTCCTTGCCTTATTGCTATTGAAGAATCTGCGGACAAATTATTCCAGATCCCTCCATTCCGCCATATCTCTCTCTATACTTTTTCCTATGTATTCCCTTGCATTATTGCACCTTTCCAATGTCCGTATCTCTGGGGTAATCCAAGGTATTTCACCTCGCTGTCAACCACTGTCAACAGTAATTTTGTATCATCAGCAAAGTACTTTTCACTCTAGATTCGATTCCAAGCCAACAAAGTTTCAAAGGCAAGTGACCATGTACTGCATGTAAGAGAACCCCACTGCTGCCAGTTTTCCAGTCACAAAAAACACCAATCAACCATGACACCCGAGTTCAATTCAATTCAACTTTAATGTCATCACACAAATACAAGTATGAGTACAACGAAATGCAGTTTTGCGTCAGTCCGTAGTAGTTGTACATAAAGAAAAAAAAATAGAAAGAAAGAGTTCTGCCACCAAGCCAATTTTAGATGCAGTTTTCCACTGCCCTTTATTTTATTTTTTGACCAGCCATTGCTGCAACCTATTTAGGTCAAATCAAGAAAGCACTGACCTCATCCACTATCCTTGTTACCTCCTAAAAGAGCTCAGTCACGATGTGATTCATTTCTTGGCAACTTCATGCTGATAGTCCTTAATTAAAATGCACCGTTCTAACTGAAGGTTTATTCCGTCCTTTTGAATAGGTTCCAGTAATTTGGTAAATCACTGAAGACGAACTGCTCATTATTGGTTTATCCCTTCCTTGTTAAAGCACCTGTACAGCAGCAGTAGATGTCCAGTTCTCTGGCGCTACTCTCTGTCACTGCGGGCGGGGGGCAGCTGAAGTTTGCAGTTTACCTTCAACCATCAAGTCATCTGTTCCTTGTGATTGATCCCTATCCTTGATTCTGTTTATTCCATTTAATATTTCAGAGCCATCAGTCTTAACTTCAACACAGGTGTCATTCTCATTATTTGTCATAACTGTCATAGAATATTCGAGAAGATACTTGAAGATTCAATTTTTCTCCCTGTTACATCTTGCACTTCCCTTGGTTATCCTACTGTGCTTTAAAGAAATAAATCAAAAGGTCTTTTGCATTCTGCATTTTTTTATTTTGTGCCTCTCTTGATTTCCCTTTTTGAATTTCATTTCTTCTTGCACTCTGCCAAGTGCTCTACTGTATTAAGCTCTCGGTACCTGAGATGTGCTTCAATTTCTGCTTTCTCCAACACTTTGGCAGCTTCTTGTCCAGGGAGCTTTGGATTACGCAGAGCTTCAGTGTCTTCATTCAAACATGTTGACTTTAAACCCTTGATTCTCCTTAATGCCCCCCAGAATGTAGCTGTTCCTGTTCAACTTTAGCTATTTGCAGAGTCCGTATGGGAAAAGAAAAATTGTACAAAATATAGCTTGTGGATTGAACTAAGGACTTTGATGGGTGCTACAGGAATATTTCCAGGGATTCTTTGAATCTGTTCATTGTGAATCTGCTGTATCTATTCTCTCGGCTCTCCTTTTACATGCTGGTGTTCTGGCAGGCTGAACTGGTCATTAGTCAATGCCACTTGCACAGTGATTATAGACACAAAATGTAGGAGTAACTCAGCGGGCCAGGCAGCATCTCTGGAGAGAAGGAACGGATGACGTTTCGGATCAGGGCCTTTCTTCAGACCTCGACCCGAAACATCTTGAACTGAAACATCACCCATTCCTTCTCTCCAGAGAAGCTGCCTGGCCTGCTTAGTTACTCCAGTATTTTTGTCTATTTTTGCTGAAAACCAGCATCTGCAGTTCCTTCCTTTGCATTTGTGGATCTCCCGCTGAATACAAAAGGGAAGAATCACAGTTTTATTCTTGCCAAACCAAAGGTATTGAAGCTTTCCCAAATACTGAGCTAGTTTCACTGGAAATATTGCTTTGGAAAAATTATATTTGTACACATGCAGACAACAGTCTACATGTCAATATTTTTTTCTTTTAAGTTGCATGCTAGTCATAGAAACATAGAAAATAGGTGCAGGGGTAGGCCATTCGGCCCTTCGAGCCTGCACCGCCATTTGATATGATCATGGCTGATCATCCAACTCAGTATCCCATCCCTGCCTTCTCTCCATACCCCCTGATCCCTTTAGCCACAAGGGCCACATCTAATTCCCTCTTAAATATAGCCAATGAACTGGCCTCAACTACCTTCTGTGGCAGAGAATTCCACAGTTTCACCACTCTCTGTGTAAAAAATGATTTTCTCATCTCGGTCCTAAAAGACTTCCCTCTTATCCTTAAACTGTGACCCCTAGTTCTGGACTTCCCCAACATCGGGAATAATCTTCCTGCATCTAGCCTGTCCAACCCCTTAAGAATTTTGTAAGTTTCTATAAGATTCCCCCTCAATCTTCTAAATTCTAGCGTGTCATATAATGTCATACAACATGAAATGCGCCATTTGGCCCAGCATCCGTGGCAACTAAGATACCCGTCAATGCTTGTCCCATTTGCCAGTGTTTGACTCGTGTTCCTCTAAACCTCTCCTATCCATGTGCCTGTCCAAATACCCTTAAGTGTTGTTACTGGACCTGCCTTAACCACTTCTTCTGGCAGCTCGTTCCATGTACGTATTGGAAAATATTTGCTTGTTAGGCTCCTATCAAATATTCCCCTCTCTCGTCCAAAACCTAGTTGTTGATTGCTCAACAGACGGGAAAAAGACTGTGCGCATTCACCCTATCTATGCTTCTCATGATTTTATACACCTCTGTAAGATCACTACTCAAGTCTCCGTTGATCCAAGAAATAAATCCCCAACTTGCCAAACCTTGTGCCATAATTCAGTCCCTCCAGTCTTGACAACATCCTTGGAATTATTTTCTGCATTCTTTGCAGCTTAATAGCATCTTTTAAATTTAAACAATGGGAACACCACATTGTGTAAGCAAGTTTTGGTGGAGATGGGATTGCTGGATCCTCCTACCATGTGTATCTACTCTGGACAATTGCTTGTGTCATTTGTTCCACACCAGTTGCTTTTGTGGAAGGCGGGCAGGATTTGGGTGGATAAGTCAACCCCTAGGCTGCCTGACCTGGTAACACATCAAGTGGTAACCATTCAAACTTTATCTGATGCCACCTTCTGAAGATAATGGCTAAAGTCTACACACGTGCCAGAATTAAAGAAAATAATTTCCTTCCTTGTATTGGTAAGGACTTTACTCTCTTCTCTCCTCCTGCAAATTCAGGCTTTCCTGAAACTTTTTCTTTGCCTATTTTTGTTTTTTGGAGATGCATGTGTCTTGAAATAATTTATTCCTCTTCACATTCCCCAGCGATCTGATGAAAATAGTTGGGTGATAAGGCAGTGTTTTGTGATGATTGCCAATTAGTGCTTCAACTGTGGTTGTTGAGTGGGAGTGAGTGCTTAATCGAGGTGCAAATTCACGTTCAGTTGTGCTCCTAACCTGTTTAAAATCAACCGTTAAATCCCTTGTTAGATTTAAACTTTTGCCTGTTGATGTGGGTGGGGAAATGCGAAACAGCTGCTGAGCATAACAGCATACAGGAAATTGGATGAACCTGGTTAAACGACATCAATAGAGCTAATTTCAGTCACTTGCTTCGATTGAATAAAGTGATATGGGGAGAGTTGGGTTTTGAAAAGGAAAACAAGTGTTATTCCGAATTCCTCCTAAATATTCCAAATTAAACCGAGTTGCAGGATCTTGATACTTGGAATAAGTCAGAATTGGAATACATTGAATGGAATACTTTATTGCCACATGTGTCAAGGCACAGTGAAATTCTTTGCTTGCATACCCAAGGTATATATTCTTGGATAATATAGATGTGTTTAATTTAGGTTAGTTTAGATGTACAGCACGGACACAAGCCCTTCAGCCTACCGGATCCGTGCTGACCAGCGATCCCTGCATATTAACACTATCCTACACACTCTGGGGACTATTAGACATTTTACCAAGCCAATTTACCTACATACCTGTACATCATTGGAATGTCGGAGGAAACCAAAGATCTCGGAGAAAACCCACGCAGGTCACGGTGAGAACATACACACTCTGTACAGACAGCACCCATAGTCGGGATCGAACCCGGGTCTCCAGCGCTGCAAGCCATCATGCCACAGATGATTAAACATTTTTTCTCTTGGAAGTGAAAACTCCCTGACAACACCTGTGACACAAAGTACAAACTAATCCTAGTACTTGATTATTCCAGTTGGTAAATGTAATGCCCACAGTGACTGCAGTGAATGGGCTGGGTTTTGCTCCTAGTTTTAGGAATCATGTATTGTCTTTCCACTGACTAGTTAGCACACAACAAAAGGTTTTGTAAAGTGATGTAAAGCAGTGGGTGACATTATCTTAGTTAATTGCAACATTATGGCAATTTTGTTTTGCTCTCTGTCCAAATAACAGAGGATAAGTTTAGTTTTCTTAATGATTAAAACAGAAATGCTACCATTAGTAATGTTGTCAAAGTTGTGGTAAATATACTGTAATTTGACTCGTATGGAGACTACATCTAAATAAAAAATTGATAGTGTATTCCTAAATTTCTGTTTGGATGAATTCCCTTAATTTCTGATTATGTGTGTGTGGTCAGTTATGTGAATTTTTCAGTTTCCCTTTTTCAGGCTTGAGGGCAATATTGAATTGTTAAAGCAGCCCTGATATGCTTGGGGCACTGGCAGCTTCTGGTTGGAATAGTATTGGTTTATTAATGTCAAGGTTTCTGAGATACAGTGAAAAGCTTTGTTTGTGTGCAATCATACTATCAAATCGTACAATCAAGCCATGTACAAATATTACAGGGAGTGCAAAGGGAAACATACGAGAGTGCCGACCATTGTGTTGGAGCAATAGAGCATTACAGTTACTGAGGGGAAAAGTGCAAAGCCTGCAGTGAGGTAGATTGGAAGATGAGGACTACAACCAAGCTTATGGGAGAATTGTTCCGTAGTCTGATAACAGTGGGGAAGAAGCTATTCCAGAACCAGTAATCAGCAACATGCTTACATAGGACAGAAGAGACTACAGTCCACTGGAAAGAATGCTTCAATATCCTGACACACTGGAAAAATCCCAGAGTGTGGAATTTAAAATACACTTTGCATTGTAAAAGCGGTGTTCCAACACAGCAAACTTCTGTGGTCCCAAGGGCAACTGGAAAGCCCCATTCTGGCTTGGCTATTTGATTTGGGGAATCTGCTGAACATACCCTCTCTTCCCTATTCTTCAGCAATCTTGTCCTACCTCTGTTGCCAGTCATTGTAGCAAGCATGTCTCCACGATAAAAGTCCACATGAGTTATACATTCCAAACCATACTTAAAGTCAAAACGGACAAAACTTAATGGAAATGCGAGTTAATTATCCTGATGCTTTCCCTCAATGGCCGTCAGCTTTGTGCATCACAGAAAGCTTGTATCATGGAGGCAAACCATGTGACCGATGAGATTCCTACTTGCTTTATAGTAGACCAATGTAGCCAATATCTACACTCTCCACCATCCTGTAAATTCTTTTATTTCTGGTAATTATCCAGCTCCCTTTTGGGAAAAATGCAATTGAATCTGCCGCTGTTATTATCTTTATAAATCCTATCAAAATGTTTTCTTTGTTAGTTTTGGTTCTTTTTCAAGCATTTTCATTCTATATATCCCTCAATTCAACTGGTGCAGTATTTCACTGTCCATTGGCTATACTGGTCTTGATTTTCAACACCTCTCTTGGATCTCCTCAAAACCTCTTGTGTTTCCACAAAGAACCCAGCTTTTCTTGCACATCATCCCAAGGATCATTCCAGTGAATCTCTTCCATGTGCTGCGCAAAATGTTTACATAATTCATCGAGTGCAGCACCCAAATCTGGGCACAGTCCTCTGATTGGTGATGCCAAATGATTTTGTTCAGTTAGCGATCTTGGGTAAGACTAGGTTTAATTTCCACAAACCCTTTTACTGTGCATGTACGTGTCCTCTGTAATTTCCCCCCTTTCCTCCCCCCCCCCCCCCCCCCCCCCTCCTAGTTGTGTCTTCCCTGTCTTTGTAACCACGTTTCATCTGCCATGCCACCTTCAATGGCGTACAAACATATACGCCTACATTTTTCTGATCCCATGCCCTTTTTTTGAATGTGAGGTGAACCTCCCCAATATGATGTATGACTTCTGAATGACCTCCTGTAGATCCTAGGGTGGAAAGTAATTAGCTGGTGCTTTGAAATTATTGAACCTCGGCAATGGTGAAAATAGGTTCTTGAGCTTGACCACTAACAGGGGCACCACATCAATCTGTTTCCACTGTCTTCAGTTTGTCTGGCTTCTATTCCCTATCAATAGGTTACATCTCCGCTTGTCCTTCTGTGCTCTTCAATGCATCATCATGTAATCGTGGGAGTCTATGTTGATGTGTACTGTTGTTTTCCAGAGTCTTGCAGGTCAGTCTAGAGCAGTGGTTCTTAACCTGTGGGTCGGGACCCCCATGGGGGTAATTTGGGGCATTACCGGGGGACATGAAGGGGGTCATAAATAACATATCCATTTGTTGAGCCCATTTTTAGGAACCTAACAAAGGTACATACCACATACAGTATTTTGTTCGCGTATGGGCGTACGGATGCCAAAAAGGTTAAGAACTATTGGTCTACAGTCTAATATGTTCCCAGAACCTGGTGCATCTTCTGAAGGTGTCGGCTAGATTATCCCCTGCAATACCAGTCCACTGCTGATGTGCATGCCAATTAATTAGTGCTGGCGATGTTCACAAATTGTGCAGATGTGCAAGGAGCAACAAAGTTATTGTGGTGTGTAGGAAAGAAGTGCAGATGCTGGTTTAAACCGAAATTAGACACAAAATGTTGGAGGAACTCAGCGGACACAGGCAGCATTCCTGGAGAGAAGGAATGGGTGACATTTTGTGTCGAGACCCTTCTTCAGACTGGTGGTCTGACTGTTGTGGTGCTGGAATGGGAAGTAATTGCACATCACAGATGCTACACTTGTTTGGAAACAGTTGAACTGCCTGCACATCCTGATTGTTTCAATAAAAGAAAGTCATATCTCCTTGATGAATAATTTTGAAATTTAATTTGTTTTTTCAGCGATAATTTTAAAGAAAAACTGCCAATTGACATTTAAAATTTGGTGCTAAATATTTCATAAAGCTATTATGATAAACATGCTAAAATTAATGTGTGTTCCAACGCAGGCGTTTCTAGGAATAACAAGCAGCACTGAAATAAATAACAATTATAATGTAAGACTAATTATGAAAATTAGGAACTAATTAGAATGGCTTGCAGAAAAAAAATGAACTATGGAATAATAGTTTTGTAGTGTAATGGACTTTGTAACAAGTGTCAGAGGAATGTGTTCGCCGATTAATGCCAAAGTTTGCTGTTTAGTGAATTTTCAAATGCTGCGCAGTACATCTATTAATAAGTGTTACAAAAGTGGAACTGAGTGCGATGCATCTGTTGAGCCAAACAAAATTTAATGAATGCCATTAATATCCCAGATACTGAACTTTTACATGACATTATCAACAACCCCCTCCCAGTTCATCTTTCATTTGCTTGGTACAATTGATGGTGCTGTGGGATACCGGACCGATGATGTGACTTTGCACGCCCCCTGTGTGGATATTGATCTTGGACTCTGGTGAAGCTCCTCGGGCTTGCAAGTATATGTCTGTGGTTATTAATTAAACTCAATAACAGAAACTCTTTCTTCTACTGCTACCTGTGTTCGACTGGAAGTATTTTAAAATAAAATGGACGTGAGTTGGCGATCTAGCTCGCTTTGCTATTTAACAGGAACTAGACTGACTATTTTGGACTGTCTTTATCAGTGGCCATTGTAAATTTGGTGTAAAACCTACGATACGATATGATACGATATAACTTTATTTATCCCAGGAGGGAAATTGGTCTTCCAACAGTCATAATACACAACAAAAGATACATGAACCATGAAATTGAAGTGATGAGTGGAAAGTCCAGGTTTAGGGATGTGCAAAGATTGGGGAGGGGGAAGGGGAGTCAATCTACCCCACGACACAAAGGGGAGGAGTTGTACAGTTTGATAGCCACAGGGAAAAAAGGATCTCCTGTGGCGTTCTGTGCAGCATCTTGGTGGAACCAGTCTGTTGCTGAAGGTACTCTTCAAGTTGACTAGTGTGTCGAAGGAGGGGGTGAGTTGAATTGTTCAAGATGTTGTCCAAGATAACCTGCAATGTGGACAAGTTGGCCTGAACAATGTGTAATTAAACGTACACTGTGAAGCTCCACAAGGAATGTGGCCATTCGGCCTAACTGGTATATGCTGGCTTCCAGCATGGAAATCCCATCAGATTAACTGTCCCCTCCATTTTCCTGTCATTTACAACTGTCTTATTTTTCCAACCAATTGTCTTTTAATTCTTTTACTTGTCTGAAAGAAGGATAATTTATGATGGTCAATTAATTCGGCACAACTTGGGAATGTGGGAGAAAATGAAAAACTTGGAGGAAGCCAATATATAATCAGACAACTTGCAAACTCCACACAGGCAGCAGTTAAAGGAAGTGTGCCATAATATGGAATTCTACATACACTCTGAAACCCGTCTTGAGTTGGGATGGCTCAGTGGTAGAATTGCTGCTTTGCAGCGCCAAAGATTCTGATTCAAATCCAACTATAGGTGCTATCTGTACAGATTTTGTACGTTCTCCCCGTGACCACGTTGTTTTTCTCCAGGTGGACTGGTTTCCTCTCACAATACAAAGATATTCAGGCTAGTAGGCTAATTGGAGTCTGTAAATGTTCCCTCGTGTGTAGGATGGTGTTGGTGTATGGGGTGTTCGCTGGTCCACATGGCTCGGGGCAGAAGAGCCTGTGTCCTCATTGTATAAATAAATGTCCTGTAACATTTAAAAAATCTGCTTACTGTGTGGACACAAGTTCAGAAATTTAGAATGTTGTGGCCAGTATTTATCTCCTCTTCGTCAGCGCCACCAAAGAAATGAGTTTCAAATGATTATTCTGGAGGGTTTCATGTTGTTTCCACCTGTGACTGCAACAGTTCACAGTGGTGCCATGTCTCTGGCTGCCCACTCTGCACTGGGCTACTTGGACAATAGGAGCACGTACGTCAGGCTGTTCATTGACGGCTCGGCGTTCAATACCAACATGGCCTCAACTTATCATCAAACTCGGAGTACTGGGTGTCTGCTCTGACTTGTGTAATTAGATTCTTAACTTCCTCCTCATTGGCAGACCGCCATCATCAGTACGAATAGCTGATAACACTTCCTACTGTGACCATGGACACAGGATCACTTCAAGTCTGCTCTCTCTATACCGATGACTGTGCAGCCAGACACCGTTCCAAAACCATCTTTACCACCATTGATACCACCATTATTGGAAGAATAACGTGTAGTAGCATCACAGTACAGAATCAAGATACATTTATTGGCCAAGGAAGTATACATGCAAGGAATTTGACGGTGCTTTGTTCGCAGAAGTCCTTGTTTGTTTGGTACAGGAGTTGCAGTTTGTCCACTTTGTTGTTGAGAGAACGTGGATTTGCAAGGAATGTACTTGGGAGTGGTGTGCGTAGTCCTCGTTCCTGGAGTTGGACGAGTGCTCCAGAGGTCTTCCCCTGGGTCTTCCTACAGTCTCATGGCCTTGCACATAACCACAGCCCCGATGAGGAGGAATTTCTTTAGTAAGAGGGTGGTGAATCTGTGGAATTCTTTACCACGGAAGGCTGTGGTGGCAAAGTCTATTTAAGGCAGAGATAGATATATTCTTATTATGGGTATGGGGAGAAAGCAGAAGAATGGGGTTAGGAAGGAGAGATAGGTCAGCCATGATTGAATGATGGCGTAGACTTGATGGGCCAAATGGCCTAATTCTACTCCTATCACTTATGATCTTATGATCTACCTCAGCAACTATGATATATTTTTTAATGGATTGTATTTGGTTACACTGTATTTTGGATTTTTCACTGTTATGGTCTAGTTACATACTAAAACTGATTATTATTTTATTGATTATTGCACATTTATTTGTGTTATTGTGTTAATGGGCCTCTTGAGCTGCAGCCAGCAAGAATTTAATAGTTCCGTTGCTGGTACATATGACAATAAACGTTCTTGACTCCTGACACAAACTGCCTCATTAATATCACTCTTTGACACATCTCGATAACATAAGGACCTATAAAACAGACTTTTGATCTCTTTAAATATGCAGCACAGTTGCATAACATTTATCTCCTCCTCTGCATGATATTTTGGCACCTCCAGTATTTGTTTAGCTATTGGAGCCAGATGTCTAATTTGACGACGTATTCTTAATTTAGTAATTAATCTTTTTCAAGTTTGGTTTCTTTCCCCCGAGTTTGAAATGCAAGGTGTTATTCATGTTCGGTGTGCTTGCCGCTGTGTCCTCTGAATATTATGAAAGCAAGTGTCTCCTGACTAATCATTACACAATTCATTTGGTCCCTGCATCCCAATTGTAACTGCTATTACTGATTGACATGCTTTTGTTGCCTATTATCTGGCCAATTAATTATGCAGCTTACAACCACTCTTTACCTCTTCTCGTCTGTGGCTGATTATTTTTTTTCCACTCAGTGACATTTTACCATGTATTCCTGAGTAAATATATTTTGTATTAACTGGTGCATACCCATCATATGACCTGGTACATACTGTAAATAGGTTCCTAAATTCACAGTTGTGCAAGAGATGTTATTCTTTTTTAAGGACTATGAGAAAATAATCAGTAATCTGCATTGCAGCTTGCAGCCATCCTAACTCCATCATATGTCAATTCTGTAAATTATCTTGCTTGCCTGCCAGATGATCCTGTTGCTGTTGAATATATTGCCTTTGCCTTTTTGTGCTGCATGCCAGAATTCATTTTCTGCAACTGATTTTTATTTAAACCCCTGTGTATCTGAGCAAGATGGAAAGCAAAACAAATAGTGTTTTAAGAACATTGCCTTCATGAAGGTTTTTTGTTTTGCGAAAAAGGTTCCGTTGACAGGAGATGGAAGAACCGTGCGGCATTTTTTTAAATCTTGCTGATTTCATGCACAAGTGATGATATTTCTTTCCTGTGCAGCTTCTGCCATTATTTTGAATATTTGTTTGCCTTAAGGAACAGATTTCCTTTGGTGAACAAAGTGGAAGTGTTATTGCATTAATGGGCCCGTTGAGCTGCAGCAAGTAAATATTCCATTGTTCCATTGCAGGTACATGTGACAATAAATTCTCTTGGCTCTTGAAATAATCTGCCTCTGTAAACATTCCACTTTGACATTTCCTGGAAGTCAACAGAAACATAGAAAATAGGTGCAGGAGTAGGCCATTTTAGTCTTCGACCCACCACCGCCATTCAATATGATCATGGCTGATCATCCAAAATCAGTACCCTGTTCCTGCTTTTTCCCCCCTATCCCTTGATTCCATTAGCCCTAAGAGCTATATCTAACTCTCTCTTGAAAACATCCAGTGAATTGGCCTCCACTGCCTTCTGTGGCAGAGAATTCCACAGATTCACAACTCACTGGGTGAAAAAGTTTTTCCTCATGTCACTCCTAAATGGCCTACCCCTTATTCTAGAGAGGAATATAACACCAGTAGAAAATATGACTGGTCCATAGAATATCTGTTCTAGCATTTCCAATATTTTCTTCAAAGTAGTCCTGTGAGCATGATGACAGAGAACAGGCAAGAGACCTGTCAAACATTTGAATCGTCCTTGTTGTTTCCATTTTAGACAATAACCAAGTTTATATTTTGTAATTATATAACTTTGAAGGTGGATAGGAACTCGAGGTATCACTCACCGACCAATACTTAAGTCAATACTAGTATTAGACCTAACTGATGGGGATCGAGTGGTCAATCCAATATGTATTAAAACTAGGATAGGCACAAAAAGCTGGAGTAACTCCGGTCGTGCCAAAAAACGACTATCTTCACAAAGGACACAAAGTGCTGGAGTAACTCAGTAACTCAGCGGGTCAGACTGCATCTCTGGGGACCATGGATAGGTGATGTTTCAGGTCGGACCCGGCATCAGACTTTTTTCTCTTCTGCTTTTGTGGGTTCTAGGGGAGGTTGAGACAATGTGGGCACTGCGGAGTTTTTTGTGGGTTCAGGCTGCAGTTGATGGGGCAGGTGCCATGGATAGTTTGTGAGGTTATATATTCTGTTGCTTAGACAGGGGCATGTTTGCACACCCAATGCAAGGCCTTGATTTTCAATATCATCTTACCAAGAATGTTGTATTTAAGTTTAGTTTAGACATACAGCGCAGAAGGTGGCCCCTCGGCCCACCAAGTCCGTTCCGATCAGCGTTCCATGCACACAAACACTCTCCTATGCACTAGGAACAATTTAGAAATTTACCAAAGTCGATTCATCTACAATCCTGTGCAAGGTTTTCTTCAAGGAGCTTTCGAGCACATCCATTGAATCTTTGCCTTTATGCCCTTGGTCACCTCTTCCCATGGCAGAACTTGGAGAAGGCTGCTTTTCAGGGGTCTGATGAGCATGTGATCTGCACATAGAACATAGAACAGTGTAGCACAGAAACAGGCCTATTAGCCCACAATGTCCATGCTGAACCTCGAATCCTTCCCAGTAAACATGGGTCTTGTTGAGCTGGTTCTACACACAGAACCAACGTACTAGAGTCAACCTGCATACACCCCATCTCAGCTTTAGATGTAATCAAGGGAAACATATTTGGAATTAAGGATGTACTCGAGAGAGAGTTAAGGGCCTGTCCCACTTTCAAGACCTAATTCACAACCTTTTTTACTCGTGGACATTTTTCATCAGGCTAGAAAAACGCGGCGACCTACTTTATTCCACGAGTACCTTTGACTGGCATCAAGGCCTGCAACGACCTACCTACAACCTCCTACGACCTCGTGACGACCATGCTGTGAGTATGAGTCGAGGGCAAACTCGCCAGAGGTCGTGAATTAGGTCATGAAAGTGGGACAGAACCTAAAGATATAGCTCTTAGGGCTAATGGAATCAAAGGATATATGGAGAAAGCAGGAACAGGGTATTGATTGTGGATGATCAGCCATGATCATATTGAATGGCGGTGCTGGCTCAAAGGGCCGAATGGCCTACTCCTGCACCTATTTTCTATGTTTATGCTCTGGCCTTAGAACAAGGCTGCTCTTTTCAGTGCATGCCTTCATTGTAAAAGTTTAACGGCCAATGAAGAATGTGATTACAGTTTTATAAGGTCTGTGGTAGATTCCACAGGAAGGATCTGTTACCAGGGTAACATTCTAGCGTGGTTACGTATGTACAGTTGTGTCTCCAGTGACCGGTGGGCCTGCAACCATTCTTCTTTTGGATGATGATTGCAAGTCAGTTTTGATTTTTAAATAGGTTATTAAAAGTCTTTCCTTTGGGATATTCTCTTGCTTGTCATGTCATGCATAAAACTAGTATTTATTCCAACCTTGTTGCATTTTTATATTCTGACACACAACTGTTATTTCTCTGTTGCTACACATGGAAACATAGAAAACGGGTGCAGGAATAGGCTATTTGGCCCTTTGAGCCAGCAATATGATCATGGCTGATCATCCACAATCAGTACCACATTCCTGCTTTTTCTCCATATCACGAGAATCTTTCCGCCTTGCCATATTAAAATATTGTAATTTTGTTCCTAGACTTCCCTGCATTGTTGACGTGTGATTCACAAATATTCCCTGACATGTTGACATTCAGTATTTGTCAACTCTCCTCGCCTACCAAAAAGTGTATTATGCAACTAGAACTAATCATAGAGTATCTTTGTAAAGAACTTACTTGTCTTTTATTAAAGCTTTCAAAGGTCTTTTATTGTCACATGTACCAATTAAGGTACAGTGATATGCGAATTACCATACAGGCATACGGAAAAAAAGCACCAAGACACACAACTACATAAACGTTAACATAAATATCCACCACAGTGGATTTCCCACATTCCTATTTGTGATGGATGGCAAAAAATTCCAATCTTCTAACTTTTTAACCCCCGCGTCGGGGCGATCGAAACCCACGCGTCAGGGCGATCGAAACGCCCGCGTCCCGGCAGTCAATACTCGCGGCTCGGAGTTCCCGATGTCAGACTCTGAACAGAGACCACGGGCTCCGATATGTTAAGTCCCCAGGCACCCAGGGTTGGGGCTCCGAGGACTATCCTTGGCAAAGGGATTGCGGGCTCCGCGATGTTAAAGTCCCGTAGGCTCCCCACGGTGGAGCTCTCAAAATCAGTCTCCAGCAAAAGCCACCAACTCCTTGATGTTAGGCCGCAGTCCGGACTGAGAAACGATACAGAAAAAAATTGCATCTCTGTCGAGGTAAGAGATTAGAAAAAGCTTCCCCCAACTACCCCCTCCACATTGAACATGCTAAAGAACACTAAAAACATACATTTAACACATACAATTAAAACACAAAGAATAAAAGGACAGACAGACTGTTGGCGAGGCAGCCATTGCTGACACCATCGATGATGACCTAACACCCTGTACAGCTGATGACATATTTGGAAATATAAGCAATGTAGGTGAAGTACGTCAAATTTAATTGGAAAAAAAAGTGTAATTATGACCAGTTTAGTTTAGCCATGTGTGCTGAGGTACGGTGAAAAATGTTTCCTGTTGCGTGCTATCCAGTCAGCAGAAAGACTATACATACATGACTATACATGATTACTATCAAGGTAACAATTAGATTACAATCCATTCTAGCAAATGTTCGTTACGGGATGAATGGTTGCTAGGACAGCAGATACCACCTCCTACCTCTTCGTTGCATAGTTCCTTGCAATATTGGACACACCAACTGAATGGAGAGACTCAATAGCTTAGTCTGTCATCCAAATGATTAGTACGGGTGTCGGAGGTTATGGGGAGAATGCAGGAGAATGGGGTAGGAGAGAGAGAGATAGATCAGTCATGATTGAATGGCGGAGTAGACTTGATGGGCCGAATGGCCTAATTCTGCTCCTATGAATTACAAAGTTATGAACCAATAAAAGAGGATTTGAATCTTTGCGTTTCAATAGGCAGGCCATAGAAGGATACCGTCCTAATGTGCATAAACGGGATTAGTAAAGATGGGTGAAGAAGCTGGCATATATATGGCGGGCTGTAAGGCCCATTTCAGTTCAGTTCAGTTTTATTTGTCATATGTAGGTTAACACAGGGTCAACGGTACAATGAAATGTGTTTGACAAGACAACGGGTCACCTCAGCAATGATATTACAAGGATAAAATTAAGATTAAAAAAGATAAGATAAAAGTGACATTGGTAGGTAAAAGACAATAATAAATAAAATAATCAACATATATGCTGTGTTTATGAGTTCAGAAGCCTGATGGCATGATGACAAAAACTGTTCTTAAGTCTGGTGGTACGTGCAGCCGTGCTCCTGTATCGTCTGCCTGATGGTAACAAGGAGAACAGTCTGTGTGCTGGGTGGCTGTGGTCCTTGATGATGATGTGTGCCTTCCGCAGGCACCGCCGGTGGAAAATGTCCTGAATGGCCGGGAGACAGTTGCCAGTGATGTTTAAGAAGGAACTGCAGATGCTGGAAAATCGAAGGTACACAAAAATGCTGGAGGAACTCAGCGGGTGCAGCAGCATCTATGGAGCGAAGGAAATAGGCGACGTTTTGGGCCGAAACCCTTCTTCAGTTGCCAGTGATGTGCTGTGCCGCCTTCACCACTCTCTGTAGCGATTTGCGGCTGTGGGCAAAAACAGTTCCCGTACCAGACTGTGATGCAGCCCGTCAGCAGACTCTCGATGGTGCAACTGTAGACGTTTGTGAGGCTGCTGTGGCGTTCATGCCAAACTTCCTCAGTCTTCTCAGGAAAAAGAGCCGCTGGTGGGCTTTCTTAGTTATTGTGTCCGTGTTCAGTGTCCAAGAGAGGCCCTCAGTGATGTGCACACCGAGGAACTTGAAGCTGCTGACCCTTTCAACCTTAGCATCACTGATGTGGATGGGGAGGTGATCACTCCCCTGCTGTCTCCTGTAGTCCACGATCATCTCTTTAGTTTTGCTGACATTGAGAGAGAGGTTATTTTCCTGGCACCAGCTGTTTAGAGCCTTTACCTCCTCTCTATAGGCCATCTCATTATTGTCTGTGATGAGGCCCTGGGTGGTCGTGTCGTCAGCAAACTTTAAGATGATGTTGGAGCTGTGCTTAGTTGTACAGTCGTGCGTGAACAGAGAGTACAGGAGAGGACTGAGCACACAGCCCTGTGGTGCGCCTGTGTTGATGATCAGTGAGGAAGAGGTGTGGCTGCCAATTCTCACCACCTGGGGCCTGCCCGTCAGGAAGTCGAATATCCAGCCGCAGATGGAGGTCTCCAGTCCAAGATCAAGGAGCTTGGGGCCAAGTTTTGAGGGAATGATAGTGTTGAATGCCGAGTCAAATCGAACCCGGGTCTCTGGTGCTATAAGGCAGCAACTCTACCGCTGCGCCACTTTGCCGCCCATATGGACAAACCAATGCTTTATAAAGGTTCATCCTGACTTCCTTTCTCTTGTGCTCCATTCTTCAATGCGCGATCCTGTATGCATTTCTTTTAGCCAACCCTAGCCTCATCACTTTTGATGAATGATTGCATTATAATTCATTTATATTGTCTCTTCTCATTTATCCTACCATAATGTAGCACTTCACGTTTCTCAAGATTTACATTTCACTTGCTACCTATCGGCCCAATTCATCAGCATATCTCTGTGTCCTTGAAGTCTGTTAGCATCACAGTTCACCATGACTCTCCAGTGACTTTTGGAAATGTTGTCCCCTGTACGTCCAAGTTGAAGTCTCCGATGAATATTTAAAGAATTGATGCAGTCTCCCGGGGAATTTCATTGTACAATTCTCTCCATCTGATTTCATACAACCTTTTCAACGCTGTTGCTTCTTGTTCCTTAGCCACTTCTTTTATCCATGCTGCTCCAGTGCGCTTTTTTTTTAACATCAGACTTTCAGTCTTGTGGCAAGCCGACTATTTGGACCTTATCAAATGTCTTTTTGAAATCGATATATTACCTCCATTGATATTGTCTGTTACTTTATCAAAGGATAGTATCACGTTGTTTAGACAAGATTGGCATTTAACAAATCCATGCTGGCTTTCTCTAATCAATACACATTTATCCAAGTGACTGCCATTTGTGACTGGATTATTGCTTTCTGTATTTGCTCCTCACTGAAGATGGTTATTGCTGTGTAGATACTGGGTTTGCACTTTTTATTTAGCACAGGTACTAGTTGCAGAGTTCCAGATATTAAACATCACCCTGCAGTTTATAGATGATTGGAAGATTATGTTCATGACCTTTACAATTTTCACTTTTTCCCCCCTTCAGATGGCTGGGATGTATCGGTGCAAGATTACATGATTCATTGCAGTACCTCTCCTTTCAATTGTTAACCTGTCTAAAACCTCAACTGCACCTTTTGTTGAAACTCCCACAGCATAGTCATGTAGTGCAGAAACATGCTGTCCTTGAAGTTCTACCTCCCAGAGCATGGTCTCCTATCAGTTCCACTTTCTTTCCTGTTCGCAGTATTTAACATTTTCAGCTAGTATTTTTCATGCTGTCCCAGTCTGAAGAAGGGTCTCGACCCGAAACATCACCCATTCCTTCTCTCTTCCTTCCTTCTTCAAAGGAAAGAGTTTGGAACATTTCCTTAGTTTTCTAGAATATTTTAAAAAAGAATATATTAACTTGCTGTTGCCTGTCAGGAAACTCCAGGAATTGGTTACTCTACTTTTGTGTGGTGACCTTCTGGAGGCTGTTTTTGTACTGCTGTACACCTTCAAAGTAGGACCAGAAGGGGCTCGACCCGAAACGACACTCATTCCTGCTCTCCAGAGATCCTGCCCATCCCGCTGAGTTACTCCAGCATTTTGTGTCTACGACCTTCAAAGTAGCACTGATACTGCAGCGAACAGTGTTCAGGGGAGCAGTCATATTTTGGGATACTTTCATGGGCTGAAGTAGACCTTATTTAAATCCTGTGTGTGTGTATAGTCTCCTGTCTGTGCAATTGATACATTAAGACTTACCAGTCTGGAGTTAAGGTTTACTTGTATATTGTGTCGCAAGTGACCTCAGTGGGCCAAAATTGTTGGATGTCAATACAGGCGATAGCTATGTAATCTTGCCTCATTTCCTTGCCTTTTTTTTGCTTGGGAATCGCTGTAAGGACAATATTAAACGGAGACCATCCAAAGAATTCCAGCTGTAAAGAATTTCGGAATGGCAAAGTCAAGTGCATGAACCACTGACAAAGGCAACAAGTTCGTGTTCAAGATAAACACTGGGATTCATTTCCAGGGGAATAATATGGTTAGATCGCGTTGAGAGTTCAGGCGATGAGGACAAGCTTAAACTGAGACTGGGGGGGGGGGGGGGGGGGGGGGGGGTTGGTGGTTTTGTTTTGTGGGTGTGGTGGTCCTTCCTCAGAATTGAACAGTTATAATTCTGTACGCCACTGATGTGGAAATCCCACCAGGGTCACAAGGACAGATGGGAGCTGGAAGTGTCCGTGTGAATTTATCCCATGTTAGAAAGTAAGTTATTTTGGCCGGTTGGTGATATCGGGCAAGCAGGGTAACACAATGCTGCCATTTCATTTTGAGGAAGGGAGTGTTCAAAGCTTTGGGCTCCCCATGGTTTCTCTTGCCATCCAAAAATAGGATATTGAAGGATAACTGGAAGGCGTTGGTTAATGTAGTGATTTTGAGGATCAATCCATGGCGACTGTAACTCCATACAAAGGCAGCCCCTTAGAGGTAAAATGTCTCTCAGATGAAAAAGTCAGAGGCTCTGCACTTAGTTACGTGTCTTCACATGAACCTGGGCAAAGGAGGGACACACTGTAGCTGGGACTGCCGATCCCATCAAGATGGCAGCGCAATGTCCAAGTCTTGTTGCCCCACAATATTGAGTGTCTAAAAAAAATGTTTTAAGCCAAAAACCTGTTGCTTCTTTCGTATTTCCTCAAACTGTGGAGCATCCTGGACAGTGCAGTTCACCTCCTCCATGACACACTGGTTAACCTTCAGCGGCAGACTGGTTCCACCAAGATGCAGGACAGAACGCCGCAGGAGATCCTTCATCCTTGTGGCTATCAAACAGAACAACTCCTTGCCCTTCTGTCGTGAGGTAGACTGAGTTTAACTCTCCTACCCCTCCCCCCTTCTCCCCAATCTTTGCACATCCCCAATCCTTTCCACTCCTCACTTTAATTCCATGATTCGTGTATTTTGGGTTTTTATGACTGTTAGCAGATCAATCTCCCTCCCTGGATAAATAAAGTTCTATCGTATCGTATCAATATTTTAAGTTTATTTATTTATTCCAAACTAAATTCCATAAGAGCAATTTTTATTCTGTATCGCAATCTTTAGTGCATTGATTTATGAATGCTGCAAAGGTGATTTGTTTTCTTTACCTGAATAGCTATAACATGCGTTTCACTTGTACTGATGTTTTACTTTCTGAAGATAAGAACTATAAGATGTTTTCAAAAGATCTCTGCTTTTCCCCGCTTAATTCAAAACTAGCTCATAATTTAAAACCCTTGAGAAATGAGCCCTTCATTTCTCATCGTTAGCCACCAACTCAATTTTACCTTCAAATGTGAAACAAGACTGTTAAGATTCTGGTAATATTGCAATGCCAGTTTGTTACTAAATACCCTGAAAGGGTCCTTGCACACACATTGAGGGCTGAAGGGCCTGTTCCTGCTCTGTCTATGGGCAGGTGAAGCTGGACACTGCCTATTCCTCGGTCTAAGAAGTGCAGTCGTGTTAAGAATGTTTAAATTCTACACTGGAATTTACATTCATTTTTTAAACTGCCACCAAAGTATGAAATGTAAAGAATAAAATGTTCCATTGCCTTACTGGAGTTATTGTAGCTGCAGTGAGATTTTTTTTTTTTGCACAGCTCTGTAAATTCGGTCGGCTGTATTCAGCGGATTTTCAGTGTTATCATTTAGTTAAAGGCCAACCAAGATAGTGCGATCATGTAAAGTTGGGAATTTCTAGCTTTTTGGCCTTATCTCTGGTTCCCAGCTGTTTATTGTGCAAGAACTGTGTTGTACGCGATAATGCCTGACTTCTGGTTTTATACGAGTTCCAAGGTGCTTTCATTGGATACATGCAGAAATTTTGTGTTTCTTTGTGAGAAAGGTTTAAGAATGTTGGCATTCAGCGCAAAGCTGCTAGTTGGAAATTTTAAGTGTGTTCCAACATTTATTTGGTAGTTGATGGTAGTTTTACTCAATGGTAGTTTTACAGGGAACTCCCCGCTCCTTGTGAAACAGGGAGCACTGTTTCGCAAAGTTGGCACAGCGGTTCCTTGACTCCTTTAGTTTTTAGAGATACAGCATGGACCAGGCCCTTCGGCCCACTGAGTCCGCACCGACCAGCGATCCCCGCACGCTTGCACTATCCTACTCACACAAAGGACAATTTGCGATTAAATCAAGCGATTTAGCCTATGAATCTTTAAGTCATGAGGTCATAAGTGATAGGAGTAGAATGAGGCCATTCGGCCCATCAAATCTACTCCGCCATTCAATCATGGCTGATCTATCTCTCCCTCCTAACCCCATTCTCCTGCCTTCTCGCCATTACTTCTGACACTTGTACTAATCAAAAATCGTTCTATTCTTTGGAGTGTGGGAGGAAACTGGAGATTACGGAGAAGACCCACGCAGGTCACGGGAAGAACGTACAAACATATCAAACCCGGTTCACTGGTGCTGTAAGGCAGCAGTACTACTGTTGCACCACGGTGCTGCCTCCTGTTACTCTTTGCATCCTTTCCAGCTGAATGACACCGTCGTATAGCTGGGTATACATATTAACAATTTGGATGCCAATGCAGTTAACATTGATAGTAAATTTGCAAATAACACCAAAATTGGTTAGAAAGGGGAAGGATATCTAAATTCACAACAACTGCTAGATCAGTTGAATCAGTTATTCAGAACTGCACATGGTCCTCCAACTGTGGTCTCATCATTGAACGTACAGTTGTTTCACAATGTCCCATATTTTGTATTCTATACCTATTCCAATGAAAGCAAGCACGTCAAATGTCTTCTTCACCATGCTGTTTACCTGACACACCGCTATTGGGGAATGTACACCTGTATTCCCAGATCTCCACTGTTTTGCAGCATTTTCTTGGGGTCATTTGCTGTGCGTGTCCTGCCCTGGTTTGATACCGCGCACTTAACAGAATTAAATTCCATTTTCCATTCCTTGGCCCACCTTCCCAACTGATCTAGCAGTTGTTGTGAATTTAAATATCCTTCCTCTTTCCAACCAATTTTGGTGTTATTTGCAAATTTACTATCAATGTTAACTGCATTGGCATCCAAATTGTTAATATGTATAACAGACAGCACTGAACACAGCACCCATGGTGATAGGGGTCCAATCTTTTCTACCCTTTGTCTACATCCTAAAAGCCGATATTGTATCCAATTGCCCAGCTTGTCTTGGTTTCCATTATGACCTAACCTTCCGGACAAGCCAACCATGCTAAAAGTTCACATGGACAATGTCCACAGCCTTGGCCCCATCAATCCCTTTAGTGATTTCAAAAAACTCATATTTGTGAGAGACAGTTTCCCCATGCACATGCCAACTATCTGTAACCAAGTCTGTGCCTTTCCAAATGACAGGTAAATCCTATCCCAAAGAAACGTCAATATGGCGTGGTGGCGCAGCATTAGAGTTGCTGCCTTACAGCACCAGAGACCCAGGTCCAATCCCGATTACGGGTGCTGCCTCTATGGAGTTTGTACATTCTCCCAGTGACCTGCGTGGGTTTTCTCTGAGATCTTCGGTTTCCTCCCACACCCCAAAGACGTACTGGTTTGTAGATTAATTATCTTGGTATGATTGTAAGTTTTTCCCGATTGTGTGTTGGATAGTGTTAGTGTGCGATGATCGCTGTTCGGCACGGACTCGGTGGGCCAAAGGGCCTGTTTCTATGTCTCTAAATGAAACTATTAACCCGCCACTGACATTGGGAACTCCGGCGGCCTGCAGTTCCCTGCCTTGCCCGTGCTGACCTTCTTACACACCTCACTGAAAATGATAAAGATATACAGTCACAAATATTCCAAACCTAACGCAATAACATCTTCTATTCATCTTTTGCAAGAATTTGTAACATCTTGACTTTGCTCAGTCTAATAATAGCGTTATTTCTGGAGCTGGAGCATTTCTCCAAGTAAATTGCTGCGACAAGTAGTTCAATTTACAACCACTACAAAACCAGAAAATCCCAAGTTCAATCATTCCATTAGAATAAAACATTCTTATTTTAAAGAGTATTGTTGCCATCCACTCAGCAAATGTCAATGCAAAACACTGCTCACAATGAATTAATAATCTGTTTATGCAGCAGGATACGACCAATATATTTGCTGAAGATAGACACAAAATGCTGGAGTAACTCAGCGGGACAGGCAGCATCTCTGGGGAGAAGGGATATATTTGCCTGGCATCTTCAACGATGAACACTAGCAGAGGAAGGTCATAGATTCCAGAAACTGACAATGCCATAGTGAGTGATAGTCCAACAAACCAAAGTGAATCCCATACATTAGGAATAAAAATGATTTTTAAATGCCTTTAACAGCTATTGCCTTAGGTATATTCATCATTGAATAAATCATATGTACCTTCCGATAAATATCTTTCAGTTTATTTGGAAACAAATCTCGTGCTCTCAACGAGTTGGGCATCGTGGCATTTCCCAGCTTTGCCGCACTTCCCATCTTCAGTCAGGCTATTTCAAGAGTCGAGAGTGTTTTATTGTCATATTTTGGTGGATGCAGATAAAAGTCGGATTTTTTAAAAATCGGGTTTTATTCACAAATTGATCAACGGCAACGAGTCTGACAAACACTAGACACAGGTCTAGCCACAACGGTGGTCTCGATTGTCTAAAAAGCGCAAAAACCCAACCCCTCCCAGAGTCACATATTCGAGGAACCCAACCTCAGGGTTCGATTACATGCGAGCACCAGCAGGTACCGCTACAATATGTCCTAGATAGAACAATGAAATTCTTACTCGCAGCATTTAAATGTGGCTCGTGTGTACGTTCACAGCAAACTAGAGGAGCTGGTGGCCAGCTTTAGGCAGGGACTTCACAAAGGGTGAGTATCGTCATCAGCTGATTTATCAAACAATACAGGGAGATAAACTAAACATTTCACTTGCACTTGCAGCAAGATACTCTCGGCTTTTGGAGAAGTTGCATTTTTCGCTCAGAGGGTGGTGGGCATTTTGTAATGGGCTGCCAGAGGAGGTAATTGAGTTGGGTACAATACCATTTAAAAGACACATGGACATGTACACGGATAGGAAATGTTTGGAAGGATATGGACAAAATACAGGCAAGTGGGACTAGGTTAACTGAGGCATGTTGGTTGGCATGGACCAGCTGGACCAATAGGCTTATTTCTATGCAGTATGACTATGCATCCCTTCCTTCCTAGGCAGCTGATTGGGGTTGAGGATGGTTTGCTTCCCCTAGCCTTGCAAGGCTTTATTCACTCGAGAATCTGATTTGGGAACCACCAACTCTTCCACAGATGGGGAAGGAGTTGCCTCACAGGTTGAGTGGGTGGGTAATGCTTGAGGTCATACACTCCTTTCACTATTTAGGCATGACTTAGTTGCATTCCCAGCTTGGCTCACATAGTCAACGAGGGCCTCAATGCTCTAAATCGCCCATTGGCGTGGGTTCAATGCCCCGAGAAAGTTCACCAACAATAGTTTGCATATCCTTCCAATGGATTTGATCAGATCAATTTTGTGCTCAATCTACCAGTGTCATTTTGCAACCAGCATAGAAATCTGTGCACGCCATCTCAATGTCCACACATTTACACCTGCCTGTACTTTGTAATGTTCTTACTTTTTAGATGATCATTAGATTTGATTTGATCACTATTCCCTCTTCCTAGTTTCAGAGACAGTAACTCACGGCGATGGAGACAAGAGATGAGGGAAAACTAGTTCTATATGCTCAAGATCTCTGTGACAGTAGAGAAACTGCAGCAGAGGGGAGGTGGCCCATCGGGAATTTTGTGCAATCAATTTTCTGCTGTATGCAAGAAATCTTGAGACGAGCTTTTGGAGGTAAAACCTGATGTGTACTGTTGGATTAACACACCAACCCAACCTTCGGTTTTCCAAGCTGCATCACTAGAATACTGCAAGCACAGGAGGAGGATTCATTACAACTGCAAAAGGCCAATGTAATCACCATAGAGTGACACAATGTAGGAATAGGCCCAACTGGCCCACACTGGACAACAGGTCCCAATTACACTTGCCCCACCTGCCTGTCTTTTGTCCATATGCCAACAAACCTGCCCTATCCATGTACCTGTCTAACTATTACTTAAATATTGGCATAGTGCCCAACCCAAACTACCTTATCTGGCAGCTTGTTCCATACACCCACCACACTTTGTGTGAAAAAGTAACCCCTCAGATTCCTATTAATTCTTTTCCCCTTCACCTTACACCTATGTCCTCTGGTCTACGATTCCCCTACTCTGGGCAAGAGACTGTGCATCTACACAATCTATTCCTATCATGATTTTATACACCTCTATAAGATCTTCCGTCATCCTCCAGCACATTAAGGTGTAGAGTCCCAGCCGACTCAACTTCTCCCTATAGTTCAGGCCCTTTACTCCTGACAGTATCCTCGCAAATCTTCTCTGTTAAACAGAAGGTGGTCTTAATAAAGAGATTTGTTAAGATCAAAACAATTTTGGTCGTCCAGCTGATTTGATTTGGGCTTTTAGAGTGCAGGGGATGTGGGTTATATAATATTATTATATAATATTTCGGCAAACATTACGATTCAGTCCTCGCTGTTGTGGAGGGCAGTTCACTGCCTGGAGTGTATGGCTACCGTTTTACTGTTAATATGCGGGTAATGTTGGTGGGTGCGGACTCAGTGGGCCAAAGGGCCTGTTTCCACACTATATCTCTAAACTAAAGCTAAATGACAGCCATTGTATCAATCTTTGCTGCCTCTATCAAAATATTTAGATCGGTTGGTCAAATATGATTTGGCTTAATCTAATCTCAGCCAGTTCGCTTTTTATTAACTCGAATAGGATTATTCTTTGTGCTGGTTCACTGGCATGTGTTTCAGATTCCATCTGGGTTCTAAGTCTCTTCTGAACATGTTCCATCGCAGTCCATGTCCCCTTTTGGACTTGGCCAGCTCAATCACAGGTTCTACTGCCAGTTGGTAATAGTTCATAAAACATAGGAACAGATTAAGGCCAGTCGGCCCATCGAGTCTGTCCCATCATTGGATCATGGCTGATCTATTTTTCCCTCTCAACCCCATCCTCCTGTCACCTCCCCATACCTTTTGATACCCTTATTAATCAAGATCCTATCAATCTCTGTTTTAAAAATAGACAGCGAATTAGCCCCCTACCATCTGCAGCATTGCATTCCACAGATTCATCACCCTCTGGTTAAAGAGATTCCTCCTCTTCTCCTTTGTAATGGCATGTCCTTTTATTCTGAGGCTGTGGCCCTGATCCTAGACTCTCCCATTACTGGAAACATTCTCCCCATCAACTTATTGAGGGATATAAAATCATGAGAGGAATAGATCAGGTAGATACACAGGGATTGTAATGAAGGAGTTTGGCACAGTGCCTGTGCAATATAATTTCAATGAGTACAACTGTGTCAGGCTATTAATTTTCTGGGAGAGTCCTGCCACTATAGATCGTTCCCATACGCTGGTCAGGTGACGTTGCAAGGTCTGCTCCAGGTGACTTTTTGAATAAAGTGCCTTTGCTCGAAATATTGAACCTTTTGAATATTTCATGTTATTTTGCATTCAAAGGTATGAGATGGAAACTGACAATTTTGGAGAAAATGGAGCATTTTAATGTACCATGCCATTCTGCAGTAGTAGAAATTTGGCATGGTGGCGCAGCGGTAGAGTTGCTGCCTTACAGCGCCAGGGTCCCGGATTTGATCCTGACTATGAGCGCTGTCTGTAAGGGGTTTGTACACCAACTTGTTTTTATTTCCAAAATAATCGGTGACAATTGTTAAGTGTTAATCAAATGAAATGATTTGTTTAACATTTAACTTTCCCAAAAACTTAAGCTGCAAGTCGAATTGGTAGTAAAGAAGGCAAACGCAATGCTGGCATTTATTTCAAGAGGGCTAGAAAACATTTGGAGTATTGTGAGCAATTTTGGGCTTCATATCTGGGAAGGATGTGTTGGCACATCCAGAGAGGGTCCAGAGGAGGTTTAGAAGAATGATCCCAGGAATGAGTGGGTTAACTTATCATGAGCGTTTGACGACATTGGGCCTGCACTCGCTGAAATTTAGAAGAAAGAGGGGGGACCTCATCAGAATGCACCAAATAGTGAAAGGCTGGGATAGAGTGGAAATGGAGAGTATTTTTCCACTGGTCGGAGTCTAAGACTATAGGTCATAATCTCAGAATTACACGACGTTCTTTTAGGAAGGAGATGAGATGGAATTTCTTTAATCAGAGATGTGGTGAACCTGTGGAATTCTTTGCCACAGAAGGCTTTGGAGGCAAGTCAATGAATATTTTTTAGGCAGAGATAGATAGATTCGTGATTAGTACGGGTGTCCGGGGTTGTGGGGAGAAGGCAGGAGAAGGGGGTTAGGAGGGAGAGATAGATTCAGACATGATTCGATGGTGTATAGACTTGATGGGCTGAATAGCCTAATTCGTCTCATGACCTGATCATTCTTACTTATTACTTGATGACCTATTATCACCAATTACTTCAATTACCCGGTCCAGATATTCTCCTATTAAAATAGTTTGTTTTTTCCCCCGCCTTGAATTATTTCTTCCTTATTCCTCGCCTTCCCCAGCGCACACTGGCTTTCAGATAGCTGCAATAACGTGCACTTGATTAGTTTTGTGTTGAAGCAAATCCATTTTAAATTCTGACTTCAAATAGACTTGGTCGCACAGTGCAGGGATTGGCCTTCGGGCCCATTGTGCCCATGCCTTCCATCATATCCTATCTACAGGCTGTCCATGAGTTATGAGTGCCTGGCACCCAGTAGATATGAACAGACTTGGATGTCAGGGGCTATGGGGAGAAGGCAGGAGAATGGGGTTAGAAGTAAGAGATAGATCAGCCATGATGGAATAGCGGAGTAGACGTGATGGGACGAATGGCCTAATTCTGCACCTATCACTTATGAACTTATGAAGTTCTCATTAAGCTTTCAAATGAGAACTAGTCTTCGAAATAAAAAAAACCTGTTTACATGTAACCTTCCTACAGCAATCACAATCTTGTATCTTAAAAATGCAGACAGCCGGTTTCATGGCAGGAGGCTATTTAAGACAGTTGCTTAGGAAATGAACTGATACTTGTGAAACAATACTTTATTAAACAATGTAACAGCCATTGATACCAAGCCCATTGAAAGCAGCAATTGAGCATGGAATATCCTGATTATGTATCATTATAACTAGGCAGAGGAAGAAAATATGTAAATGATCCCATTAAATTGGCCTTGTGAACAACATTTATTACAAATTTGCAGAGGTATGGTCACCATATCAAGTGATTTTATATATTTTCTGACGATGGACTTTATGGGTGTCATAGTCATAGAATGATACAGTGTGGAAACAGGCCCAACTTGCCCACAGCGACCAACATGTCCCAGCTACACTAGTCCCACTTGCCCACGTTTGGTCCATATTCCTCCAAATCTGTCCTATGTATGTACCTGTCTAACTGTTTCTTAAACATTTGGATAGTCCGAGCCTCAACTACCTCCTCTGGCAGCTTGTTCCATACACCCACCACCCTTTTGTGTGGAAAAAAGTTACTCATATTCCTATTAAATCTTATCCCCTTCACCTTAAACCTATGTTGTCTGGTCCTTGATTCACCTACTCGGGGCAAGCGACTCTGTGCATCTAACTGATCCATTCCTCTCATGATTCTGTACACCTCAATAAGATCACCCCTCATCCCCCTGCGCTCCAAGGAATAGTCCCAGCCTACTCAAG
Organism: Leucoraja erinaceus; assembly: GCF_028641065.1. Classification (NCBI taxonomy): domain Eukaryota; kingdom Metazoa; phylum Chordata; class Chondrichthyes; order Rajiformes; family Rajidae; genus Leucoraja; species Leucoraja erinaceus. Next base: position 12,268,041 of record NC_073406.1, read on the forward strand.
CTGTCCCTATAGCTCAGACCCTCGAGCCCTGGCAACATCCTTGAAAATCTTCTCTATGCCCATTCCAGCTTGACACCATCTTTTCTATTGCACAGTGCCCAGAACTGAACACAATATTCTAAATGCGGCCTCACCAACGTCTCAACTCCCAACTTATTTACTCAAAGCATGTCTGTAAAAATAGAGCCCTTTCATAATGGGGATGCCCTGTGTACTGATTCCATTCACTAGCACCTGGTCAATTGTCCATTAATTCTTGATGATACAGGTGCTCATCCAGGTGTGGTTTAAATGCCGAGTACCTGCCAACACCACCTTCTCAGGCAGTGTTTTCCAGATTCTAACCATGCACTGAATATAAAAAACATTTCTTCAATCCCCTCTCACCCTCTTCCCTCTCACCTAAAACTTATTCCCTCTGGTCTTGGACTCCTCTACTATAGGGTAAAGTTTCTTGCCATCGACCCTGTAGATGCCTCATAATTTTGGGTACCTCTGACACAGTTCCCCTCTGCCTTTTTGGCTCGGAGGAAAACAAGCCCAGCTTCTCCCACCTCTCCTTTATAAATGAAACAATCTGTCCCAGGTAACAACTTGGAGAATCTTCTCTGCACCCTCTGTGGTATAATCAGGTCTTGCAATAGTGTGGTGGCCAAAATTGCACACAATTTTCCAGTTATGGGCTGAACGACATTTTTATAAAATTGTATAAAAAATGTCTTTGCTCTTGTATTGTATGCCATGGCTAATAAAGGCAGGCTATATGTGTGCTGCCTGCACCCTAGCAACCAATTTTCATGCCATGTGCAAACATGTCAAGAATCATCATGTGCATTTGGAACAGTACAATTAAATTCTTACTTGCTGTGTCTTTCTATTGTGGATGAGATCACTCACAAGGGGGGACCAATTCAAAGGCTAAACGGGAATATGCAAGATTTGTTTTTTCGTTGGGTGTGGAAGAGAAGACCTGTGAGTAGAGTAGATGAGTAGGCTGGTAGACACAAAATGCTGCAGCAATTCAGCGTGACAGGCAGCATCCCTGGAGAGGAATGAATGATGTCTCTGGTCGAGACCCTTCAGTAGACTGGTGTAGCTTTAGCTCATGCACCATGTGGCTTGTTGCAGGCCACGTTTTCAGCTGCTGGATAATTGTACTGAACACCTCATGATAATCAATGAATTTGGGCATCAGAAAAACCTTGTGCAAAATTGAATTCTATGGTTTCCTTAATTAAAATGGAACCCTGTGAAGATAGGGAATGGAGGGAACGTGGACACTTGTTGCAATTGAGAGACCTTCCAAACCTCTTTGACCTGTCGACTACCGGAATTAGAAACATTTCTGGATTTTATGTTTTCATGTCCTTCGAATGGAAGTGATGCAGGGTCTCTGGTGCTGCAAGGCAGTAGCCCCACCAGTGGCACAGCTGGTAGAGATGCTGCCTCACAGTGCCAGAGACCTGGATTCGATCCTGACCGCCGGTGTTTTCTGTGTGGAGTTTGCACGTTCTCCCTGTGACCACATGGGTTTCCTTTGATTGCTCCGGTTTGCTCCTGCATCCCAGAGGTGTGCGTGTTTGTCAGCTAATTGGCCTCTGTAAATTGCATCTGGTGTGTAGGGAGTGGATATGGAAGTGGGATAATGTAGACTTCAGGAAGTCCAGAGGCGGCACGCATACCCCCATCCACTAGTGACGATCGGTGAACGTGTTTCTAGATTCGATTCCTGGGAGTCAGTGATGAATTCGGACCCACAATACCTCTACTCTGATCAAGAAGGCCAGTGCTTCTGAGGAGACTGAAGAAGGTCCATCTAACAGATCTGGTGAACTAAGCTGACGGAGCATCCTTACTGCATCACAGTGGTACAAATACTGTCTCCGACCGGTAGGCTTTTAAAACTGCAGCATGCAAGAGTCTGTCCAAAACACGCTGTCTATAGGGCGCTCAGCATCGCCAAGGATCTGTTTTTGGCAGAGGTTTACCAAAGGCGCTACAGGTCTATATGCTGAACCAATAACAGCATCCTAAAGCGGCTTCACTCTACTAAAAGACCTCGGTGACTGCCAATAAACCCCCCCCCGGAATGTTTTTTTTTTTAAGCCTCCTTTTGCAATGGTTAATCTCTAAATGCATTCATCAGAAACGGTACTTCCACAATGACAATTAAAATTGAATCTGATGGTGATCAATTGTCAGGTGAAATGGAGATGGGGAACGGCATTTTGGAAGGCAAGAAAACTGCAGTGCAAGAAAAACACATATATAAGCATTTTCTCCCTCTGTTTTTGGCAGAGGCAAAATCTATATGTAAATAAGCATCCTAAAGCCTTAACTAAAAGATGGCATAAATAATTTTAGTACCTTAAGCCTCCTTTACAATGCTTAATCTCTACATTCATCAGAAACGGCTTCCACAGAGATGATGTTTGGAAATGGAGATGGGGAACATTTGGAAGGCAAGAGACAGATTTTTCTCCTGTAGGTTTTGTGACTCTTGTGGGCTGTGCCAGATAATGCTCCACTTCAGACTCCTGATCTCAATTCGAGTGGAACTCAATTTAACCTGCAGAAGCGAAGAACTGCAGATTAAACTGGTTTATAACAAATTTTAAATACAAAGTGGCAGAGGAACTCAGCAGGTCAGTTTGCAGCCTGACCTGCTGAGTTACTTCAGCACCTTGTGTCTATTTAACCTGCGTTTCAAATCGTTTATGTATAAAGCAAAGACAAACAAAGGCTGAGTAGTGTTTGTAGCTGTGCCTATCTGCCCACAGGGAAGATATTGTATTTTAATTACTGTACATTGGACATTTTAATACCTGTGAGTAATAGCATGGCTGCTACCTAATTGAGTTGTTCCGATGATGCTTAAACAGATGAATGAAGCTCAAAAGGTTTCTCGCTGTTGCCTGATCCCTGTCTTGAGATGCAACGAGATCGCTGAACCGGAAGAGGCTTCAGGGGTATTGTTTTTGCTTTTGTTGCCTTTGCTCTGCCATTCAGTTTTTAACTGAATTCCCTTTGTTTTCGCTCTCCCAACCTGAGTCGAAGCTTCATGATTATCCCTTCATGGATGTGTACAAGATGTGCATTGCCTGCCCTGCAAAAATAAATTGCAACACAAATAAAGTCCAAGTCCTCCATTAACATTGGCAGTGCCTGCTATTAGAAAATATAATGGCTGCATTAAAATGTTTTTGGAGCTAATATATTTTCTGGCTAAAGTGCACTAAACCTCTTTCCTGCAGTTAGTGACATTGTCTAAACACACATTAGATACTTTGCAGAGAGCCCTAGGAATCAATTATGCTGTTAATTTTATGACATATGGTTCAAGTCTACTGTACTGGAGCATCTAACAGTATTTCTGTTGCTATGCTTCTATGTAAATATTCCAATCTTCAGTTGTAATGCTGCTTTCTTTTTGTGGGTGCATGATATTGCCTTTTGTCTGAAAGTTAAGTATGATCTCTAGGAGCGGGTTACTCGAAGCTGATTACCTTCCAGTTCTGATTTGTGGTCTTTCCTGTTTTAATTGCCTTTAAATTGTCCCACCTTTTGGCAACATGGGCGGCATGGTGGCGCAGTGGTAGAGTTGCTGCCTTACAGTGCTTGCAGCGCCAGAGACCCGGGTTCGATCCCGGGTGCTGTCTGTACAGAGTTTGTACGTTCTCTCCGTGACCGCATGGGTCTTCGCCGTGATCATCGGTTTCCTCCCACACTTCAAAGACGTACAGGTTTGTAGGTTAATTTGTTTGGTATAAGTGTAAAATTCTCCCTAGTGTGTGTGTAGGATAGTATCTGTGTGCAGGGATCTCTGGTCGGTGCAGACTCGCTGGGCCGAAGGGCCTATTTCCGTGATGTATCTCCACACTAAACTAAACATTGAGCGTAGTTTAGTTTAATGTCACGTGCACCAAGGAACAGTGAAAAGCTTTTATTGCGTGCTAACCTGTAAGCCGAAATACAATACATGATTCCAATCGAGCCATTCCCAATGTACAGATACATGACAAAGGAAATAGCATAATTAAAGTAAGAAATGTTGCTAGATTTAAAACAGTGGAGCGATTACAATGCGTGATTGCAGATCCACTTCTGTGAAGAGCACACACACAGACAGTCACTTGGGTTCGGCGCCATCTTTAAGCTTGAGCTCCCAAGGCCTAAACTCTGACATTCCTCCCTTAACCCACTCCATCTGCTTACCTCTCTCCTTACACTGGACGTCTTCTTTGGTGAAGCTTTGACAGTCTGGCCTAGAATCACGTACATCCCTGGCCATAAGGTCATAAGGGATTGGAGTAGAATTAGGCCATTCGGCCCATCAAGTCTACTCCGCCATTCAATCATGGCTGATCTATCTCTCCCTCCTAAACCCATTCTCCTGCCTTCTCCCCTGGCATCAGGTTAGTTCTTGATGATACTTCAGCAAAGTGCTTTGGGACGTCTTTCAGAATCAGAATACAAATGCAGGCTGCTGTTGGTCCACATTCAAAGATTTGAAAGCTTCTCGTTTAAAGTGGTTGTTCTGGTTTTGTGGTCTGGTGTTCTACCAAGAGCAGCAGTGGAAGAGGGTATGGGTTTACAGAAATTATTTCTGAGAGCAGTGGCCAGACCTTATTCTGGTGAATGTGAATAATAATTTGTCTTTGATTTACTCTGTTGTATATCATTAGTGAATAAATTACATTGTAAAAAAGATTAGTTGCACCTTCTGTGCTCCCATAACCTTTGGCTAATGCTGTTCCATCAGAGATTTTTTTTTTTTTTTTTTTACCTCTCTTATTGGCTTATAAATAACAGATGGTGACAATTATTTTCAGTAAGAACCCTTTTTCATCCTGTTCATTGATTTGCTTCTGTGGTCAGTGCCACTATTCTGCTTCGAAGCCTCAAATAACTTGCAGACTGTTCCCTTTCCCTGCGCCTGATGTTCTTGCAAGAAGATATTGTGCCAGATTGCAGGCGGCCATATCTCCCTGGTCAAACTCTGCATTTCCCCAACAGCTGTCTTTAGCCTTTTGCTGTTGTGCAGCTCAACATTCTGCCCCCATTATAGCTTCCGGCAGTCATTCCTCGGATAGTCCACCTGCCCAAAGTAGAGCTCTAACTAAGGACCACATTGATGGTTGCTGCTAGTTCAAGACAGCTGGAGGAAAACACTGATCATTTTAATAGAACACTAAGGAGTAGGGTGTTGGGGGGGGGGGGGGGGGGGGTGTTGTTGTTGTTAGAGCTCGCCCATATAACCATATAACCGTATAACAATTACAGCACGGAAAACAGGCCATCTCGGCCCTACAAGTCCGTGCCGAACAACTTTTTTTTTCCCTTAGTCCCACCTGCCTGCACTCATACCATAACCCTCCATTCCCTTCTCATCCATATGCCTATCCAATTTATTTTTAAATGATACCAATGAACCTGTCTCCACCACTACCACTCTCTGAGTAAAGAAGTTCCCCCTCATGTTACCTCTAAACTTCTGTCCCTTAATTCTGAAGTCATGTCCTCTTGTTTGAATCTTCCCTATTCTCAAAGGGAAAAGCTTGTCCACATCAACTCTGTCTATCCCTCTCATCATTTTAAAGACCTCTATCAAGTCCCCCCTTAACCTTCTGCGCTTCAGAGAATAAAGACCTAACTTATTCAACCTTTCTCTGTAACTTAGTACACCCAAAACTGGAGATTTCAATGTTCATGCCATTTGTTTGGAAGCTGCCGAGGCAGAATATGAGACGCTGTTCCCCCAGTTTGCGTGTGGCATCACTCTGACTGACAATGGAGGAGGCCCTGAATAGAGAGTCAGTATGGGGAATAGGAAGAGGAGTTAAAATGGTTAGCAATTTGGAGATCCATTCGGCCTTGGTGGGCTGCATCAAAGTGTTGAACAAAAGGGTTGCCGGGTCTATGCTTGGTCTCGCCAAAATACAGGAGGCCACTCTGAGAACACCAGAGGCAGCAGATGAGGTTAGAGGACATGCATGTGAATCGCTCTCACCTGGGAGGAATGCTGGGGTCCACAGAAGGAGGCAAGGGGGAAGGCATAAGGACGGGTGTTGCATCTCAGGGAGCAGTCTCTGCTGAAGGTGGAAAGGGGTGGAGAAGGGGAGATGTGACTGGTATTGGGATCACGTTACTTAAAATAAATAGTTATTTAAGATTATTTACACTGGCAAGCAAATGGATGATTTGGGACCAATATTACAAGAATAAAATGAGTAGATGCGATTGTTCCCTCATGTAAAATTATTATTTGAACATGGAATGTTTTAGAAGAACACAAAGAAATAGCTGGAGTTGGTCTTTTGGCCCTGAGCTCACTCCCTCGATCTGTTGTTTATAATAATTTAATCTTGCATGTCATTGGTTCTCCTTCAGTTACAAAGTCTTAATTTTGGTCTTAAACAGTGTCAATTATTGAATTGAATACTTTATTTTGACATGTGACGAGTCACAGTGAAATTCCTTGCTTGCATACACAAGGCGTGTAAATAGTGGCCACGTAAAGGGTGCTGACAACGTTACAAATACCCCGCGTCAAGTCTTCCTTCGCTCTCCCAACGCTAGCAACCCAAGATCGATTCTGACTACGGGGGCTTGTCTGTACGGAGTCTGTATGTTCTCCCCATGACTTGTGTGGGTTTTTCGCTGGCATCTCTGGTTTCCCTCCCACACTCCAAAGACCTGCAGGTTTGTAGGTTAATTGACTTCGTCTAAGCCTAGTCCAATTGTTAATTGTCCCTAGTGTGTGTAGGATAGTGTTAATGTGTGGGGATCCCTGGTTGGCGCGGACTCAGTGGGCCGAAGGGCCTGTTTCCTAGCTGTATCTCTAAACTACATTTGTGATCATATATTGCAAGGGGTGTGGGAATATTACAATGGTGGACTTGCTACAATGGTTGGTGAAGAAACACCTGGAAAACCACACACAGTTTTGATGTCCTCATTTAAAAGAAGGATTTTGCAGGATCATTTAGTTGTTCACCTAGAATGAATGGGTTGGCCCACTGAGGATGATGGAGCAGGTTGTATCTACAGTCACTGGTCTTCAGGTCTGATATGATGTACGAGAATAGATTAGATTGAAATTCAACATTTGACGGATCTTGACAGGATAGATGCCACGCCAATGTTATCAGTTGTGGGGAAAATTCAAAGCAAGGAAGTCAGAGCTTCATGATAAGGGGCCTCTCATTTAAGATCCAAATGAGGGAGTATTTATTTTCCTTGAGGGGCAGCAATCTTTGGAATTGTCTACCAAAGAGAAGGATCAGAGAAGGATACAGCTAGGAAACAGGCCCTTTGGCCCACTGAGTCCATGCCAACCAGGGATCCCCACACATTAATGTGAGGAGGGGGAGGAAGAACAAAGGAGACCCAGCATGGTGGAACCACTGTGAGGGTGTTGGGGGGAGGGGGGTGTAAACAAGAGATGCCAGGCGTGGGGGATCCGCCGTGAGGGGGGGGTTGGAGTTACAGAGCGGAAGAGGGGGCATGGAGGGGGAGGGGGTTGGAGGGTGGGAGAGCAAAGGAAGCTTGTGCCACCGTGCTGTCCTTGAAAGAAATGAGCTCCTTTACAAAATTTGACAAGAGTAAATGAATACTCGAAGAATGCATCTGTGAAAAGGTGAAGGAAATTTATTATCTCAGACCAATGTTCAGGTTAGCTCATTAATTCTGGAATTAGCATTGATGCAGTTACTGAACAATTTTTTTTTTTTTTACTGGGTTCTGTGGATGTTTGAAAGAACATTCTTTAATTTTTAACTCTACTTAGTTATTTCTTGATTTATTTTGTCATTTCTCCAAGCTTTCTTGGCACAGGCATCTTCCTTATAATTGGCCTCAGTCCCTTCACTTATTTAAAAGTTAATGACATTGGCCAGTCGTTGCTTGTCTACTGGTTGGGTGAGAGCCAGCACACGGTTTACAGAAATTGTTTTTTTTTTGTCTTTTAAAAAAAGAACGAGAATCGTTTTCGATCACGTCTTCCTTGTCCTCCCACCAAAGCGAATGAGGTGTGCATTTCCATCAGATCGGGCAGTGAACATATTTTATCCTGCCGAGAAAAAGCCCTGTGGATGTTGGATATCTGAAATAAAATAGGAGATATTGGAAAGATTCATCTGGTCAGGCCATGTCAGTGGAAAGAAAAATGATGCTCATTTTGGATCTCTGTTCTGAAGAAGGGTTGTAGACCTGTAATATTGACTCTTTCACTTTTCACAGATGCTTCTTGACCGGGGTTTTTCAAGCATCTTTTGCCCTCTTATTCTTGGTCATAAGTGATGGAGGAGAGTTGGGCACCCCGTTCCTGCTTTTTCCCCATATCCCTTGATTCCATTAGCCCTAAGAGCTATATCTAACTCTCTTGAAAACATCCAGTGAATTGGCTTCCACTGCCTTCCGTGGCAGAGAATTCCACTTCTTCTATTAAAAAAAATAAAAAATCAATGCTGACTTTGACTGATCCCGTCACTGCTTTCCAAATGCGCTGCTATTACATCATTAATAATTGACTCGAGCATCTTCCCCACTATCGATGTAAGGCTAACTGGTCTATAATTCCCAGTTTTCTCTCCCTCCTTTCTTAAAAAGTGGGGTTACATTTAGCTGCCCTCCCGTCCACAGGAACTGATCCAGAGTCTATAGAACATTGGAAAATGATCACTATATGTAGTATATCAGACCTGTTTGGATAGCAGGGCAAAGCGAAGCTTTTCACTGTCCTCAGTACATGTGGCACTATAGTAAACCCAAATCTAGACGTTTTGATTCTCCCATCTTTGTTGGATTTAATGGAATCTCATTTAATGTTACTGCACAGAAGGCCTTTCACCTCCCTCCTGAACATCTTGCTGGAATTTGCCTTCACTATCACTCTGCTAGTGCATTCCATATGTATTAGTCATAGAGAGATGCTGTTGCAAACAGCCCCCTCTGCTCACTGTCACTGCTGACCGTCAAGCATTTTTAACACCCATCCTACCCACAGGATTGTTTTGTTTTCACCCTGAGATCCTTTTGTTTTTCATTCTCCTATATTCTACCACTTATGCTATTGAGGCAGTACAGCGTAGGTTCACGAGGTTAATCCCCGGGATGGAGTGACCGTTATACGAGGAAAGATTGGAAAGACTGGGCTTGTATTCACTGGAATTTAGAAGGATGAGAGGGCATCATTGAAACGTATACAATTATAAGAGGACTGGACAAGCTAGATGTAAGAAAAATGTTCCCAATGTTGGGGGAGTCCAGAACCAGGGGCCACAGTCTAGGAATAAAGGGGAGGTCATTTAAAACTGAGAAGAGAACAAAAATGTTTAACCAAGAGTTGTAAGAGTTGTAAAACCATTGTACGTTTATGGAATTCTCTGCCACAGAGGGCAGTGGAGGCCAATTCACTGGATGGATTTAAAAGAGAGTTAGATAGATAGAGCTCAGGGGGCTAGCGGAATCAAGGGATATGGGAAGAAGGCAGGCACGGGTTTCTGATTGTGGATGATCAGCCATGATCACATTGAATGGCGGTGCAGGCTCAACAGCCCATTTTCTATGTTTCTATGTACACAAGTTCATAAGTCATAGATGCAGAATTCGGCCATTGAGTCTTCTTTGCCTTTTCCCCATGGCGTTTGGCCCGATATTTAATCTTGGCTTTCTGCTTTTATTAAGAAGTTAGTTAATAAAAGAAAACAAAAACACACATCGACATCTGGAATCCTGAGCTTGATTCCAGAGGGCATAGGTTAAAGGTGAGGGGTGAAAAATTTAATAGGAATCTGAGTGGTAACTTTTTCACACAAAGGGTGGTTTATTTAATTTATTAACAATCCTTCTTTCTTCCAAGTTTTAAATGAACAACTCATGACTTTCTTCTTTTAAAAAAAATATAACTTTCTAGGCTGGTGCCCAGTGCTCATATAAGATATATCCCTTTTCCAAATGAGAACCGAAGCTTTGCTCATTTATTGTCGATCACTGAGATTATTAAAGCCTTCTCCCAAATTTCTAACACTTTGGCTTCTGAAACAATTTCTCTTGCTCAATTAAAATCCAAACTCCTCATGAATTTGAACACACTGCCTATGCAATCACCCTTTAACCTCCTGTTCTAATGAGACCAGCACCAAGTTCTCTAATTGCTCTACATTACTGACGTCCTTTTTATCCTTGGTACCATTCTGTCAAATTTCCTTTCCCTTTTGTTTTGCAGGACCTTATTATCTACCGTGTAAAGGCCCTGTCCCACTTGTTACTCACGAACTCTCCCGAGTTTTCCCCTTGATTCGAACCCGGTGAATATCGGTAGCGAGTCCGTAGATGTTTCATAGCGGCCAGCCGTAGTAATGCCAGCCGTAGGAACTCGGGGCATCAGGTAAGTTGGGACGTTTTTTCAACATGTTGAAAGATGTCCACGAGTTTAAAAAAAAATAGCCCCGAGTACCTACGAACAGCTATTACCGTAATTCTCCGAGTTCAAATCAAGGGGAAAACTCGGGAGAGTTCGTGAGTAACTCGGGAAAAGTGGGATTAGGGCCTTGATTGAAACAACATTGCAGGAACAGTCTAGCCTGTGTGCAATAAAAGTCTAGCTTCATTTCCAAGCTTCTGTACCCTCCTCGATGCACGGTTTCTTGCTGTAGGCCCTCTCTGTTAATCCAATTAACATTACCAGTCATCCTATCATATATAAGCAGACCACTAACCACTACCTATTCCTCCCACACCACTACAGGTTGATGCTGTTTAATTTGTGTTGTTTCTCTTCTTGGTTCCTTCTAATGCGAATTACCTTTTGCACGTCTCCATTCGAAATTACGTGGCTCACATCACCAGTGTGTCACCACTCTTCTGCCGTCTTGGTACATTCACATAATTGTTTCCAAATCTTATGTGCAGTGCAAATATTAAAATGATGTCCACGTTATTTGGATGGATTGAAAACAGCAGTGGTCCAAATACTCGCCACGTGGAGATACAACAGTTTCCTTCATCCCCATTTCCCTTGCCGGTCTATATCGGCCCTGTTTCTGACCTTTAACGGCAGTGCCTATGCTGCTTCCATATGGTGTTGTCGAATTGCATGGGCATATTGTAGTACATGTGCAAGTGTGTGATATGCTGCAAAAATGTGTAACTAATGGAATAGATTGTGCTTCTTCTCAGAAATAAAGTATGGTGTTACTAATGCCATGGATGGGTAGACAGGCTGAAACCTTTTCCCAGGGTGGAAATACCAAAGAATAGATTAAGATGAAAGGTGCAAAAGTTTAACAAATCAAGTTTTCTTTACACAGAGGTGGGTGCCTGGAATATGGCGTTAGTGGTGGTGTAGGCAGATGCGTTTGGGGCATTTTACAGCCTCTTAGATAGACACATGGATATGGAAGGTTACGGATCACATGGAAGCAGACGAGGCCTGGACCTACCTGATCTCCCGGTTGCCAAACACTATAATTCTGGTTCCCATTCCCACACTGACCGTTCTGTCCCTGGCCTTCTCCATTGTCAGAGTGAGGCTAAACGCAAATTGGAAGAGCATCTCGTATTTCGCTTTGAAGCTTACAACCCAGTGGTATGATTTTTGATTTCTCTAACTTCAAGTAGCCTCTGCATGTAGCCCTCTCTCCATGTCTCCCCCACCCAAATCACACCAGCTTGTCGTTCTCACCTAGCAAACAGTTAACAATGGCCTGTTTCCATACTTACCTCACCATTACTTTTTTGTAATACTTTCATTCATTTGTACCTTTTCATTCATTATATCTCTCTGCATTTCGTCTACAGAGTGATATAGGCCATTTGGAAAACTCTGGGTCTGAAGAAGGGACTGGAGTTTACCCTGAAAATGTCACCTGCTTCCTTGGCAGGACAAATCAAAATAGGACCCAAATGGTATGCTACCCATCCCGGGATCTGAGTTACTCCAGCATTCCTTGAAGGTATCTCATATAGATAGGGTGGTGAACATTTTAGCTGAAGGATCTGTTGAGTATAGAAGCTGGGATCGTAATGTTCTAAATATTGTACAAGGCATGGTGAGACAAATGATTTGATTGTACAATGTTGGAATTATAGTAAGGATGTGATTGAAATAAAATCAATACATGCATTTGTCCAAGTAAAAACTGTAAGTGGTGTTTCACTCTAGCCAGAGAAAGGTGATAGAAAGTGAATCTTTATAAATATCTGTCATCATTTTGTACACAAACTGGTCAATAACCACAGCAATAATCAACTACTAACAATCTCAGCAAATATCGAGTTTTACTTTCATTGCACTATATGGCTGCTGAGGGGGTGTTTTATTGTTTTTGTTTCATACCTCATTTGAAATTTCATCGGGAACCATCTCCAAAATAATTAGGAACCATTGTTCTGTTTTTAAGGGAAACTTAAAAAAAAATATCTCTGGCAAATACTTGTTTCCCTCACAACTCTGGGGACGACAGTTGTCAATATTCCTTCTCCCCAGGGATTAGGCTGAGTTACAAGCATCTCGTATCCATCTGGCATTAGTCTGTGTGGGGCTGAAGGATCAGTTCCTATACTGATGAGGGTAAATTTGGGGATGAGTCAAGATTGTAATTTGGAATATTGTGTAGGAAGGAAAAATACAGTCCAAGCTGGTGGTTTTCAGTTCAAAAAGTAACTTTATTATCTGTCATCATTTTGTACACAAACTGGTCAAAACATAGAAACATAGAAAATTAGCAAGGAGTAGGTGTTACTTTCGGCACTATATGGCTTCGAGGGGGGTGCACTTGTTTTTCATATCATTTGAAATCATGGCTGAACCATCTCCAAAATCAGTAGGAACCATATTCTGTTTTCTTAAAAAAAAATCTGGAAATACTTCTCATAACCCCTGCAGTCCCCAATATAGCCACAAGGGCCAATGGTTATGTGTGGGGGCCTCTTAAATGATAGCCAATGAAAGGAAAAGCAGATGCTGGCCTCAAAGTACCTTTATTGTGGATTCAATTATGCAACAGTAGTTACACAGAGGATCGAAATTACGTTTCCCCATACTCCAAATGTGCAAGTAATATTAAAAACACAGACAGACAACATACCAATAAAAATAGACAATAGACATACATTATTTAAAATATTTAAACCAAAGATAGACACAAAAAACTGGAGTAAGTCAGCGGGACAGGCAGCCTCTCTGGAGAGGAGGAAAGGGTGACGTTTCGGGTCAAGGCCCTTCCTCAGTATTCCACTTTCTCTGTCAGCTGCTCCTGGTTTGCCCCGAGAGTCTCGGGGCAAACCAGGAGCAGCTGACGGAGAAAGTGCAGAGACTGCCATTTGCGGAAGGCTTGAGATGGTGCCAATCGATCAGCGAGACTGCTTGCATTTCTCCAAATGCCATCTGACTGAAAATACATTTTCACCTCCCATTAGTAGAATGCCTCAAGAACATGTGTTTGCTAATTGCTATTAAATTGCCAAGGATGAATTATTTTTTTTTCTACCTTCAGGTAAAGCGCTTGTGTAAAACTTCACTGGTGGGCAAAAGGTTGTCCCTGTGGAGTCATCAAAAACCAAATGTAGAAATGCATTGTAAACAGAAGCCAAAGAAGAATCGAATGCCTCCTTGGCAGCTGCTCTACTTCTTACATTTTTAATGTTTTGTTTTCTATAGGGACCTAAATTCCTTAAACGCAATCCATCAAAGGGAAAGATTCTCCTGAAACAATTTGCAGTTCATTCACTTTCAGCTGATTAAGGAAGTAGTAATCGTATGGACAGCAAAGCCTAATATTCAAAGCAAACTGCAAACAAGGTTAATTACATTGTTCTCAAAAAGTTGTTCAACTTGTTACTACTGGGTTGTTTCTTGATAATGGGTTTTTAAGTCTGTTTTGGATTTGTTAAAGCCGTTACAACATCTGTTTGGATGCTGAAATATTGATCGAGTTATAAGGCAACAGCATGAAAACGGGTTATTTGGCCCAACTTTGTCCATGCTGACCAAGTTGGTATTATCGGCTAGTCCAGTTACCTTGTATTGACTATAATCCCTCTAAACCTTTCCTATCCATATATCCGTACAAATGCCATTTGAATGTCTTAATTCCACCCACTTCTATAACTTCCTGTGGCAGCTTGTTCCAGATATGGACAACGCTGTGAGTTCTTGCACTACAAAGAAATAAGATCCAACCACTCCTTATCACTCAAGCCCGCGTGTCCAGGTAACCTCCTGGCGAATCTTTCCTGCACCCTTTTCACTTTAATGTACTCCAAGTGTGATCTCACCAACGACGTGTACAGCTTTATCATCTTGTCCCCACTTTTGAACTGAAGACCCTTACCATTTAAGTTGAGTATGTCAAATACGTTCCTCACCACCCCTTTGCATACCAAAGTGCAGCTTATCATATTTGTCCGATTTAAATTCCATTTGCCATTTCTTCACCCACCTCTCTAATCCTGTTGAAAACTTGGATATCCTTTCTCATCATTCACCCTGTCATCAATTTCGATGTTATCTGTAAATTTACTAACAATGTTAACTGTATTGTCATCCAAACAGTTAATGTAGATAACAGAGATTGGAACTGGCCCGTGTGGTACACTACTTATCACAGGCCTCTGTTCACAAACAACCCTGCACAACTACTCTGACTCATTCTTTAAGCCAATTTGGAATGCAATTAGCCAGCTAACGTTGGATGCTGTATGATTGACCTAGCCATCCAGACTAGCATCCCATGCAGAACATGTCAAAGGCCTTGCTAAAGTCCATATAGGTAATGTCGCTGCCTTGCCCTCCACAATCTTTAAGCAAGTGTGAAATCCTGCCTTCTTATTTACCCTCTTATTTTGAATATAGGTATGAAGAGCGATGGGATTTTCCTCAATCTGATTCACCAACGTCATTTTCTGCCCTCTTTTGGCCCTGCTAATTGACCAATTGTTATTTCCTCCTTTCTTTATATTCCTCAAAGACCCTGTCTGATTCATCCTCTTCAATCTTGCATGTGGTTCCTTTTTCTTTTTGACCAAATTTACAGCCTCTTTGGTCATCCAAAGTTCCCTTACTTTGCCACCCTTATCCTTCCTCCTTACCAGCACATGCTAGGCCTGAACTCCATCAACTGGCCTTTAAATGACTCTAAATACCTTAAGATCCATAGCTTGAACTTTGGAGATACAATAATTTTTTTTTATTAGCAGTACAGTAAATCACATTAATACATCGCATATATCTTATTACATTATGTTGTACCACTTCATTTTTTGAGCTTTAAAAAAGATAGAAATAAAAGAAGTAAGGAAAGTAAGCAAGAATCGTGAAGGTGCAGGAAAGTGTTGGGAGAAGAGAACCCCTTAGGGAAGGAATTAGAGAAGGAAGCAAAGAAAAGAAATAAGACCCTAGAAAGAAAAGAAAAAAAAAGAAGAAAGGAAAATCAATCGCTCTATTGTAACACAAAACTCCGCAAAAAAGGATATACCAACCATGTTTTTATTAAAAATTTATTTTATACCCCCCATTACCAGGTCCTGGTAGCCTTTATGTTTTAACTTATTATTGCACCTTATGCTTGTAATAGTTCCATAAATGCAGACCACGTCTTTTGGAAGTGATCTGCTTTGCCTGCTAGGAGGAGTCTCATCTCTTCCAAGTGTAGTGTTTCGAACATGTTTGAAATCCACATTTTTGTTGTTGGTATTGGAGCATTTTTCCAAAATTTAAGTAGAAGCTTTATAGCTAATAATGGGAAAAAAGCTTATAATTAAATTTTGGAGATACAATAATGTTTAAACTTTATAAACCCTCCTTATTGCTAGAAATGTATTTTTTTTTGTTAATTTTGAGGTTCAAAATACTCATTTCAATAGTCATTTAATCGTCAAATTCCAAAATAGTCATTTTTCTCATTTTAGAGGCTTGCCTCTTGAGTATTGTACGTCCAAAACAAAATATATTTTTTTATTCACTTGTAATTAAGAACCATCAACACTGACATACACAAATACCATTCTGTCTTTGCTCCTGTCCCATGCTCGCTCCATTGTTGCACCATTTTATCTTTGGTTTATCTGCAATTTGCTTTTGTGTGTTTGAGGCTGTGTGCCTGTAATGCTGCAAGCAAGATCCTTTGTGACCTGTACCTCACCGTACTCATGCGTAGGACAATAAACTGGTACTTGAACTTGGTGGTGATTTACTGTCTATCTTGGACGTCTGTTCTTTTTTTATTGTTCTGCTCATTGGGGTATTGCTTTTTGAGAAGATGCATGCATACATTTTCAAAAGGAATGGCCAAATAGTGTGTGTGTGTGTGTGTGTGTGTGTGCACATGCTGTGATAAGCACTGGCCATTGAAAGTAACACACTATCGTGTTTTGAAGGTGAATGGAGTCAAAGAATTGTACCTGGTGGTGGTCTAGACTTGTGGTTTCCCATCACAATGCTGAAAGGGGAGAGAATAATGGGGTGCTTTGCTATTTATAGTTAAAGACTCCCAGAAGATTGTGTATGCAGCACGTACTGTATGCATTTTATCTAGGTCCCTCATTGTCTATTTTTGGTGAAAAGCTATGGAATCCCTGACCCTAATCCCCTTTTGCCTATTCCCTCTTCCTTAATAACTACCCCCCCCAATGGATTACTCTGCAATAAAAGATAAATTCAATGCCTCTTAAACTACAGTCTCAAGGATTCAAAGTGGCAGCAGTGTGTTTGTGTTCAAGTGACTGATCTATAAATGATAGGTTTACATTTCTTGCTTTACCAATAATAACCAAGGCAACACTTCAAGGAACTTCAACACTTGAGGAAAGAATATAGTCTCTTTATTTTTATACCAGTAACACCAATATATTAAACCCTTTGTCGCTTAATTCCATCTTGCATTTCCATGTTGAAAATATGACTTACAATTGTATTTACCGTGCCAAGACCAATGACCGATTGCATTCGGTTGATGAGTTATTCAGTTACGGGGATACTGTGCAGGAAATAATGGATGAGTTAGTGCAAGTGTCCCCATGCTCTGTCACTGGACTTCATGATGAGTCCATGCACTTGGTCTAGTATATATATAAATGGATAGGACAGGTTTAGAGGGATATGGGCCGAACGCAGGCAGGTGGCACCAGTGTAGATTGGACATGTTGGCCGGTGTGGGCAAGTTATGCCGAGGGACATGTTTCCATGCTCTATGACTCTGGCTGTATAAAAAAAAACTGCGAAATTCCTCAAAATTCTCAACGGCTAAACATACAGTGTAATCATCAGCATTGTTACAATGTGGTAGTATTCAGCAGTCTATTATTATACCAGGCAACCTTGCCAGTCATGTGGACCCCTGGGGTGATATCCCTTCCCTTGTTTGAGGGACATCTCCACCACGCCCTGCCCCCTCCTATCTTCCCTCTTTGTGCAGTTACCCTAAAGTTTAATGGGCGGCAAAACAGCTCTGGGCTCTGGGCTCTGGGCTCTGGGCTCTGGGCTCTTAGCTCTGGGCTCCGGGCTGGTTAGCTTCACCCGTTTTACACCTTGCTAGCATTGTGAGTGTGCCAGAATGATGTGACTGAAATATTATTGCCGTGAACGCCTGCCTTTTACTGGGGTTAACCAGTGACCTTTGGAAAACATTGCTGGCAGCAGAGAATTCAGAAGCAGACACGATTCGTGTCTCCTCCAAATTGGCCACAAATAGCGGCTAAATTGCCATACAAGGCTAACCACTTTGAACTGGACATTCCCAGTGGATTTATTGGTGACTCCACAGTAAGTGGCTATTTGCTCACTGTGCTTTTGCAGCTGTAAAACATAGTGAGGAAAAGCCACGTGGTAATCATCAGAGCTGTGCGTTTTCATAGTTTGGGTTTGGGTTTTGGTTCTGAGTATGAACTTACATCTAACTTACAAAAACATACTAGAATTGATGGCTGAGAAAGGGGCATTAATTGCATTAAAAGTAGGGAGGGCTTGCATTTGGATTACAGATTTGGTTTAATTTAGCTTGGAGATGGAACGTGGAAACAGGCCCTTCGGCCCACTGAGTCCTCACCGACCAGCGATCCCTGCACATAAACACTTATCCTACACACACTCGGGCCAATTTACACTTATGCCAACCCAATTAACCTACAAACCTGTACATCTGTGGAGTGTGGGAAGAAACCAAAGATCTCGGATAAAACCCACGTGGTCACAGGGAGAACGTACAAACTCCGTACAGACAGGACCTGTAGTCGGGCAATAACTAGTGCCACTGTGTCGCCTTTCTGTAATTTTAATTTGCTCTCCATCCAATAACCCTGATTATAGACAATAAACTTCACACAGTAACGCATACACTCTTCATTTAGCTGAAGATAGACACAAAATGCTGGAGAGACTCAGCGGGTCAGACAGCATCACTGGAGAAACAGAGTGGTTGACATTCCGGGTCGAGACCCTTCTTCAGACTGAAAGCCTGGGGAAAGAGAAACAAGACGGTGAGATATAGAGAGTTGATATAGATGTCTTCTGATGTGGATTGTCTTCATTTAGCTGAAATTTGTCCTGTATTTTCTGTTCCAATAATAGAAAACTTGAGTCGGCAAGCAGATGGCAATACTAGTTGGTGTCTGATGATCTATTTCAATAGATATGGTCAAGAACACAGGCACCACCTATTGGGTGTACTTTAAATATAGCTCCATGCTGGAAACAATTTTGCATCCACTTAGATGGCAGATGCCTCAGAATTTTATCTGGGCCTGCACAACCTAGAAGAGCATATCTGTATATTTTTTAATTACAGATTTTCAAACTCTTATCTTGACTATTTATCATATTTTTGAGAAGAGCCTGGGGCAAAAGGAAGTCTAAATGGAGCACAGATAATCCAGACCACATAACAATGTGCTCTAAATGTCTCCATTCTCTTTAATGACAGTATCTTGATGTATGATTTTTTTCCCCTCTCCATAATTAGTTTTGTAGGAAACACAAACCCATTAATGTAATGGATAATGCCATTGCTATAATACCAGCAGCAGCACTCTCAAACACAGTGAGCAAACTTCCGTATAGGAAGGAACTGCAGATGCTGGTTTACACTGAAGACAGACACAAAATGCTGGAGTAACTCAGCAGAACAGACAGCATCTCGGGAGAAATGGAATAGGTGATGTTTCGGGGTCAAGACCCTTCTTCGGACTGAGTGTTAGGGGAGGAGGAAACTAGAGGTGTAGAAGGGTAAGGTGTGAAAATGACAGATCGAAGCAGACGATGATAGACCTGTAGCCAGTATACGGTTATAAAATTACGTCTTTAAGTGACTTAGTGTGCCGTGCCTGATTGAATCGGTGGAATTCATTGTCACAGAAGGCTGTGGAGGCCATCAATTGATATTTTTAAGGCAGAGATAGATAGATTCTTGTTTAGTAAAAAAAATGCCCCTGTCCGACTTAGGAAACCTGAACGGAAACCTCTGGAGACTTTGCGCCCCACCCAAGGCTTCCTTGCGGTTCCGGGAGGTTGCAGGTGGTTGCTGGAGGTTGCAGGTAGTGGAAGCAGGTAGGGAGACTGACAAAAACCTCCAGGAACCTCCGTGAACCGCACAGAAACCTTGGATGGGGCGCAAGGTCTCCAGAGGTTTCCGTTCAGGTTTCCTAAGTGGGACAGGGCATTATAAAAGGGTGTTGGGGGTTATGGGGAGAAGGCAAGAGAATGGGTTGAGAGGGAAAGATAGATTTATTATGATTGAATGGCAAAGTAGATCTGGTGGGCTGAATGGCCTAATTCTGCTCCTACCACATGAACGTATGATAGTTAAAGGGTAGACAACATTTTAAGAGTCTGGCATGTGCTAAATGGGAGGAGGGGTTGGGGAAGGGGGAGGGGGAAATAATGTGTGTGAGAGAGAAAGAATGGAAGGGGAAAGAAGAGGGAAGAAATATACACAAGGGTAATGTTTATAGAGTCCAAAACATGAAAAAGAAAATGAGCAAATGGAAAAGGTTAAAAGGGCATTAGAAAACCAACACTACTTTGTTGAACAGCAAAACACTGAGGCACATTTTGCTTGGAATATTATTTAAAATGAAGTTGTGAAATAAGGCCCTTGATATAATTGCAGCATCTTGTAAACAAGATTAATTTTGAGGTTAGTGGTTTGGGCATTTCAGCTTTTGTAATAACAAATTACTTCTACTTGAATTACCCTTGTGTGTGGGAGACATTCTGGGCATTGTACACGCTAGTCACCTGCTGGAACATGGCTAATTTTAACTTGGATTATTCATATTTTTGTCATTTTGATTTGTAAGCACAGTTGTTTGTTGTGGGATTTAGTTTTTTGCATGATCGTTAAAGTTAATGGGCATACAATAGTCGCTTTAACCATTGATATAAGAAACTGCAGATGCTGGGTTTACAGAAAAAGACAAATAGTGTTGGAGTAACTCAGCACGTTGGCCAGCAACTCTGGAAAACATGGATAAGTGACGTTTTGAGCCTGCACCTGGAATGCCACCTATCGAATAAGGCCATAAGTGATTTGGGGAAGAATTAGGCCATTTGGCCCATCATGTCTACTCCATCATTCAATCATGGCAGATCTATCTCTCCCTCCTAACCCCATTCTCCTGCCTTCTCCACATAACCCCTGACACCCGTACTAATGTTCTCCATGATGCAGCCTGACCTACTTTGCGTCTTTGACCATTGAGGTGGACTTGGGGAAGCTGTGTATTGAAACTGGCCCTTTCAATACTGGATTTTATGGCAAAATCAGAATTCTGCTCATGTTGGCCTTTTTAACTTGCATTATTTCTGAACTGCTTGGATCAGCAGGAACGGGTTTGAATCGGTCTCGCCCAAGGTTTCTCAAAGGAGAGCTACATCATTTCAGCTCTAGATTTATCAGCATTTGGATGGTTTACAAGTATAGATTGGTGAAACTGTGAACCCAATGCGTCAATTATCTAGAATGACCATAGCCAGTGATGAATATATCTTCCGTTATTTAATACTGATTGCTTCCATTCAATGTTAATGAATAATTTTTCTAGTTTAATTAAACCCTGAAGAATATTGTTGACCCTGCATTTCACTCCAAAGGCACAGGTTTTTGATGGACAACTGATGGTTCTTAATAGATGCTGTTATTACAGCAGCCTCCCTCCCTCTCTTTCTCTTTCTGTCTCTCTCTCTCTCTCTCTGTCTCTCTCTGCCTGTCCCTCCCTCTTTCCCCTCCCTCCCCCTCTCCTCCCCCCCCCCCCCCCCCCCCCACCCCCACCCCCACCCCTCCCCCCCCCCCCCCCCCCACCCCTTCCCCTCCCCCTCCCCCCCCCCCTCCCCCCCCCCCCCCCCCTACCACCCCCCCACCAGCAACATTTGTTGCCACCATTCTCTATCATTGGTTTGCACACAGACTGCAGCAATGGTAAAACCATTTTCCCCTAATGGGCCTGTCCCAATTAGGTGACTCTTCTTTAGGCAACTGCCGGGTCCAATTTTAATGGAATTGACCTACGACACCTGGTGACAACCTACGACAACACCTACGTCAACCCCCCACAGCAACATTTGTTGCCACTGCGGCCGTGAATTTTTCAACGTTGTGAAAATTTTGTAGCAGTCGCCTGTAGTCGCCCAAAAAATCATCAAAGTGGGACAGGCTCATAAGAATTCTGACCTGACCCACTGAGTTGCTCCAGCACTTGGTGTTTTGTTGGCCAGGGATCATTTGGGTCCACAGTGCGCCCAAGCTAATCACTCTAAGTGTTCCTCTGTGGTTCAGATGTCTCCAATTCCTTTGGCCTGTTGCAAAATTGCATGGTAATTTGTGAAACAGTTCTGTTGGTAATTATTTGCAGTGGTGCACGTCGCTATACACTTATCAACATTAAATTCCATCTGCAAATTGTCAGCTCATTTACATAATTAGTGCAGGTCTTGTTGGAGGTGATCAATCTCTCCTGGTTGTACCTGCTGCCTGGTGCATGACCAACAATTCTGTTGTGGTTCGCATACGGTTTTCAAGCTTCCAGGGTTCATGTCTGTGCAACACTAATGCTATTTTAATCTTATGCAAGTGGTTGTCATTGTTGAGGCCAGCATTTGATAATCCCTTTTCGTAAGTGATAGGAACAGAATTAGGCCATTTGGCCCATCACGTCTACTCTGCCATTCAATCATGGCTGGTCTACCTTTCCCTCCTAACCCCATTCTCCTGCCTTCTCCCCATAATCCTTGACACCTGTACAAATCGAGAATCTATCTATCCCTGCCTTAAAAAATCCATTGACTTGGCCTCCACAGCCTACTGTGGAAATGAATTCCACAGATTCACCACCGTCTGACCATAGAAATTTCTCCCCATCTCCTTCCCAAAGGAACATCCTTTAACTCTGAGGCTATGTTTCTCTGAGGCTTATAGTTGAATTTATTATTGTTACATGAGCCACGGTAAAGTGAAACATTTCGGTTTGCGTGCTATCCAGTCAAAGAAAGGGCGATCATGATGGTAATAGGATCTTGACCAAGTAGCCCTGATGAAACCTAAACTGAGGTCCTTGAGCAAGGCCATTGACTGCCACTTGATTGCATAGACACCTTCACTTTGCTTTGACAATAGCGAATTAACTGATGAGGCACAAATCGGCCAGTTGCATCTCCCCTGCCCTTTGTGAACATGATAAACCTGGGCAATGTTCGACAACATTGCCTGGTAGATGCCACTTTGGTAAATTGACACAGGCTTTTCCTTGCAGCCCTTCTTAAATAGAGGCGCAGCATTTGCCAATCTCCATTCTACCCCTACCTCATCTGTGTTTAATGATGACGCGTGTATCTGAGCCAGGACACCTGCAATTTAGCTTCTTACAATGTCTCAGTCTATCTGATCAGGCCCGGAGAGGTTGTCGACCTTCATACACGTTGGCACATACAGAACCTCCTCGACTATAACGCTGCCCCCAAGACACTTTGCATAGGAAGGAACTGCAGATGCTGGTTTACATTGGAGATATATTGAACACAAATAAAAATTACCTTTAGAAGGAATAAATGAAGGGGTCTCCACCTGAAATGTCACCCATTTATTCTACCCAGGGATGCTGCCTGTCCCACTGAGTTATTCCAGCATTTTGTTGTCTCTCCCTAAGACACTTCCATTGACTGCTCCTAGTTCCCTGGTCTTTATATCTTGTTCCACAGGAAAAACAGGATAAGTACTGTTTGAGGATCTTGCCCATCTCCTGTAACTCCACAGAGAGATGACCGCTTTGGTTCCTATTCTTCCTCTGATTACCCATTATCCCTTTAAATGTGCATACATTCTCATTGGATTTTCCTTATTATTATCTAACAGAGCCATCTCCTGCCCCTCTTTTACCCTTCTGATTTCCTTCTTTAGCATGTTCCTCAGTTCCTGAAACTCCTCCAGGGATCCACTTGATCCCTGCTACCTATACTTGTCCCATGCCTCCTTTTTCCAGACCAGAGCCTCGATTTCTCTCGTCATCCAAGCTTCCTTGTGCCCACCTGTCTTGCCCTGCCTATGTATACTTAATGGCTATATTTTTATGGATACTTTTATCCCCATCAAAATATGGCACAACAAGTACTCATGAGATGACTGGAATGGGCTGCATCAAGTGCCTCTTCCATTCATTAGTTGTAGGTGCAGGTTAAAGCCGATCACCTTTTTTTTGTAATTACCCAATGAACCACTCAATTTTCCTAGAAATCACCGCTTTAGAGATGCCGCGCGGAAACAGGTCCTTTAGCTCACCGTGTCCGTGCCGACCAATGATCACCCCGTAAACTGCACACCAGGGACAATTTACAATTTTACCGAAGCCAATTACCCTACGAACCTATATGTCTTCGGGGTATGGGAGAAAATTGGGGCACTTGGAGAAAAGCCATGCGGCCACTTGAGTTTCACAAGTTAGATCATACTAACTCCATCCAGACAGCATCCGTAATCATGATCAAACCCTGGGCTCTGGCACTGTAAGGCAGCAAATATTCCGCGGCGCCATCATGCCGCCCCAAGTTTGCTACAATTTCAAAATTTTAAATGTATTCCTTCTGAAAATAACTTTTATTAGGGTCAAATATATACATATTTAAACCTGAGAGGCTATTGCTAATGTGCAGAATGACCAGCTTATTGCGGCTTAACTATTAACATGATCTCCTTATGAGGCAAGTACCCCTGTTGATCCATTGCATCCTTCCATTGTTGAACACAATGGTATTGGCTTGCTCAGCGAATTACCAGGTAGTAATGTGGTAGTTCCAAAGACCGTCAAGGTTGTAATGTGAACAATATTACTGTGACCACAGGTAACCGTTCCATTAGTACAGAGCATGAGTTTTAGGCTGATGGAGCATTTTCTCTTTCCACAGATGCTGCCTGAACTGCTGGGTGCTTCCAGTATTTCTACTTGCATTTCACATTGCCAGCACCTGCAGTTCTTTTTTTCTTTTGTTTACTATAATAAGAGTTTCAGGCTCCCCTGTCAAAGACCTGCTTAACCACTGAATTGCATTAGTAAATGTGGCAAGTGTTTTTATGTGGATGCAAGAGAATGGTGACGTGGAATACTCTTCCTTAATTCAGTGAAGTTTGATGTCAATTAATCATTGTGGCGCAGACCTATTTTTAACGATGCGTCTTTGCAGAACGCTGCTTGGTTTTGAGCGAAGCTTGGGGAAAAAAATTGCAAAACACCGACGAGTTGTAAAGGTGTGTGAGGAATGTGGCGTTCCTTCAACCTTGGCATGGGCCACACACCAAATGGAGGCGTGGGAAGGTGACGGCAGTAACCAGAGCAACCCCAGATTGTCAAACTATGTTTTTTCCGCAATTAGTGGCGATACATTTCTGGGCCGTTGTAAACAAAACGGATCTGATGAGCTTCAGGTTTTATAAGTAACTAGACCAAGTGCAGACCCGTTGGGTCTGCTCCCCCAATGGTGTGATCCCCCAACCCAATATTCCACCATGCACTCGTTTCTTCCAACGGAACTGAACCCGTTTCCAAATGTAAGATTCCAGCACTCCCCTGCCTCCCTCAGCAGTGGATTAAAAAAAAATTCCAATTGCACCTCCCCTGCTTGCTGCAGCAGTTCCAATTGCAATACCAATTGGCCCTCCCCCTCCTGTTGAAGCACTTGCTGTGATATCCCATTGAAGTGAAAAGTTCAGAGTGTTCCTGTCTTGCAACTTTGTTTTGAAGTGTGTTGGAAGCTGATAGGAAGAAGTGTATTGGGCATTGTGACATCACACGATGGAAACAAATCAAAAGGCAGAATGGCAGGCGGATGGCAGGCGGCAGCCACACAGTTTTAATATATAATAGATAATCACAATTGTGTTTTGAGTTTCGCATTGAACTAATAAATCTTTTTGAAAATGTTTCTCGAACATTGCAACATGTTGGTAAGAAGTGTATTTCCTGTCAACTTGTTGAACTTGTCAGTGGTGTTATCCACAGACTTTGCTGACATCTGATCTTCGCTGTAACTTGAAAATCTGGACAGGGGCACTACCAGCAGTATTGTCACAGTGAGAGAGTACAACTTGATTATTTTATTTCAGCAGTCTCGACCATGCCCCGAATAGAAGTCGGCAATGGCCTCTCCTCAGACCGAAGGTCATGAATTCAAAACACGGTCTCTGTTGACTCGTAATTCCAGCTGACAGTCTAACAAGGCACCAAGGGAGTGTATGTAGCACTGTGGGAGATGTCATCTTTTAGACAAGGCAATGAACCAAGGCCTGGTCTGTCCTCTCGGGGAAGCTTGATGTTCCCATGGCACTGGTTCGAAGAGGAACAAGGGCCTGCACTGTGTTGCATTGGGAAGGACTTATCTTCAGCTTGCATCACTGATTCGTGAGGTGGAGGAAATCTAAGGTCAACATTTTATTTTAATTTGTAAGACTGTTTTGTCCATTATCGCAATGTCAACACTACAAATCTAGGTTTTCCTGTGAAGTGCCTAAGTTTGTGCAAGGTGCTATGTAAACAAGTTTCACCTTGGAGGTGAAAATCCAAAATCCAGATGAAATATTGGCGACAATGAATATGGAATAAACAGTAATTTTTGTGGGGATTTGCCGAAACAAAGAAACAGCAAAAGTTCTGGATTGAGTCAGTTTAAACTCAATGCTCTGACTTCTTGTGTGAAAAGATTGTATTCTGACAAAACTTGTACTGAGGTAATTACACGGCTGAAGGGTCTTCAACCTGAAATAGATTGATTGAAATATATAGCATAAAACAGACCCTCCGGCCCACAGAGACCAGGCCAATCGTAGATCACCCATTCACATTAGGTCTGTTATCCCAATTTCTCATCAGTTCCCCACACATTAGAGATAAATTAAGGGGGCAATTAATGTACAAAGTATGAGGAAGGGTCCCACCAGAAATGTCACGTCTATGGTCTCTAGAGATGCTGCCTGACCCCGTGAGTTACTCCAGCACTGTCTTTTGTTTTTAAGCCTACAATCCTGCGTGTCTTTGCGATGTGGTAGGAAATCATGCGAACTCCACGCAGACAGCATCCGACGTCAGGATTCAACCTGGGCCTCTGGCACTGTGAGGCAGCAGCTCTACCAGCTGCACCATTGTCCTGCCTGTTAGCTATGTTTCACTTACCATTGATAGGACCTGACCCATTGAGTATTTCCAGTATTTTCTGCTATTATTGCCGACTTCTGGGTCATGCTGTGTATCTTTCGGGTTCAGGGGCTTAATTTAAAATGCTTATGTAGCTATAATTCCTCATTTTGGTTTGTAATGCGTGTCCTCTGAGCTGCTCAACTTTATGGGCTTTTATTGATTAATATTTTAACATAATGTTGTAAATGTATACCCTAAATTCTGCTTTCTCCCGGCTGTTTGAAAGGTGGAGAGTGTAGTCCGCATGTTGTCATTTAGCACAAAGGAAATGCAGTTGATACTTGCATTTAGCTGCCCTGAATACTTCTTAGTTATCTTTCACTATAGATTTATTTTGGCAGGTGTACTTTTCCCAGAGTGGTGCCTTCAATATTAGATTTGTAGTACGAAAAAAAAAAAGCAACGCTCCAATCCATCAGACCTCGCTGAGATGTAAGATTTAAATCAACAAGTATAAACAAGATTTAAATGATATTTAAAATATAGTTGTTCCATAAATACTATCTATTCAGAAGAGATCTGACATTAGACGTTTAGTTTAGTTTAAAGACACAGCATGGAAACAAGTCTGTTGGAGAAACTCAGCAGGTGCAGCAGCATCTATGGAGCGAAGGAAATGGGCAACGTTTCGGCCCGAAACGTTGCCTATTTCCTTCGTTCCATAGATGCTGCTGCACCCTCTGAGTTTCTCCAGCATTTCTGTCTACCTTCGATTTTCCATCATCTGCAGTTCCTTCTTAAACATGGAAACATGTCTTTTGGCCCACCGAGTCAATCACCCGTCCACACTAGTTCTATGTTTTTGTACTCTCATATCCACTACCCACACCTAGGTTAATTGCCCTAGGGGCTATTAACAGTTCAATTAGCCTACACATCCGCAAGTCTTTGGAATGTGGGAGGAAACCGGAGCACTCGGAGGAAATGACCAGACCAGAGACTACCACAGGGAAAACATGCAAACTCCACACAGAACCTCGTTTCATCTGGCAGACTTTAAGTAACGTGTTATCAGGAAAAGTTGTGAGTATTGAACCAAAGGAAGAATTATTAGGAGAGATATGCAGAGAAGTGAAAGATAATGTATAAAAATAAATTCCATATTGTGAGCCTTACCTGGTTGAGGACATTGCCCTCTTGTGCACTGCCATTCTCTTTACTGCCACTGTTGGCAGAGTCAGAGGGAGGGATGTCTTGAAGATGTACAGGGATGATCATTTAGCAGGTGTTGTTAAGGCACACCATATCAAAATAGTTCAATTGAGTCACAGTACGAGTTAAATTTATTCAGAGACTAACATTTTTAATGAGCTTGTTCTTGTGCGAGTCCAGCCAATGGTTGATTGGAGTATTTAGGATTGAAATGACCAAGGCATTGGGACTAGTTTCATCAACAGATTGATTGGTGTATGTAGAGGAACCTTTGGTTTAAACCGAAGATAGCTACCCGAGGCAATAATTTGTTAGGCAAAACGTTGAAGGAGAACGTTGAATCATCAAGACAAACTGAGCTGGAAGAGGGCATGAGGGAAGCTAATGGAGAAATTATTTGGTGAAAAATGTAGCAAGCGAGGCATGTTCAGGACTTGGATAAGCAGGAACCTTGGAAACGGGTCAGGTTGGGCCGTGAGAATGGAAGGAATTGCAGGGTATGTGATATGGGGGACTGTGCTTGATTGCAGTGACTAAAATGTCCATGAGATTCTTCTGCATGTTCCGCTACTGAGGTCATTTTACAGATGTTTATCAGTTTCTCAGCACTTGCTGGTGTTTAGAACCTTTCAGGACCTTTTAGCATCTGAAAAGATTTCACAACCAGTGAGGGTTGCAATGTGATGCTGCGATTGTATTGCAGTAAGTGATTGCTTGACAAAGTCAGAAATTGACTGAGTGACTTTTGACGATTGGAAAGACTCACAGTCATAAGATTTCTTGTTTCATTGCGTGTTCTGAAAACCAGCTACCGTCAGCAGGAAACATGCAGTGAGGTCAGCCAGCATGCTAGCAAATTAATTTAATGTGTTTGGTTGGGTCTCCTCTTCTTATCAAAGGTTATGCTTGAGATTTATGGCATCAGGGAGGATGAATGTGACTGTTATCATTGAACTCCCCTTCGAAGCTGACATTTCGTTGCCTCCAGCAGTATTCCAGCTCAAAAGTTACAGTTCCCTGGATTGAAAACAAGATCAGTGTATGTCACTTTGTGTGTTTGTCATTCTGCATTTCTGTTCTCATCACTCCACTATTAGTGGCTCTGTCTTCCCTTTACTAGAGCAAGATCCAGAATTCCTTTCTTAAAATGTTTCCACCTTTTTAAGTCTTTCCTTTGCAATGCCCACCATGGTCCCCGTGTAGCTACAAGTCAAATATTTCTTGATGGGCCGCCCGGACATTTCACTTCACTAAAGCGCATGTCCCACTTTAACGACCTAATTCACGACCTCTGCTGAGTTTGCCCTTGACTCGTACTCGCAGCATGGTCGTCACGAGGTCGTTGGAAGTCGTAGGTATGTCGTAGCAGGCTTGATGCTAGTCGTAGGTACTCGTGGCATCAAATAGGTCGGGGCGTTTTTTTCAACATGATGAAAAGTGTCCACGAGTAAAAAAAGTCGTGAATCAGGTCATGAAAGTGGAACAGGCCGTTAAAGCCGCTATGCAACGGGAAATTGCTGGTCTGCGTGTACTCGGTGGGCCGAAGGACCTGTTTTTGTGTTGTATCTCTTAACTAAACTAATAGTTGTAAGCACGCCAGGTTACTTGCATGCATTTAGCCTCATTTCTTTAAATAGATAAGACAAAAATACCTATAAACTAATTTATACGAATGGCAATTTAGTTACAAGACCGCTAGTTAACATTTCCTTGGTTGGTGATCAGCTGGGATGGGGGTACTATTTCACTGCAGAATCACTTTCATCAGCCTTGAAGGAAGCATTCTTTTATTTTTACAGATTAGCATTGAAAGACTTGCATTACTTTGAGTTGCTAACAGTCCTCCACCACTGACTTTCTTGAAAATCCCCGATATTAGCCATTGATAATTGTCCCTTCAGACGCCCGCATCTTCATCACTGGAATGTTCTCCCCTCTCCAAACATCTCAGCCTTTGCCATCTACCGTTTCCTCTAGTCCTATCTCCATAGGAGAAAATTATTTCTTCTGTGTCCATTGCGGAAGTAAATTAAATAAAACAGCTTCAACAAATATCATCTTGACAAATGCCGCGCCAATCTGTTTGCATGCACCATTTTAAATAGACATTACATTTTTTGCATTACGTTGCCACAAAGAATCAAATAACTTAATTTCTAGATATTTTCTTGTCAAATGCTTAATCTCATGTGACTGTAGAGTACTATCTTGACGGATTGTCATTGACATTTCAAACTTGTGCTGCATTTTGCATCTGCATCACAGTGTGAGAATGACACCGGGAATTTGTCACTTCTACGAGGAGGTAGCGGTGAATGGTTGGCATGAGGTTTCATTATTAAGAAAATAATTCTCCACCATAAAAGTCACTTCTGTCAGCCTAAGGAGCAATTTGCCTGATGTATGTGGGAAAAGTGTACGCACGAATTTTAATATGTCATTTCAACGAGGCACATTTTAAATATATCCAGAAGAACAACTCTGTTTGGCTTCACGAGATGTCCTTTGATATTAAGTTTTGGCTGCATTTTTCATTCCCCTGTGTGGTGTTGGCATTGCTGGCGAGAAGGAGACTATTGTTGCTCATCTCTGGGGGTTCATCCCAGTCAGTAAGGTGAAGGTACTTTCATCGTGCTGTTAATTGGGAAGTTTCAAGGTTTTTATTTGGCAGTCGTGGCAAAGGTGCTGCTTTATATGAAGTGGCCATGAAGCTTTGAGGTGATGGAGATTCCATGCTGTGCTGTCCTTGGCTTCTCTAAGTGTTTTGCATTGTGACATGGGGCTGTTTAGACTTTAGAGATACAGCGCTGAATTGGCCTACCGAGTCCACGCTGACCAGCGATCACCCCATACACAAGCATCGCCTTGCACACTAGGGAAAATTTACACTTTTGCAGAAGCCAATTAACCTACAAACCTTTACACCTTTGGAGTGTGGAAGGAAACTGGAGCACCTGTAGAAAACCCATGCGGTCACAGAGAACGTGCAAGCTCCGTACAGACAACACCCATAGTCAAAATCGAACACGGGTCTCTGGCGCTGTAAGGCAGCAACTCTAACGCTGCATCATTGTTCCGCTCCTTAAGGAAGAAAGCTTAAGGAAGCTGGAACAGATTTAGTGGGCTGAAATTCCTCCAACATAATAATACATTTGTTTTCCTTTGTTAGAGTTGTGCTTATCCACCAAGGGAGAATATTTCCATTTCTCACCTAGAGTGTGGACTATTCTTTGGTTGGAGAATTCTCTAATCTGATGCCTTTCAAGGTGATGCAAAGATGATTAGTCCCACTGGTTGGAATTGATGATTGTCCAATACCTTCTGGGTGCAAATGTTACCTTCCCCTGAACAGTGTACTGATATTGAGGCTTTGTTGAATGTTGGCATGGACTGTGGCCTTGCCCAAGGAGCTGAGAATGGAAAGGTGTGACCATGGATACGTATCTGAAGGGGATGGAAGGGTCATTGGAACCCCCAGTATGACGTGTTGCTAACTTCGATAAACTTAGACCATAAAACATGGGAGCAGAATTGGGCCATCCAGCCATTGAGTCTACTCAACTATTCAATCATGGCTGATCCATTATTCCCTCTCAACCCCATTCTCCTACTTCCTGTAACCTTTTGATGCCCTTACTAATCAAGAACCTATAAATCTCCACTTTAAAGAGATTCAATGTCTTGGCAATGTATTCCACAGATTCACCATCCTCTGGCTAAATTCTTAAGTGGAATCCAATACTTAATGGAACCAAATTGTTGGGGAACGAAGACTAGTTGCGTTTAGGATATTTTTATATGCTCCATTTTATTCTCCAGTGGTTAGTAAAGATTAATATGAAGGGTTTCGGCCCGTAACGTTGCCTATCTCCTTCGCTCCATAGATGCTGCTGCACCCGCTGAGTTTCTCCAGTATTTTTGTGTACCTTTAATATTTAATGGGTTGTTTATATATTCTAAAAAAAAGCAGTTCACCTAATTCTGTATGTGTTGGGCTGAAATTGCTCCTGTTAAATTACATTACTTGACACAATTTAAATCTGTCACTTCTTTGTAGAAAAGCCTACAGTAGGTTTAATATTTGAAATGGTAATTAGCATTATTACTCAATGCTTGTTGTAAGATGTAGGTAATTTTATTATGCGTGTTCCCCTTTGGATCACAATGCAAGTTTGCTTGTTTTTTGCCTCTGTCAGCAAAGATGTATTTTTAGTTGCAAAAATGCACAAATAAGACATTTTCGTCAATGGGCAAAGGTGAGGGAAGGCATGTGGTTGCCCTGTGGGCTTGGGATTCTTCCAGTTGCAAATGGAAACCCCTGTGAGAGATGCGCTGTTGGAGGTCAAAGGAAGGTTTAATTATCATGATGCAATTGCATTTTATTATATTTTGCTCTAATGCTAAATTGGGAGTCTATGATTTTGGTTTTTGCCCTGCCGTGCACTGTCAATTGTGGGATCTTATTTAGACAGGTGTGCGCCTTTCCAAATCTTGTCCAAACAATTTAATTTACCACTCGTGGACTCCAATCAAGTTGCAGAAACATCTCAAGGATAATCAATGGAAACGGGATGCATATGAGCTCAATTTTGAGTGTCATAGCAAAGGGTCTGAATACTTATGTAAATGTGATTTTTCAGTTATTTATTTTTTAATTACTTTGCAAAAATTTCTGAACACCTGTTTTTGCTTCATTCCGGAGTATTGTATGTAGATTGGTGATTAAATAAAATAAGAATTTAAACCATTTTAAAATAAGATTGTAACGTAGGAAAATGTGGAAAAAGGGAAAGGGTCTGAATACTTTCTGAATGCACTATTATAGAGCTTTCTACAAGGTGGCGTGATGCTGAGAGAAAACGAAGGGCAAGACTCAGGATTGGGGATTGGAGCAAGTGTCAAGGGTTCCAGGTTGAGATCCTACTCTGATGCTGAAGAATGGAGCTAATATACCCAAGCCCCAGAGGGCTGAAGCAAAATGGGAGCACAGAACTGAGCTGAAGACATCCATACTTCGATACTACAATGCATGTTGCATTGCCAGCAGTGAGATTTTTAATGCTTACATAATCAACTGATGGTAGTGGTCTCCGTTGTGTGAAAATGGTTGGAAAATGTTCTGAGGGACTGCTTAATTCAGCATATAAAATGAGCTGGTTAATCAAGAACAGTCAGCATGAATTTATTGAAGTAAGGTTGTATTCGACTAATTGAATTGTTCAAGATAATGAAGAATGCAAGTGAGAGGAGGGCATTTGAAGGAGCAGGTATGGATTTTAGCAAGGCATTGGCAAAGTCCTATGTGCTGGATTGATTTAAATAAAGTAAAATTGCAAGAAAAACCCAGCAAGTTGAATTAATAAAAATATTGCAGTGGCAAAACACCAAGGTGTATAGGAATTTACATTGGGAAACGTCAATAGGGATTTTCATGACCTGAAAGTTATCTGCTGTTGTGTTCTACGGAGTTCATTTCCTGAGTCCTAGTTTTTGTTTGTGATATGCGTAAAGAGTTTAGATATAAACGAGCGAGCCATCATTGAAAAAAATTGTTAAGGACATTGTTAGGACAGTTTAGTTTAGAGATACAGGGTGGAAAGAGGCCCTTTGGCCCACCGAGTCCACACCAACCAGTAATCCATGCACATTAACACACACTTGGGGCAATTTTATATTTATTCCAAGCCAACCAAATTACAAACCTGCACGTATCTGGAGTGTGGGAGGAAACCGAAGGTCTCTGGGGAAAACCCACGCAGGTCACGGGGAGAACATACAAACTCCATATGGAAAAGCACCCTTGTCAGGATCGAACCTGGGTCTCTGGTGCTGTAAGGCAGTAGCTCTACTGTGCCACAATGCCGCACAGTGTGGTCAGTTGTGAGGAAGAACGTTTAGATTCATAGTTGTCGGCACGACAGCTGGTTCTAGGCTGCGGGAAGATATTAATGAGGAATTTGAGGAACTGCATTTTTTTTTCGGAGGAGGAGGAGAAAACATGACACATTGGGTGAACATATGGACCACTCCACGCTGCAGGGCTGTGGGCCAAGAGCTAGGAAGGAGGAGGAATCTATTTTTGGTCAGGATTCACACTGTATGTAAAATAATAATAATATCTGCCATAGCCAGCAAGCCGCCCTGATCACAAGCCCTCGCACGCACACTGTTTCCACTGTTGGGGAAATTACCTTGATTTACTGGCTATCATTCCAAGCTATTTCTACAGTGCCTCTCCAAGCCATGCTTTACCTATGAAGTTTCCTATTCCCATTGTACAGTCCATGAATTCATTGCCATTTCTTTAATTGACCAAAACTACTTCCATGGTAACAAAATAAATAATACTCAACTAAACAAGTTGCAAGAATTGTGATAGAATTGTATCACATTTTATAATAGTGCAGAAAGAGTCATTTAACTTGTTAGGTCCTTGCTGACTCCATGTCTCCTCATTTGTATTTTTGCAACATCCCCTCTCATATTAGCCCACCAACTCTCTCCTTGAGTTTCTTGCCATTAATCAACACAGAAGGGATAATATGCAGTGGCAGTTAACTGTGTAGTATTTATTCTAGATACCAGTGACAGGTTGAGCACCCAGAGAAAACTAAATTTTGTAATGGTGGTAATGAGCACTTAAAATGGAGGACAAATGTTCTTGACTGCACAGGGACTCCCCATGTTACGAATGACTTAACTTATGGAAATCTAACGTTACACATTTCCCCATCAATTTTAAAGCATTGTTCAAGCTGCTAATACTAATAATAATACATTTCCTGTTATTCATTAATGGCTGGATGAGGTTTATATTCCATTAGTTTAATTATGTGTAGTGTTGTGTTGATTCATTGAATGAAATTAAAGAATTAGTGCATGTGTTTGCAGAGCAACACCATATGGATTACTATAGAAAACTGATGTTTCTGACTTACAGAGAAACTGCTGTATGGACAGTTCTCGGGACCAACCCTGTGAAACCCGTGGACTGTCTGAACTAATACAACTTTATCAATACAGCAATGCAATTTCTAATGCAAGTTATTGGTGCGTTGTCCCTTATGCTCTGAAATTAAGCCTACTATCGTTACATCTGATACGGTGTCCGTTTGCATTTGTGACAGATCAGCCAATATCCTAAACTGTATATGATCTATACTTTAACACTAAATGTTCTGCATCCTTGAATGTATTAGTCAGTGGCCTTAATAGTACAGATTGACAATTTGCAGATAAGCATTCTGGCTTTGGACAGTTCTTGTCTTGCAAGTTCCTTGACAGAAGCATTCAGTGGAAACATTTAATAATGCAGAGGTGTTGAGGTCATTTTCACTGAATGCTATACTGAATCTGACACTGATTGTTCAGCAGCTTCAATGGGATCATCAAGCAAATAGGTTTTGCCTTTTGCCTATTCATGATATTTCCCCGTGAGATTTTGCCCTTGTGCATCCAAAATGTAAGCCAACTCCTCCTTGATTTTTCAGAAGTCCATAAGATGAGGAATGGACGTCTTTTGAAGACAACCATTCCGGAATGTATGCAAAAAGGTCTCAAACAGTGGACTGCAAGGGGGGATCAGCACTTAAAGGGTTAACGGTCATTAGAAAATGCATAAGAAGGAACTGCAGATGCTGGTTTACACTGGACATAGGCACAAAATGCTGGAGTAATTCAGCAGGTCGGGCAACATCTCAGGGGAAAAAGGAATAGGTGATGTTTTGGGTCTAGACCCTTCATCAGGCTGAAAGCTCAGTCTGATGAAGGATCTTGACCTGAAACGTCACCTATTCCTTTCCTCCAGTGATGCTGCCCCACCCGCTGAGTTGCTCCAGGATATAGTATCTATCTTCATTGGGAAATGCTCTTTCAAAGTGAGATGTTTGTTGTGGACTAATCCAAGCTGGTCTTCCTGCAGGTTTCTCTGGAAGAGGTTAATTGATGCAAAGAATGGCATACCAGGCAGATTGACCACCGACCTTTCTAGGATCTTCAAGCAACGTACACAGGTGAGTAACATGTTCTAACCAGTTCCTCCTCGTGAACAAATTACCTCCACCGAGCAATTTAGTGCTGACAAGAAACAGTGGTTGTTGTGCACGTACTGCTATCATTTGCATACATTGAATGGTGTAAATTCTAAACAACCCATTTATATAAAATCACAGGGAGTAAATTACACTCTTTTTCTAAAACAAAACCTAAATGGGAAAAAAAAATCACCATTTGAATTTATTTGAAAATTTGAATGGAAAAAGAGCATCATCGAGTTGCATTTGTCTTGAATATTTTTAACTGCTGCTCTGAGCATGTTTGAAGATTGCACCTGTGTAAGTAATGTCAGCACCAACACTAAAATGTACAGACATCCAAGGAATCTATGGAGAAAGGAGCTGATTGAGGGGATAAGGCTCTTAATTTTTCATTCTTTTATGTCGGCCATTATGAAAGGGGGTAAATGAGGAAGGCGTTCCCTATGAGGAAATGAGGTGACTTTCAGCGATATTCTCGAAGTATTTCTCTCAAAACGGAGCACTTTTGTTTCCCGTGCATCAAAATTCAGATGAAGCTGTGATGCAAGGCGTCTCCTAACCTCTCTTTGCATGGGAATGTAGCAAAGATAGTCGCTTCTATGATACTTACTGGAAGGATGTGCTGGCTCTGGGGAGGGGCCTGAGGAGGTTTCCAAGAAATATCACAGGAAACATAGAAAATAGGTGCAGGAGGAGGCCATTCGGCCCTTCGAGCCAACACCGCCATTCATTGTGATCATGGCTAATCGTCCCCTATCAATAACCCGTGCCTGCCTTCTCCCCATTTCCCTTGACTCCACTAGCCCCTAGAGCTCTATCTAACTCTCTCTTAAATCCATCCAGTGATTTGGCCTCCACTGCCCTCTGTGGCAGGGAATTCCATAAATTCACAACTCTGTGGGTGAAAAACTTTTTTCTCACCTCAGTCTTAAGTGACCTCCCCTTTATTCTAAGACTGTGGCCTCTGGTTCTGGACTCGCCCAACGAATGAGTAGGTTAACCTATGATGAGTATTTGCCGGCACTGGGTCTGTAGTCCCTGGAGTTTAGAAGAATGAGGGGGGGGACCTCTGAAACATCCAGAATAGTGAAAGGCTTGGATAGAGTGGATGTGGAGAGCCATTAGTGGTAGAGTCTAGGACTAGAGGTCATAGCCTCAGCCCTCTGTAGCAATGAGTTCCACAGATTAACTGCCCTCTGACTAAAGAAGTTCCTCCTCACCTCCTTTCTAAAAGAGCGCCCTATAGAAACATAGAAACATAGAAATTAGGTGCAGGAGTAGGCCATTCGGCCCTTCGAGCCTGCACCGCCATTCAATATAATCATGGCTGATCATCCAACTCAGTATCCCGTACCTGCCTTCTCTCCATACCCTCTGATCCCCTTAGCCACAAGGGCCACATCTAACTCCCTCTTAAATATAGCCAATGAACTGGCCCAGACTACCCTCTGCGGCAGAGAGTTCCAGAGATTCACCACTCTCTGTGTGAAAAAAGTTCTTCTCATCTCGGTTTTAAAGGATTTCCCCCTTATCCTTAAGCTGTGACCCCTTGTCCTGGACTTCCCCAATGCCCAAATGCAATACCTCTCACTTCAATGTATTAAGGGCCTGTCCCACCTATGCGACATTTTTGGCGACTGCCGAAATATGTCATTGCAGGTCGGCGAAAATTTTCAACATGTTGAAAATTCAGCGGCGACCAGAAAGACGTTGCAACTCTTTGGGCGACTGAGGAGACTACTCACGACCATGCAGGCGACACCCTGGCGACATGTCGTAGGGTGAAGCTTGTATGGTGTTGAGTAATCTCCCAAAGAGTCTTGTTCTGGTCACCGCAGGATTTTCAACATGTTGAGACATTTCGGCGACCTGTAAAGACCTATGACGGGTGCCGGCAGTCGCCGAAAAAGTCATGTAAGTGGGACAGACCCATCAAATTCCTCAGGCCACTTGGCGAAACAGATCAAGATCCTGCTGCAATTTTTGACAACCACCTTCACTATCTACAAGTATATACCAACCACTTTAGTGTGATCTGCAAACTTGTGAGAGGGCTATTCATTAATCTGATACAGCGGGGAAGAAGCTGTTAGGAAGGAAGTGTAGATGTTTACTTACAGCAAAGTTAGACACAACATGCTGGAGTAACTCAGTGGGTCAGGCAACATCTCTGGAGCAAAAGGAATCGGTGATGTTTTGGGTCGAGACCCTTCTTCAGATCTTCTTCAGACCGAGAGTCAGGGTTGAGGGAAACTAGAGGTATAAAAGCGAACAGAGCTGGCACGGATGACTTTTGCTATATGTGCTCCTTCAAATCTCCAGCTATCATTGCTACTTTTGCTACCTTTTTCGGACAAAGGAATTGTTGGATACTGCAGGTGATAATGTGTTATCTGTAATCTTCTGTAAGGCTTGCTCTTGTGATAATCATGCACTTTGACCTTGAAATTGGATTTCATCCTCTGAGCGCTAAATGGCTGTATTTATTCTAGCATCTAATCATGGGCGCAAAGAGTTTCCAGTATTTCGTGTCACTGTTATTAATACCGGTCCTCATCAGCTGACGAACACCAGACTTGTGTACAGCCCATATACATGATGAGTATTTGGGAGGCCAGCAGGAAGGATTTGCTGGCTGCTGTGGGTATCTTCTGCTGAGTAGGAGCATTTTGTGGCCACACTTCCAACCTACAAGTTGCTCCGGTTGCAATCATAGAAACATAGAAAATAGGTGCAGGAAGGAGAAGATCATTTGACCCTTCGAGCCAGCACTGCTATTCAATACGATCATGGCTGATCATCCAAAATCAGTACCCCGTTCCTGATTTCTCTCCATATCCCTTGATTCCGTTAGCCCTAAGACCTATATCAATCTCCTTTTTTTGAAAACATCCATTGAATTGGCCTCCACCGCCTTCTGTGGCAGCGAATTCCACAGAATTGCAACTCTCTGGGTGAAATTTGTTTTCCTCATATCAGTCTTAAATGGCTTACCTCTTATTCTTGAATTGTGACCCCTGGTTCTGGACTCCCCCAACACAGGAAACCTTTTTGCTGCATCTAGTCAGCCCAATCACTTAAGAATTTTAGATGTTTCTATAAGATTCCCTCTCATCCTAAATTCCAGTGAATATAAGCCCAGTCGATCCATTCTTTAGCCCAGTCGATCAATCAGTTCTCATAAGGTCATAAGTGATGGGGATAGAATTAGGCCATTCGAACCATCGAGTCTACTCCTCCATCCAATCACGCGTGATCTATCTCTCTCTCTCTCTCTCTCTCTCCTAATCCCATAGGGTGCAGAACCTTGCCGTAACCTGTAAGAAGCAAAATGCTTTCATATGCACTTTGTGCATTACAGACAGAAATTAGTGTTGCACACTTGATTTACCAGACGACATGTCTTGCTATAATACATTTGAAACAAATGTTGTGAGCGTGAAGTTGTAACGTAAGCTGGAGGTATTGAGACATCTTTCCAAATAATCCAGGAGCACGCAGATAATTACCTTCCTTCACTGCAGTGTCTTGTGCAAACAGTCAGCATTTTCCCGCAAAATGTGTGCAGTTGCAGTGTATCGTAAAGCTCCAGTCTTGTGGAGGAAGGAAAGCAGACAAAATGTGTAGGAAGAAACATTGGCGAGCAAGATGTGGACTCTTAAACATCTGCAAGACCCAACATAGACTGGGCGATCATTTCGCTGAACACTTTCGCTCAAGCCGCCTGAATCTGCCTGATCTCCTGGTTGCTAAACACTTTAATTCTCCTTCCCATTCCCACACTGCCCTTTCTGTCCTAGGTCTCCTCCATTGTCAGGGAGAGGCTAAACACAAATTGGAAGAACAGCATCTCATATTTCGCTTGGGCAGCTTACAACCCAGTGGTATGAATATTGATTTCTCTAACTTCAAGTAACCCCGGCATTCCATCTCTCTCCATCCCTCCCCCACGCAAGTCACACCAGCTTCTCGTTTTCACCCAATATACAGCTCACAATGGCCTGTTTCCTTTATTATTGTTGCTTTTATGCATTCTTTCATTAGTTGTTCTTTATCTCTCTACATCATCTTCTATATCTCTCGTTTTCCTTTTCCCTGACTAGCCTGAAGAAGGGTCTCGACACGAAACGTCACCCATTCCTTCTCTCCAGAAGATGCAACCTCTCCCGCTGAGTTACTCCAGCTTTTTGTGTCTATCTCCAGTCTTGTGGTC
This sequence comes from Leucoraja erinaceus, assembly GCF_028641065.1. Classification (NCBI taxonomy): domain Eukaryota; kingdom Metazoa; phylum Chordata; class Chondrichthyes; order Rajiformes; family Rajidae; genus Leucoraja; species Leucoraja erinaceus. Next base: position 12,308,112 of record NC_073406.1, read on the forward strand.
CTGTTACTGGGATGTATAATTGATAGAAAGCTGGAAGAAGGGAAGAGAAAATATCTTGGTGTTGTGATGGGTGTCTATTTGTGAAACATTCAGTATGGATATTATGGTACAGCGCAGAAATTGGACCTTAAGCCCACAATATCCATACTGATTGTTACACCCATATGAACTAATCCCATTTACCCACGTTAACAAGGTCCCACATGGAAGGTGGGTCCAAAGGGAAAGAGTCCATTGGATCCAAAACAAGTTAGCAAATTTAGTTTTAGAGATACAGTGCAGAAACAGGCCCTTCGGCCCACCGAGTCTGCGCTGACCAGCGATTCCTACACAATAACACTATCCTACACACACTAGGGACAGTTTACATGTACACCAAGCCAATTAACCTACATACCTGTGCGTCTTTGGAGTGTGGGAGGAAACCGAAGATCTCGGGGAAAACCCACGCAGTCACGGGGAGAACGTACAAACTCCGTACAGACAGCACCCATAGTCGGGATCGAGCCTGGATCTCTGGCACTGCTAGCGCTGTAAGGCAGCAACTCCACTGTTGCACCACCGAAATAAATGATTTTTGTTTTTGAGGAGATATGGTGAAGACAGTATTTTTGATGAAGATTTTATAAGGCTTTTAACACGGTTCCACATGGCAGGTGGGACAAAAGAGCAAAAGCCATACGATCCACGGAAAGAGGGCAAATTTGATCCAAAACTGGCAGTGATAGGAAGCAAAGGCAAATTATCCGAATATTGTTATGACTGAAAGGCTATCAAACAAGACAGTTCCACAGAGGGCAATATTTGCCCACTCGCTTTTTATGATATAAATTAATGATATTTGACCTTGTGTTGAAGGCATGATAATGAGTGAGCAAATGGTTCAAAATTTAGCTGTATGATAACAGTAACGGGGAAAGCTTTGGATTGCAAGTAAATGAAAATAGTCTGGTTATCAGAGCCGGAAAATAGCAATGGAACTTAATCCACCAATGTGCAGGGTGATGTCATAGTGATACAGTGTGGAAACGGGCCCTTCAACCCAACTTGCCCACATTGGCCAACTAGCTACACTAGTCCCATCTGCCTGCGCTTGGTCCATATCCCTCCAAACCTGTCCTATACATGTACCTATCTAACTGTTTCTTAAACGTTGGGATAATCCCAGCCTCAACTACCTCCTCGGGCAGCTTGTTCCATACACTCACCACCCTTTGTGTGGAAAAAGTTACCCATCAGATTCCTATGAATTCCCCTCAAACCTTGAACGTATGTCCTCTGGTCCTCGATTCCCCTACTCTGGGCAAGGGACTCTGTGCATCTACCCGATCTATTCCTCTCATGATGTATTTGTGGAATTGCAGGAAGGCAAGGAAATACAGAAACAAATATGAAGGGTCTCAGCATGACACGACAACTATCCATTTCCCTCCATTGTAGCTGCCTGACCTGCTGAGTTCCTCCAGCAACCTTCATATTCTTGCTGCAGATTCCAGCATCTACTGTGTTGTGTGCCTCCAAACAAAGGCACCTTTGGTTACCACCTTAACAAGAAAGATCCAAGAAGATGCAGAGGAATTCATGAAGATTTACAGAGTAGAAAATGTGGAAAGGTTGCATAAACTACAATTGTTGTCTTTGGACAGTGATTGAGTGGGGATCTCGTTGATGTATAGAATTATTGGAGTATCATCGAAACCCTCTCAAACAGTGCAGTCAAAAGCAAGGGAGCATAGGTTCAAAGAGAAGAGATGAAGGCGAGACAATGCCTGAAAAGTGACAGTCAAAAACCCTCTCTGTATTTAAGTGGTACTTGTAGAGACAGCACTGCAAGATTATGGACCTAATACTAGACGGTGCTATTAAACTGGATGCTATTTTCTCACTGACTCAATTTTATTGTGCTGAATGTCCTTTGTTATAAATTTCCAATGAATGTCGCAAAAGCACTCTATTGAAACCACATAGCCCTGAAGTTCCACTCTTGCTGCTGTAGTGCATGTTTCAATGCGGTTGTCTTGTGTGCAGGGATTAATAAAATTGACACGCCAGTTGGATTTGAAGAAACAAAACTGTAACATACATTAGTCCATATATAATGGTACTTTAATCCTGCCAACGTCCTCTTCTGGATTGCATCATATAACTGGTTAGTGTTGCAGTAGGAATTGATGATGAGTTCCAAAAGGATTCATTCTGGATGATAGTCACTATAAAGATGCCTGTCGGCTTTGTAAACCGTTGCATAAATGCGCTGTTTTGTGACAGTTTAACTTGCTGACTATTACCAGTATCGTAAAGGGAAAATGAGGAAAATGCTGAGACAAGAACTTTAATAGGACAGAGTCCATTTGACAGCCCTGCACGCACATTGATGCAGAGGTGATTGATGTTTGTTACGTCCCCAGTAAGTACATCACAGATCCCTTCAATAAAATCACCAGCGTCAATGAGACATTAAGACTGGGGTTTCTGCTCACAGTTGCCGTTTTGCAGGTAGAGGGGAGGGAAATGTATGGATAAGACTATAATGACGAGTTAATTAGTGCCTTTCAGGAAGAAGGAAAGAATTGATGGTTATCAGCATATTAGGCATGGAAGTGAGAAGGAGAAGTCTCTGTCACCCAAATAGCTACATGATTATTGGACCTCGTTATTACTTAATTTGATTTTCTGGTGGAAAATGGGCATTGTGTAAACGGCTGCTGTGTAATGCCCACATTTAATCCTCCTGCAGAATATGGTGCTAAGCCTCTGTCTTGGACTACGGAGGTTTCTTTTTGGCAAAGATGCCCCCAGGGGTTCTGCTGGGTGAAATACACCAGGTTTTTAATCTTGTTTGGCCACCTCCCATTTGAGTTGTAATAGATTGCAGCTATTCCATCATGTTACCCTTCTGCTTCTTTGTGGATATATTGAAAAAGAAGCCCTGCTAAGTTGCTGGAGGACCATTTGTCGATAATGCACTTTACAGTTATGGCCATGGAGTGATTTGTTCTCCATCTCACCCACTGCCCAGAACGTCAGACATCCCTGCAACCACCCTGATATACATGAGTCACACGGCACGGATGGAGGGCAGTCAGAACGCCATGCGCAAGTAACCCGTAAACAGCAACAACACAAACTGCAAGGCTGTGTTTGGTGACAGGGTTGGGGGATGATGGTGTGTACAGGGGAAGATGGCAACGATGAGAGAATTAAAGGATGTTGCTTTAAGTGGAGGATGGTGAATCTGTGGAACTCTTTGCCATAGAAGGCTGTGGAGGCCAAGTCAATAAATATTTTAAAGCAGCGATAGATAGATTCTTGATTAATATGGATGTTGGGGGTTATGGGGAGAAGGCAGGAGAATGAGGTTAGGATGGAGAGATACATCAGCCATGATTGAATGGCGGAGTAAACTTGATGGGCCGAATGGCCTAATTCTGCTCCTATCACTTTTGATCTTATGATCTTATGAAAGAAAGAGATGTAGTCGTGATCTCCCACAAATGTGGCACAAGGGCTCATCTTCTTCAACTGAAAGTGGGTGGCAGTGTGGAATATATTTGTAGATTGGAAGTCTCACTGTCTTGCCTGAAGTACTAGCTCTGAGGCAAGAGGATCTAAAAGTTTTAAACCAAATTAAATTATAGATCAGTTTGTGGCCTATATGATCTAAAATGCTGGAAGTCAAAATAATCCAATGAGCTGGCCAGAGAAGATAAAGAAATACTTCATATTTTCATATTGAAAATAGAATAGTGACATTTGCCACTTTTATCATACACTTTTCATGCTGAAATTTCATTTGTACTTTGTTGGATGTCCAAGCAGATAATGTCCGCCATTCAATCACGGCTGATCTATCTCTCGCTCCTAACCCCATTCTCCTGCCTTCTCCCCATAACCTCTGACACCTGTACAAATCAAGAATCTATCCATCTGCCTTAAAAAATATCCAATGACATGGTCTCCACAACCTTCTGTTGCAACGAATTCCACGGATTCACCACCCTCTGACTAAATAAATGTATCCTTGTCTCCTTCCTAAAAGAACGTCCTTTAATTCTGAGGCAATTACTCTCACTTGTGGAATCATCCTCTTGTGGATCACAGCGTATTGAGTGGTAACGCTATCTTGGAGGTTGGTATTACAAATGCACTCTGTCTCCAGGTAGTTGTGTGTAATGGGGAACTTGGGCAGATACACAGCTTAACCTCCCTACCCTTTTCCCCTAATCGTGGTCCCTTACCAACATTCTTACTTTGATTTTCACGGGTAACTAAGGCCACTTTTTTTGCGGGTTCCATTTTAGTAAGCGCACGCACATAATTTTAGCACTCATTGTTGATTCCATAATATTCTCAACAAAATACTGCATTAAGTCGCATTACTGCATTAAGTAGTTCTATTGTGTTGTAGATTACATGGCATAAACTCTTTCTCTGACCAAAACATAACAAAATCCCTTTCAGTTTGAAAGAAAAATCCTTTGAGCACTTTGTTTGAAAGGATGAAATTCTAATGCTAACACAGAAGTGTTATTTTTTGTTGGACACCATATGCTGAATAATGTTTGAATAAATTTGGTGGAGGTTCCAAAAATAGGTATTTGATAAATTCAGATTGCTTCTCCATATGTTGGCTCGGCAGAGTCATCTTTTTAGCTGTTGTGCAGTTCTCTGCAAATCTGCTGGTAAGTGTAAAGGAGAAGTTGATTTAGTAAATTGGGGAAGATGTGCAGTCTTACTGGTGTGGGCCAGTATCCATTAAATAAGGTAAAAGCTCTCACTTGCTGCTATAAGGCTGAATCATCTCATCTTTTGGGGCTTGTGATTAGTAAATTCAAAGAGGATGTGTCTGCTGCAGTGCTTCAAATATTAAAACAAGCTGAGAGCAAGTATCCACATACATTGTTAAACTCGCTTGCACAGGCTGAACTGGATTTCATACGTAATAGGAACAGAATTAGGCCATTCGGCCCATCAACTCTACTCCACCATTCAATCATGGCTGATCTATTTCTCCCTCTTAAACCTCATTCTCCTGCCTTCTCCCCATAATCCCCGACACCTGTGCTAATCAGTACCTCTACTAATTTGGGTAATTTTTGCCAGATTATGACTTGCAGAGGCAAAAATGCCTGTGTGTTTCATCCGATTCCGATTCAAACTTTATTCTCATTGTGCAGTGTATAGTACAGAGACAACGAAATGCAGTTAGCATCTCCTAGATGAGCGACATAGAATATGAGCAATAAATAAATATATTTACGTGTATACATTCATGGTAGTGCAATTATTTTTTTCCTGGTGGAAGGAGTGTCCGGGGGGGGGGGGGGGTGATTGGCAATCACCGAGGTACAATGTTGAATAATGTAACAGCCACAGGGTAGAAGCTGTTCCTGGACCTGCTGGTCCGGCAACGGAGAGACCTATAGCGCCTCCCGGATGGTAGAGGGTAAGCAGTCTGTGGTTGGGGTGAGAGCAGTCCTTGACGATGTTGAGCGCCCTTCACAGACAACGCTTGTTTTGGACAGACTCAAAGGAGGAGAGTGAGGAACCGGTGATGCGTTGGGCAATTTTCACCACCCTCTGCAGTGCTTTCCGGTCGGAGACAGAGCAGTTGCCATACCATACTGTGATACAGTTGGTAAGGATGCTCTCGATGGTGCAGCGGTAGAAGTTCTCTATTTCTCTACCTCGACCATACTTGATATTCAGCACCTAAGGTAAAAGAGTTGTCTTCATAGCCTGGCATCTTCTCGATTCTGCGTGTCTCTGCCAAGCTGAAAGGACTCCCCAAAGGAACAAATGCTGCAAACGGACTGTGCAGATTCACCTGAACCGTCTCGAGTTTATATCCTAATGATTTCTCTCTACGTTGTAAGTGGAGGCATTTTTACTTTCACACAGCGTTGGGGAGATGTGGGACATTGTTGAGTTTGCCAGCAATTGACAGCAGTTCATGCCCTTTTGATCTGCTGCCTACATCAGACAGCCACCAACTGTCTCTCCGTTTCTGCAGGAAGTCACAACTATCACAGTTGGAGGATAGTATTTATTATGCGGTTCTGATTTTGTTTTAAATTGCTCCTTGGAAAACCAGAATTGCTTTATCTCTGAATAGTTCTCAGTGAACTGTCAAAACATATGCCGCTGGAGCTCATTAAAAGAAAGTGTTTTTTTGAAAGGTGTAATGCCGCTTGTTAAGGGTGAAATGGACTTTAGTTTATATTTGGACCACACCACTAATAGTCCGATTCCAATCAAAAATATCATTGCACTGCCCATATATTTTAATTGTATTTCTGTGGATGGTGATACAATCACAGATTGGGAATACTGAATATTACTGCAAACTGGTGCAATGTTGGGGCATCCTCGCTAGCACAATCACACACTTCCTATATTGTGGCAACCCGTAACTTAATTCTGGGGGCTGGTTGGTACAACACTACTCATTCGACCCTGTCTTTCTTTTATTGGGACGGGGCAGAATAAAGAAAAGGGCAGCACGGTGGCGCAGCGGTAGAGTTGCTGCCTCACAGCGCCTGAGACCCGGGTTCAATCCTGACTACAGGTGCTGTCTGTACGGCACTTGTACGTTCTCCCCGTACCCTGCGTGGGTTTTCTCCAGGTGCTCCAGTTTCCACCCACAGTTCAAAGACGTACAGGTTTGTAGGCCAATTGGCTTTGGTAAAATCGTAAATTGTCCTTGGTGTATGTCGGATGGTATTAGGTTGCAGGGATCGCCGGTTGGCATGGGGTCGGTGGGCCAAAGGGCCTGTTTCAGCATTTTATCTCTAAACTAAATTTGTGATAATTTATTTAAAGGGGTGTGAAAATATAATAACCATGGACTTGCTACACTGCTTGTTGTATCTCTACATAGCAATGTTACAAAATTTTGAGATTTAAAAAATCAAGTCTGCAATTTATCCCATCAGATAAAGCATAACAATAAGTTTAATTTGACACCAAATTCACTTTCATATCTCAAGTATTAAAAAAGTTATGGCCATTTTCATACTCGGAAATTAGCATCTTGTTCCCTATTGATTTTCAATGGACATTACAAAAAAGCTGTGATCTTGGATAGTCAAAAGCCCATTTCTTAAGGAAAGATTAACATTTTTAAATAGCCTAAGTGTCCAAAGATTATTCACAAATAATTCACAATATAACATGATTTTTATATCTAATTTACATTAATTTATAGGCCAAATGGAAGGAATTTAGTGTTCAATTGCTGTAAATAAATGCCCATTTAAATCGGCTTTCTAGTGGGTTCATGTGAACGCGCTGGTTTAGAACGTTGACATTGCGCTGGATTAGTGCCCTCAAATGCCGAGAAAAATACTGCGGGATATAAAAAGCCCAAAATGAACTACTCGCTATAGATAACTTGATATATAGGGTTATATATATGCCCCATTTAATGTAAAAATAAGGTACATACCTTTAATTGTTTGCTTTATAAAACCCTGGGGCTGCGAGAGGTTGCGGAATGAGACAGTAATTTTAAAACTATTATAACTATATTATCGAGGCGTATAAAACTAATAATACCTTTTGCGACCGGGTCTTGCAGCGATTTTTCGTTAATGATTTACTAGGCTGAACATCTGCGATTAGTACAGCCTAGTAAAAATCGCGTTTTAAACCCGCCCCCTCCAAACAGCGCCAAAATCGCGGACCTGGATGTGGGCAGATTCCCAATGACGATTCAGGTAGGTTTTGTAACATACCTACTCTACACTAAGCTAAAAACATTTACCAAGGTTAGATCCGATGACACTGTTCTGTCCTGAAGGAAAGTGTGGATTCGAGAGATGTTAATTTTCAAAAGCTATTTATCCCGAGTGTTCTTCAATTAGGGACAAGTATCGCTGAATAATCATTGCATTCTGCATTCATACCCTCACCCATTTGTAGTCATTTCCATCACCTAGTATTCTGGGTCAACAAAATATCATGTGGCTAATTTTACCATGAAACCATTCTCATCAGCTCCCAGGTAGACCCAAAATGCTGGAGTAGCTCAGCGGGACAGGCAGCATCTCTGGTGAGAAGGAATGGGTGACGTTTAGGGTCGAGACCCTTCGTCAGCCCTCGCTCATGAGCTCTGCCAACTCTTTGATGTTGAGGCCTCAGAATTTTATTTTCTTTGTGTTATTTCTTGAGTTCTTCACTATACTTCTACATATGTATTCTGCTACTTTGATTTATATGCCAATCATTTGTAGGTGGCACCAAAGACACTGGTGGCCTGGAGTTTTCAGATGTGGCAGTCGCTGAACAGACTCTTTGAGATTTTCTCGCATGTGTCGTTGCATGACTGCACGGCTGCCTCACAACACCAGAGACTCTGGTTTGATCTTGAGCTCGAATGTTGTCTTTGTGGAGTTTGCATGTTTTCTCCATGGCTGCCGAGGAGCTCTGGTTTCCTCTTTTAACCCAAGGATGCATCAGTGAGTTAATTGCTGGTTGTAAATTACTCCTTTTGTGTAGGTCAGCGGGGAATCAAAGGCGAGCTGATAGATATGTGAGAAAGAATAAAGATAGAGGGAATAGGATAAAAGATAGAAGGAATTCCAGTGCGATACAGTGAGAAAACAAGCCCTTCAACCCACCGAGCCCACGCCGACCAGCGATCCCCGCACATTAACACGATCCAACACACACCCCAGAGACAATTTCCAATTAGACCCAGCCAATTTACCTGCACACCTGTACGTCTTTGGAGTGTGGGAGGAAATCGAGGATCTCGGAGAAAACTCACACGGGTCACGGGGAGAATGTACAAACTCCATACAGACAGCATCCGTGGTCATGATCGAACCCGGGTCTCCGGTGCAGCAAGAACAGGAAGGCAGCATCTCCACCGCTGTGCCACCTTGCTGCCTAAACATGAATATTAACCCCCATCTCTACCTGATTATAGTGGATAATCAAAATGACTGACACCATCTATCTCCCCCCCCTCCCCCCCCTCCATGTGGTCCATTCTTGCGAGAGTTTGATGTATGTTTCACCCCGCTGAAGTTGCTTGATCTTCTGAAAATTTCCAGCATTCTATTAATATTTCTGATTCTCACAATGTTTTGGTTTTTATCTGCAGGGAAATAGTTGGCTACGTCTAACAGCTGGATTTGATTAATTTTGATATGCTTTGTTGCTTGTAATAAACCTGGAACTGTAAGTGGCTGTTCCATCTAGTAATAAACCTGGAAATGCAAGTGGCTGTTCCACCTATCAACTCTGATGCCTGGTGAAAGTTCACCTCTCTGCTTACAACAATACTCGCTGTATATTTTTTCCATTCTTTCGCCCTCTTGCATGCCTTTCAATGTTTTGCCCTCTGGTCATTTTCTTTCCCCGTGCTTTCTTTTCATCTAGTTGCAGAACATTTATAACACAGTGGACCTTTTGTCCCAAATTGCCCACGTCAGTTATAGAAAGCGCTCTCCATCTTCCAGCGCTGGCTGGGTGGCCGGCCCTGGTGAGTTTGATTCAGATGACATTTGAACGTGATGAAGGTTTCTAGCTCAACTGCAATGAGGTCCAAGCCCCTACCACCATTACTCGCTGTCGGTGATAGACAACGTGCAAACTCCACACAGACAGCAACGGAAGTCAGAATAGAACAATGTCCACATCCCAATATTAAATAGATAATGTTGGATCGATAATTCAATCATACAAAGTTGTAATGCTTTTTTTTTTTCATTTCAGCGCATGAGTATTTGTTCACTGACCAATCATTTGTGAATCTTTTGTGATAGACACAAAATGCTGGAGTAACTCAGTGGGACAGGCAGCATCTCTCGGTAGAAGGAATGGGTGATGTTTCGGATCGTGACCCTTCTTCAGACTGAGAGTCAGGGGAGAGGGAGACACAGGGATAAGGACGTGTAAGGTGTGAAAACGAGACATCAAAGGAGATGAGTCTCAAGGAAAATGTAGAATAGATCATTGTTTTCTTGTCATGCTCTACACAGCTGCTTGAGGTTTGCCCTGAAGCATTGACCACATTGGCCACCTCCTGCCTTCTTAGTATACTTGCTGTTCCTTATGCATGCAGGAAGTCTTCTCTTCATTGCCTTCATCAAGAGTGTGCAAATATTGGAGCCTGTTGCCTCCCATTCTTTGCAGTTAACCCAGTGCGATACCACATGTGCTCTCACATTTAGACCCAATAGCACCGGCTTTACCCGCAAAGCAATTTATAGGGCTGCTGAGACCCGGGAGTTGGACATTTCCCCATGGACCGCGGGGGTTTCCTCCAGGTACTCCGGTTTTCTACCGCATCCCAAAGACCCGCAGGATGATTGATAAATTGGCCAAAAATAAATTGCCTCATAGTGGTAGAATTTAGAGAGAGTTAATTGAGAATGTGAGGAAAATAAAATAGCATTCATGTAGGATTGCGTAAATGGGTTTCTGATGGTCACCAAGGACTCAGTAGACCAAAGAACCTATTTCCATGCTGTGTGACTCAAATTCCGTGACAAACTTACAGGAATCGCTGTCTGCAGAAGAGAATGGATATTATTACATTACTTCCCATCATAGAAATTGATCTTTTAAGTTGTCTATATGTGTTCGGTGGAGATTAATTGCACAAATTTAATTGGTAGTTGAGAAAGGCTGCAGGCAAATTGAATTTAAAGTAATATAATTCTTGATGTGTGACAAGGTCAGGTTCACAGTGAGGTAAGATGCGCAGTTAAAGACAATGATATGAATTTATTACAGCCTTTGTCATTTAAAAAAAAAAAATCTCTCCAGATGGAAGAAGTAAAAATAGGCATTAATATATTTTAGCACTGAATGCTTTTCCTGGCAGTGAATGCTGTTACATTTCTGCAGCCATGTTTCCTGGATTCCTGGAAGCCATTCTTGGATTCTCTTCTGAGCATCATTAAACTAAACTAAGCTTGCTTAGTGAGGTGGGGCACCAATGGAGGAAATAATGGAGTGGAATTCATCAACTGACAAATAGGAACATTGATCATTGCTCCATAGATGCTGCTGCACCCGCTGAGTTTCTCCAGCTTTTTTTTTTTTTGTGTAACCTTCGATTCTCCAGCATCTGCAGTTCCCTCTTAAAAACAGGAACATTGATCAGCTTTGTGAGGTTTGGGGCAGCACAGTGGCGCAGCGGTCGAGTTGCTGTCTTACAGCGCCAGGGACCCTGGTTGGATGTTGAAGAAGGAACTGCAGATGCTGGAAAATCGAAGGTAGACAAAAGTGCTGGAGAAACTCAGCGGGTGCAGCAGCATCTATGGAGCGAAGGAAATAGGCAACGTTTCGTCCCGAAACGTTGCCTATTTCCTTCGCTCCATAGATGCTGCTGCACCCACTGAGTTTCTCCAGCACTTTTGTCTATTTGATCCTGACTATGGGTGGCGTCTGTACAAAGTTTGTACACTCTCCCTGTGACTGCGTGGGTTTCCCCCGGGTGTTCTGGTTGCCTCCCACATTCCAAAGACGTACAGTACAGGTTTGTAGGTTAATTGGCTTTGGTAAATTGTAAATTGTCCTGAGCGTGTTGAATAGTGCCAGTGTGCGGGGTGATCGCTGGTCGGCATGGACTCAGTGTGCCGAGTAATTCAGTGGAACAGGCAACATCTCTGGAGAGAAGGAATGGGTGATGTCTCGGATCGAGACCCTTCTTCAGACTCGGGAGTCCAAGGAGAAGTTGTTTTGTGAAATGTTAATTATAATTTGTACTGTTCTTGTTAAACAATGCTCCATTATGACACCCAATCTGCTATAATGCACAGTGAGCTATAATTCTCTGATTCTAATGTGATCAAAGGTTTAATGTGATTTGCCATTGAGGGGCCAAGCAGATTTTTTTTTAAATTAAAATTAATAGAAGAGACACCATTCAGCAGAAAGGAAATCAGATGCAAAATGTACGCGGAAATAAATGGAAATAAATATTTGCCAATTTAGTAAGCGACATGGGCATGAATTAATAAATGATGCACGGAAGCAAGCAACCATGGGAGATGGAAAATGGGACAACCTCTTACCCTGTATGAAACTTGGGGAAGGCAGGTGAAGAGCAGAACCAGGCTATGACCAAGATATGACCATTCATCCCCCTAATCTTCCCCTCTCACCATCACCCCCTCATCCAACTTCATCATCACAAAGATCAATTGATCATCATAAGATCATAAGTGATGGGAGCAAAATTAGGCCATTCGGCCCATCGTCTTCTCCGCTAATCGACCATGGCCATTCAAAAAATGATCTTCTGCCCCTTATTGTATGGCCTCACAATTTGAAGTATCTGAGCTAAGATGACTGAGGAAAGTCATTTGTTTACCAGAAATGTACCCAGCTTCAGAATTTGCTTACAGGCAAATGTAAATGTAAATGCAAAACCTGTCTTGGAATAGCTTAGAAATCACAAAAGAGACATTAATAGGCAGTCTATTTAATAAAGCAAATGGAACGGAAACTGATTTCTTTCAGTAAACCTGCCTAATATCAGGCACTTGTCTCACCTGATCTCTTTTTTTAGGGTTGGCATACATAGACCTCATTAGTATAATGAGTTATATCTGCTGGTAGGTGAAGCTGAAAATGCAAACCTGCAAAGAAATGACCATCAAAAAGACAAGCCGCAAGCTAACTTTGACATTACGTGTGCCGTTAAATCTACTTCCCTCTCCATCCAGTGCAAGTATCTTTTTTTTCTCGAGTGTTGCTACTTGTTTATAGACCTTGAAATTCCTTCAATAGAAGAATTTAATGGTTGACCAACAAAAGAAAAATTACTTCAGATCCTGGAAATATGCAATAAAAAGTGAAAACGCTGGAGATATTTATCTTATACTGGCTGCATCTGGAGAGAAAAATTGTTTATGTTTCAGGTCAATGAACTTAAATTTGGCAATCTGAAATCCTGAATCTCTCCAAACAAATGCCTTTCCCACTTCATTTCAGATTTTTAGCATGTGCCATATTTCACGGTAGAGTTGCTGCCTTACAGCGCTTGCAGCGCCGGAGACCCGGGTTTGATCCCGACTGCGGGTGCTGTCTGTACGGAGCCTGTACATTCTCCTCGTGACCACGTGGGTTTTCTCCGAGATCTTCGATTTCCTCCCACACTCCAAAGCCATACTGGTTTGTAGGTTAATTGGCTTGGTATTGATGTAAATTGTCCCGAATGTGTGAAGGATGGTGTTAATGAGCGTATACTCTCTGCAGAGAGTAGTGCGTTTGTCCGAACGCACAATGGGAACTTCACTTGCCCCCTTGCAGGAACTATACATCAGGAGGTGCAACTCCAGAGCCAACAATATCATGAGAGATCCCTTCCACCCCTGCAACGGACTGTTCCAGCTGCTATGGTCAGGCAAATGCCTCCGTTGCCATGCGGTGAGAACGGAGAGGTTGAGAAGGAGTTTCTTCCCAGAGGCCATTCGGACTGTAAAAATCGCTGGCGGCGCGGACTCGATGGGACAAAGGGCTTGTCTCCACGCTGTATCTCTAAACAAAACCAAACTAAACCCTTGAATAATTATAGGTCTAGTTAAAGGTAGGTCTAGCAGCCTCCTGACCATAGGATGATCGTTTACAGCTTGGCAACTGCTTGGTGTTGAACATGGTATGGTGTGATTCCGGTGCCCATCTCTGCTGTGGTGATCATTGCTGCTTTTGCAGCAAATGCAGTCAGTTGCCTAAAGAAGGTTTAGTTTAGTTTAGTTTAGAGGTACAGTGCAGAAGCAGGCCCTTCGACCCACCGAGTGCGTGCTGATCAGCGATCCCCACACAGTAACCTACACACGCTAGGGACAATTTACACTTTTACCAAAGCCAATTAACCTGCAAACCTGTATGTCTTCTTTTCAGGAGCACCTGAAAAGAACCCAAACAGGTCACAGGGACAAGTACAGAAAACACCTGTAGTCAGTATTGAACCAGGGTCTCTGGCACTGTAATGCCCCTGTCCCACTTAGGAAACCTGAATGGAAACCTCTGGAGACTTTGAGCCCCACCCAAGGTTTCCGTGCGGTTCCCGGAGGTTGCAGATGGTTTCCGGAGGTTGCAGGTAGTGGAAGCAGGTAGGGAGACTGACAAAAACCTCCGGGAACCGCACGGAAACCTTGGGTGGGGTGCAAAGTCTCCAGAGGTTTCCGTTCAGGTTTCCTAAGTGGGACAGGGGCATAAGGCAGTAAGTGCCACTGTGCTGTGTTAAAGGTGGAAGATATTTGCCTGCGTTTATTTCCTCTGGGCCTCCTTCACAGCCAGCTGTGCATCTCATTGATTCACAATCCTTGTCCATAAAAGCCCAAGCTGCATGCTGATCTAGGCAAAGATGGGTTAGCAATCAATAGTCGCAGTCAGTCAACGGAGGCAACTTTCTTTGTGCTAGATCAGTACAGCTTTTGGTTCAAAACATCAATCTTCTACTAAAATATAAAGCTAAACGTTGAAGCCTGATTTACCAAGTAATGATAACACACCAATATTTGAAAGGCAGAAACTAAAATATGTACTTACCTTCCTTTATGCAACATAGTCCGTGGATGCTGTATAGGAATTGGCACAAGTTCTCTGAAGCAATTAAAAGTATTCTGTTACCAGGAAAATTGGTCAATCCATGCTGAGCTAATTTAAATGCAAAGTCAAGGGAGAGGTTGGTGTGCACTGTGTTCCCGCAAGTTCATCCACATCCAATAGCATACACAAACAGCTGACGATGGGCAGTTTCCTTCATCATTGTCTGAAGAAGGGTTTCGGCCCGAAATGTCACCTATTTCCTTCGCTCCATAGATGCTGCTGCACCCGCTGAGTTTCTCCAGCATTTTTGTGTACCTTCGATCTTCCAGCATCTGCAGTTCCTTCTTCACCACTTCCTTCATCATTGTTACTTTTTTGCATATCTTTCATTTCATTGTTCTTTATCTCTCCACGTCATTGCCTATATCTCTCATTTCCCTTATCCCTAACCAGTCTGAAGAAGGGTCTCGACCCGAAGCGTCACCCATTCCTTCTCTCCAAAGATGCTGCCAGTCCCGCCGAGTTTGTCCAGCTTTGTGTCTATCTGAGGTTTTGAAAGAAGCAAGCAGAGATACTCAGGTGGGATTGCAAAATGTACAGGTGCAGTGGTCAGAAAGAGGAGTGTAGTAATGATGAGACACAGTGCAATAGCTCCACATCCACACATCCTCTGCTAGTCTTACTATAGACACTCGACGCTTTTGAGTTCTGACTTTGCTTTCTTTATCATTAACAACTTTCACCTGGCAGGGGGTCTGCACAAAGACAACTTCTCCAAGGAACTTTTCCCCCCATTGTCTTTCAACAGCTTGTTCAGCAGGTACTTTTTCATCCTACATTCAGCCACTTCTTCAAATCTCCACTTTCAATTTTTGTTCAGTCTGCCAGTAAGTTTTCATCGCCTGATTTCAATTCAAGGTGATTCAGGACATTTTCCTGAATGGTTGGATGTGAATTTCCATGTATTGCTGCGTTTGCTCTTGGGGACACGAGAGCAATCCAGAGCAAAACATCAACAGCTGGGGGAACACAATGGGTCAGGCCGCAACCTTGGAGGCAAAGAGATAACTTGTCATGGACGCCTTGGGTCAACTTCTGCTGCAAAGTGTCAACCTGAGGTTATTGATTATCCCTTTGCCTCTATGTATGCTGTCTGAGCCACTGTGCTTATCCAGCAGTTTGCTATTGGCTCTAACTTTGATCTTGTCGATTTGATGCTGAGACCACTCCTGAATTCTCGTCTTTCTCAAATGATTTAAGCTGAAATGTAGATGCACTGGTAGCACTTCTGGTATTTGTCTAAAATGGTATCAAATTGGCTCCTTACCAAGCATAAAAATGCAAATGTCAGGGAAAGATCTCTCGATTTATAAATTCAGATGAGTTGAATAATATATAGAATGGATTGAATGTGGGAGAAATAGAGGATGCACTAGCCTCCTTTAACATGTTTAGTATTGCTCATCTTCATCATTTGATTTAGTTTCCGTTGGTGCATTTCTTTCAGTGCTATTCTTTAGATTAATTTTCCTTTGTTTCAACTTTCATGCCACTTGGCTTTGGATTTCAAACATTGTTTTCAGCAAAACCTGATTAAAAGCATGTTGTGCTTCCCATGTATAACACTGGTTTTAATGAAAAATGGATGGGTTGGTGGTTGATAGTGCATGTCAGTATTTATTTCTCAGATCTGTTAGCATTGTACTGTCAATATACAGTAGCTACACATTTGGGCAAATTAATTTTAACCAATACACCCATGTGAACTAAAATTAATTTATATTATAATCATGTCTGCCTCACTTTACATGATGGTGGACCTTTTGATTTGTGATCAATTATTCCAAGATGTATCTAGAGGCCTCTCCTGTCTTCTCCAATTAACATTTGGTGACTGGATATCGTTTTTGTCCCCCATTAAATAAATTGATTTTAATATCTGGAAGACGGGTTTGATATATTTCTTCTGACATAATCATGTGTACCTCTGCAGAGAGGCCTGACAAATGTATCACAATTTCACTTTGCGATGAGAGGTCTGGTGGGAAAAGATTCTGGTTGTACAAATCAGTTCTGGGTGAGAGTTTAGTTTAAGAAGATAGACACAAAATGCTGGAGTAACTCAGCGGGTCAGGCAGCATCTCTGGAGAGAAGCAATGGGTCATGTTCCTGGTCGAGACCCTTCCTCAGACTGATGCCAGGGGAGAGGGAGATGCATAGATAAGGAAGTATAAAGAAAATGCAGAATAGATCATTGTTAGCTGGGAGAAGGTAACAACATAGCAAACCGATAAACTGCATTCGGGGAGATATCCATACCCCGTGAATGAATGAATTACAACTTTCAGATCAAAGCTGGCTTTACTGACTCGCCATTGAACAGCTAAAGCATTGATTTGCTTCATGGCTGTGATGTGCTGAATTGGCAAGATTCACTGTGACCACTCCCTAAATTTACTTTACGGAATAATGAAAGGCATAGATAGAGTGGATGTGGAAAGGATGTTTCCACTGGTTGGAGAGCCCAGGACCAGACATCATAGCCTCAGAATTAAAGGGCGTTATTTTAGAAAGTAGGTAAGGAGGAACTTTTTTAGTAAGAGGGTAGTTATTCTACAGCACTCATTCCCACAGAGGGCTGTGGAGGCCAAGTCAGTGGATATTTTAAGGCAGAGATAGACAAATTCGTGATTAGAACGGGTGTCAAGGGTTTTGGGGAGAAGGCAAGAAAACGGGATTATGAGGCAGAGATCAGCCATGATTGAATGGCGGAGTAGACTCGATGGTCCAAATGGCCTAAGTCTACTCCTAGAACTTTTGAACTTGTAACCTCTGACAGAACATTCCCAACACACAACCTGACCAGCTAAACAGATGAGGGTGGAAAGTGCATGGGACTTTTTCAAAGTTCTTCTGCAGGACATTCAATTTCCAGCCTCAGAAATATCACCAGGTCCTATTTCTAACACCTTCTATCCAGTATTATTCTGGGAGTCACTCTTATCACTTGGGCCAACCTTCGACTAGAAGGCTGAACATTTTCTTCTCGAGAGCTATAATTTAGAAAATAAATTCTGGTCATCCTGCGACACCCATGAACCAGAAATATATATTTAAAGCATTCTTGAAGGCAGGCTCCATTATTGAATGTCTTGGGCTTGAGTGGCACAAGATGCATCATATATCTGTGGCTTGACACTGCAGAGATTGTGTAGACTTAATGGTTTTGTAACTGGGCTGGAAGTGAAGGAAAAGCCTGTAAATATCCATTGACAACATGTGTAGATGCAGTTTGGCACATTTAGTATCACTTTATCCTCTGAGCTGGAGTGTTTATTGGTTTGAGTGGTACATCAGGAATACACTTCATAATTAAGATTGGCATATCAGTGCTGTAGCCACAGTGTTACAGTGTCCAAATGTATTAACTTCCTGTCCCGCAACATGGTTTTCAATATGTTTGTCAAACTCCCTCTTAATCATTTCAGTTAAGGGAAGAAAAGAGGTGCACACTTTCTCATTTCCTTTTGCCTCTGAGCAGCAGATGAAAAAATCTCTTCTCCTGTTCATTTCAATGAAAAGTCAGCTGGCTAGCTTTTGGTAAACTTGATCAATGATGGTATGACAGCACACAAATAAGTTTCTGCTTGCAAAAGTTTCATCCTCCAAAAAACAAAACATCCTTAAAGAACGAACCAAATTTGACTGGTAATAGAGTTTGATGATAATTGATAACTTTGAGTTCAAACTTCCTGAGTTAAAACCAATGTTTTAACTTACTATATCTTATTTAGTTTCCAGTCAGTAATTGCCCCATGTTATGTAACGATCTGAACTATAGCGTGTGTATGTATGTGAATTTTATTTTATTCCGTGCCCCTGTGTATGACTAATTTCCTGTTAATTAATAAGGGCAGCACAGTGGCGCAGCGGTAGAGTTGCTGCCTTACAGTGCCAGAGATCTGGGTTCGATCCTGACAACAGGTGATGTCCATATGGAGTTCTCCCCCTGACCTGTGTGGATTTTCTCTGGGATCTCCGGTTTCCTCCCACACTAGGTTTCAAGGTTTCAAGGTCAGTTTATTGTCACATGTACCAAATAAGTTACCGTGAAAGATCTGTAGGTTAACTGGTTTGATAAAATTGTAAATTGTTCCTAGTATGTGTAGGATAGCGTTCGTGTATGGGAATCGCTGGTCAATGCGGACTCACTGGCCTGTTTCCACACTGTATGTTTAAACTTAAAAAATAAGTCTTTATATATTGAGCTGCCTATATCCTAACAAGTTTGAAAAGAGGAATATTATTAACACGAGCAACATTAAACCTAATAGGATCTTGTACAGTGATATCATGTGTCTCTGTGTTGTCAACAGTGCCAGGAGCATGGTGTAAGGCCATGTAATGATCATTTAATGATGGCAAGGATCTTGCAATCACTGTGCTTGAACACAGGATGTAATTGGAGTTGGGGAATAGGACATGGGGGTTGTGCAGGTCATCATTGTGAACTTGCTTTTCAGAATCTGAATTGGCTCTCCGTTGGGAATAGTGAGTCAGGAGAAGATTGCTAAATTGATCCTGACGTTGATGAGTTAGTGCTGGTGCCATTCCAGTCCACAATGACAGCAGTGGAATGAAGACAGTTATGTTCAGGAAAAGAAATAGCGGATGCGAAGGAACTGCAGATGCTGGTTCACACCGAAGATAGACACAAAATGCTGGAGTAACTCAGTGGGTCAGGCAGCATCTCTGGAGAAAAGGAATATGTGACACTTCAAGTCGAGACCCTTCTTCAGACTGAGAGACAGGGCAGAGGGAAATTAGAGGTAATAGAAAGGCACAAAGAACAAATGAATGAAAGGCATGAAAAGAACAAATCGAAAATCATTGCTGGCTTTTCATATCTCCATTTTCCCTCTCCTCTGACTCTCACTCTGAAGAAGGGTCTTGACCCGAAACATCACCTATTCCTTTTCTCCAGAGATACCACCTGACCCGATGAGTTAAATTTTGTGTCTGTCTTAAGTGAAATAGTGTTCTTGATGATAATCTAGATGTAGGGACAACATCTCAACAGAGGATGAAATGAAAGCAAGGAGTTGCAACTTGTCAAGTATGGCATATACGGGATTTCCAGTGAAGGTGATGTTGTCTTATCCAGAGGAGAGCAGCTGAACATTGCTGCAGGTTTGCCTGAGTGTAGCCAACATGCTTAATTTCATCGGGGTCTTTGTGCTAAAGAGACCAGCAGCCGAATATTTGTTAAACGTGCTTTGTGCTTCTGTTTTAGCTTTTTCTGTTTTTTAAATTGGAATTTGTGCACCCAGTCAAGTGCACGCAGCTAATTTTCCTTGGTCAAGGGTGATGCATACAGGTAATATGCCACTGCCTCCTCCACAGTATTTACCCGAGTTATTCATCTATTCAATAAAATACATAATTATTGCACATCATGCATACCTGGGTACTGAATCTTGGTTTTTTTAATGAGATTTTATCCTCTATTCAAATAAGCATTGCCAATATTGTCCGTGATCCATGAATTATGAGATTGAAAAATTGCAGAAAGGAATTGCAATTATTTTGCTATTTACAAAGTATTGCTTTTATTGAAAAAAAAAACTTTTAGAGAATTACTAATTTTTTTGTTATTTTTTTTAGTTGAGTTTAGAGATACGTATTGGAAACAAGCCCTGTTGGCCAGCAGTCCAACTGCAGCGTCTAGGCGAACTGGGACTCCGATGTTAGAGCCCCCGGTGACGATGGCAAGTCCCCGTGGCCACTAACCCGCACCGGGCGATCTTGGTTCTTGGTTTCTTGGTCCTCCAAAATATTCCAAATTAAATTTAAACTGGAGGTGGTGGAGGGAGGGCTTAAGCCAGAAAGGGTTATTGGGAAGAAAGAGCTACTTTAAATTTAGTTGCATCTGGTTGGGTAACTATAATAGGGTGGAGATTATTCCATGCTTTAATTGTGCGGGGGAAGAACGAATTGCTGTACACATCTGTCTTTGTAGCAGGGAGCACAAATTGGATTGAATGCCCTTGTCTGCTCCTAATTGGTTTGGGTTTGGTGTAGGTCTTGTAGTCTATGTCGAGCTGACCATTTAACATTTTGTAAAAACAGGTCAAACAGTGAGCTTCACGTCTGTCTTGCAGAGGGTTCCACCCCAGAGAATTCAGAGGTTTGGTGACACTCGCTTCTCTCTCATAGGTGTTAGGCCTCGCTCCGTGTCCTTTCAACCCCGAGGAGGCAGAAGAATGGGGTTAGGAGGGAAAGATAGATCAGCCATGATTGAATGGCGGAGTGGACTTGATGGGCCGAATGGCCTAATTCTACTCCTACTTCTTATGATCTTAGTGGATCCTGGTGTCTAAACTTAGCTTAAGTCGCCAGTTGCAGAAAAATAAACTAATCAATCGTAAGAAAAGCGAAATAACGATGAACAGCAACTAAAGAAGGATGCCACAAACTGGTGATGCAGATTATAATGGTTTGTGAGCAGTAGTCATCAAGCAGATTATACAAAATTCCACTGAGACACTTTGAATAGATCTTTATAATTCAGCAACTTTGCTGTGCTTTAGCATGGATCCCTAGGCGAGTCAGTAATTTACCAATTAACTTCCCCAGGAATCAAAGAGCTTAGCGACACGAACAAACAAACAAACAAACAAACATGTCTGGCAAATTCCTCTTTTCACATTTTACTCCAACCATAAAATTATTTTGCACAATTACACAGACATTACTGATAGATGTTTTGCCTGTGAGTATTTCCTGCTTCAGATCTCATATTATTATGTTGTTTATAAATTATTGTACCACGAGCGATAAGGCTGCACAGGTGGAAAGAAGGGAAATCCATTCATTGTTCAGGAGAAGTTCCCAGAACAAAATGTGCTTGAGTCAAAGTATTCATATTTTTCTCTTAATTGAACCTCTCATTAAAGGTGTTCAGATGTGGTGCCTGAATAACAACTGACCTTTTGAGTGAACTCACCTACACTTGCTTGTTAATTAAACAATGAATAGAATTCATAGAAAGATACACAATTCATTTTACTTCAATAATGTTCCAGGCTTTCTACGATATTGCAAGGTTCACACTCAGAAAGCGAATGCAATAGAGTGGCCCAGATTAAGCAAGAATATACCAGCAACCCCACCATTTTTTAGATAACTTAAATGGGCAATGAAACATTATGATGCTGATTTCATCTTTAAAAATTCTTCTGGTTTTGGGATTAAACCCAGTGCCACGACCTGTTCTTCTTGTCGAGTGCATGCACAAGATTCCAAGTTGGTCAGCCAGAGCTGAACACACGTCTCGGTATCTGCATACAATGGTGTCTGTCTTCTTGTGCTTCTTGTGCGTGGTGGTGGAAAGATTGGTGTAAACAGGGCCGTGACGTGAACGCTCTTTCCTTGACCTCCACGTGTACACTAAACTAAACCCAATAAAAATACCATCACTTCCAATTCCGGTTCATTGAACATTGTCCATGTTTGATTTTTAATAATGACAATAAATGACTGCTAGATAATTAATATAAAATAAAATGTGAACTATTTTGTCTGCTCATGAAGAGTTTTACTATTTCTGAGAGTCTTGTATTTCGTTAATTCCGTTCTTGAAACTGGAAATGTTTTGTTTCCCTTTGGTCCCTCCCTTGGTCCTCGCCTATCATTGCACGTGCCTCCACGCCCAACTCATCCTCTGCCATTCCCATCGGCTCCAACACTAACCTGCCACCAGTCACATCTTTCCTTCTTTCCCCTCCCCCACTTTCTGCAGGGACCGCCATCTTTGGGACACCCATCCCTCCTCACCAACCCCTCCCTGTCCCCCATACTTGAACAAGGTGTAACACCTGTCCCCTCACCTCCTCCCTAACCACCACCCTGGGACGTATTAGGATGAGGCAGTCGTTCACCAGGATCCAGCATTGCAGAATCTGTAGTGTCTTGTATCCCTCTTTCAGGTAAAGGTTGATATTGGTGAATATAGATCGCAAATTTGCAACAGAAGGAGAGAATAATGCAGACCTTGCCATTGGAGGTTGGGGCATTTTGAATGGGTCAATGGAAGAGAAAAAATGTCTAGCATCTTTGAATGCAGATAAATCCAGCTCCAGATGACGTTTTAAGAGCAGCAGATGGGGAAATAGCAGAGGCTCCGCCATCATGTCTGTATGAAACTTGAATCTTCTCTGCTAACCATGGGTATGTGACATGGCAATGATTCCAATATATTTCCTCTCTCTGCATTGTATCTTTAAGATTGCAGTGTTTATTTTACAATTGAGTTGGCCATTTATCATGGTACACATTTGCCTGGCTCTGAACACCTTTAAGGCTCTTCTTGTCAAACCGATTCCTTTTTATCGTGCTTAGCTCTTATCAATGCAATCTTATCCTCTCAACAATAGCTATCAATTGCTTTGCTGTCTTTCCCCTCCATTGAAAGTTTTTAAACATAAACCTTTTAAACAAAATTGAACGATTGACTTGTTTTTGACATGCAACTAGCTGTGTACCAACATTGCTGTGGGTCTGTTTCTAATGGTCTAACCGATAACCGTAAAAAACAATCTTCATCAATCGTGCATGTTTTATTCCTGACTGTAATGTGTTTTGTCTCCACTGTAATGCAGTGTGTACAATACTAAGAGCAGAAAACCACTATATTTGCACATTTTCAATGCGATATAAACAAAATACTTCAGCCTTTGTTTCCTCCAGCCTCTTAACTTGCAATGCCAAAGCTTAATACAGCAATCAAAGTGCAGTTTGGCAACATTTAAATGCGTTCTAAGACTCTAGCTGCTTTTTGGAAGAAAAATACTAAATAATTCAGGACATAATCTCTTCCGTGCTTCCTACAGCTTGCTTGATTGCTTACAGGTGGTGGAGAGGAAGCTTTTTTTGTGGTTTCCCTGAGAATTGCCCCTTTTATTCATCTCCTCTGGTTTTGGCCTCACCGGCATGTCTGTAACTACGGGAAGTAATGTACGAGGGAGGGTAGTCTGCCAGGCAAGGCGAGCAGTGGCAGAGGAGGAAAACCACACTCATCTTTGATCAGCCGTGCCTGAAATTTATGATTCTCTCAAGTTGCAACATCTAATCAATTCTTGGCTCAGTGAGGGCACATTCCTCTCTCAAATTGAAGGCTGTGGGATCGAGAGCATGTCCAGACTGACACGAGAATAGCCAGAGCTGCCACTTTTGGATTGAATGGTAAAGTGAGGTCCCCTTTGCCTTCCACTCCGAGCATAAAGGGTCTAATGGCGTTATTCCAAGCACGGCCCTAGTATTCTGCTGATACGTGCCTTTCAATCATCACTTGAACTAGACAATCTGGTTACTATCTCGTTGCTGCTTGCTGCACCCATGTTAGTTACAGCTCACCCCCTCCATGACACACTGGTCTACCTGAGGAGTACTTTCAGCAACAGACTGGTTCCACCAAGATGCAGGACAGAACGCCATAGGAGACCTTTCTTCCCTGTGGGCTATCAAACTGTACAACTCTTCCCCATTCTGTCATGGGGTAGACTGAGACTGACTCCCCTCCCCCTCCCCAATCTTTGCACATCCCCAATCCTTTCCACTCGTCACTTTAATTTCATGTTTCATGTATTTTGTTGTTTTGTGACTGTTGGCAGATCAATTTCTCTTCTGGGATAAATAACGTTCTATCGTATCGTATTTTAGGCCATAGAGAGTCAGTGGGGTCAAGGAAAGAGCGTTCACGTCCCGGTCCTGGTCTACCAATCTTTCCACCACCACGCACAAGAAGCTGAAGAAGCGACAAGACAGACAGCATTGTATGCAGATGCCGAGAAGTGTGTCCTTCTAATCTTGTGCGTGGACTCGATGAGACGAAGAATAGAGAGTCAGTAATTTACACAAACAGGCCCGTCAGTCCCACCATGCTGTGCTAACCATCAAATGTCGATCTATACTATTTCCACTTTCCAGCACATGGTGCAGTTTACTCTGTCTGGAAGAATCAAGAGCTCCTGCAGATGTTTCTTCACTTGTGTAAAAGTCGCTGCCTCCATCGCCACATTGAGGGGGATAAACAAAACTGCTGGAGAAACTCAGCGGGTCAGGAAGTAGACGGGTGACATTTTCGGCCTCTATCTATCTTTGGACTGATGGGGATAACTGGAGAAAAGAGGCGAGGGGAAGCCAATAGTATGTATTTCATGTCCATGCCAATCTTCTGTGCCATCTGTACTGATCTCACATGTCCACATTGGGTTATTATCCTTCAATGCTCTGCCCATTCAAGGTCTAAATTTCTCTTAAATGGAGTGATATTATGTGAATCTACCATCACCCCTGGTAGCAGGTTCCAGGTATTATGATATGTTTAAAATGAAAAATCTATTCAAAATATATTGCTTCACACTTGGAATTAAATTCCATCTGCTAAAGCATCATTCAACATCTAAACCATATCCTGAAGCATCTGAACCATATCCTGCTGATCGATAACAGAAAACCTTCTCCACTATCCATAACACCACACATTTTTGTGTCATCCATAAACTTACTAATCTTTCCTCTTGTATTTATCCACTTTTCACAAATCCACAAATCCTCTTGTATTTGCCACTTTTCATTTCACTGCACATCTCGTATGTGTATGTGACGAATAAACTTGACTTGACTTGACTTATCCCAATGATAATATGTATCATAAAAAGGGTTCAGTACCAAGCATTGTGGTACAGCATTGTTGATAGACTTCCAGTTCGATAAAGTATCTTCCATTGCCGCTCACTGCCCAATTATGTTTCAGATGCTGAAATGTTTATATATATTTATATATATATATCTTTTAAGTTCTAGGTGTCCCTTACAGGACCAGTATTTTTTTTTCAATCCCTAATTGAGGTTTTAAGGTAGTGGTGAATCAGCTTCATGAATCACTTAATTGACTGAAAGGTACAGCATGGAAACAGCCCTTTGACCCAGCAAATCCACCCTGACCATCAATTCCACTTTTGCATCCACTCCCTACACACTAGGGGAAATTTACCGAGGCCAGTTAACCTACAAACCCGCACCTCTTTGGGATGTGGGAGGAAACCGGAGCACCGGGAATAAACCCACATGGTCACAGGGAGAACGTGCAAACTCCACACAGTACCCAAGGTCTGGATCGAGCCCATGTTTGTGGCTATGAGGCAGTGCCATCCAGCTGGTGCACACACTCTCACTATGTCTCTGGGGCAGGGAGTTCCAAGGTTTAGACCCATCAACAATGAAGGATAAGTGACAAAGTTCCAAGTCAGAATGGTGGACGGATGGGAACCAGTTGAATGAATGAATGAAACTTAATTATCACATGTGGCATGTCACAGTGAAATTCTTTCTTTTGCGTATCATACACAAGGCATGCAAAGTATAGGGTGCCGACACGGTTATAAAGTGTTCAATGTAGTCTCAATAATCCCTCTGTTCTCGATCTCTTTGTTCTCTCAGCGGCCCCCCAACGTCGGGTCCCTCTTTGTGCTCGACGCCCCTCCCCCCCCCCCCCCCCCCCATGCCGGGTCCCCCTTTGTTCTCTCAGTGGCGTGTATCGAAGTAACCACTGCCACCCTCTGTGGTCCTAACCTCGTCCCCCCCCCCAAGGCACTCATTGTGTGCTTCCTACTGGTGGTGATGTTACCATGAACCTTTTACCCTTGCCCTTTTTGGTGGTAAAGAGTTCAAGTTTGGGAAGGTACTGTTGAAGCTTTGGGGATGAAAAACCTCAAGAGTCAACTGTGTTTTATTGTCATATGTGCCAGACAGAACAATGAAATTCTTACTTGTAGCAGCGCAGCAGAATATGTAGACATAGCGCACAGTCAACAATATAATAAACGAGAAAAAAAAATGTTCGCATAAAAAACAAACAAACAATAATAGTGCAATAATAACAATAATAGTCTATGTAGTTAGAGCTTATTTGAAGTTGTCATGTTTAATAGCCTAATGGCTGTACAGAAGAAGTTGTTTGTGAACCTGGATGTTACAGTTTTCAGGCTCCT
Organism: Leucoraja erinaceus; assembly: GCF_028641065.1. Classification (NCBI taxonomy): domain Eukaryota; kingdom Metazoa; phylum Chordata; class Chondrichthyes; order Rajiformes; family Rajidae; genus Leucoraja; species Leucoraja erinaceus. The sequence goes on from NC_073406.1 coordinate 12,334,679, forward strand.
GTACATTCTTCCCAATGGCAGGGTTGAAATGAGTGTGTGGGCAGGGTGGTGTGGGTCTCTGATGATGCTGGCTGCCCTTTTGAAGGATACGACTCTGGTAATTCCTTTCATTGGTGGGGAAGTCGGAGCCCGTGATGGACTGGACTGCATGCATTTTGTACTTTGTACGCAATGCAGCCATTGGGACCCAGTGTTAGTACAAAATAATGTAGAGCATGGTTGATCTTACAGTGCATTTTTACATTTTTATTAGTTTTCTCTTCTATTTATTTTACTGGATAAGAATAACAGTGTTCAGTAGTAATGCATAATTGCTCGTGACCTTCAGCTGTTCTCCTTCAGGTGCCAATGGGTTTTTATGTGAATGACTGCTACCTAATTTGTTGGTTCCAATGCCATTTCTACACCCACCTTGGGTCTGTTTAAAAAAAATGCTTGCGTGGTTTTCATTGTGGTGTGAAGTTGCATCAATAAGGAATTGATGTGCTGTTTCTCTGCACTTTGCATTGATTCTGACTCAATGTGTCTGGTTCATAATTCAGAAGGGAAAACAAAATTGAAAGCAAGATTACAATCGAAACAAACAGGGGCTTTGTTCTAGGATCACAGCCGAATGAAACACAGATTCTAATCTTCTGCCTATTATTTAATTCTGCTTCGAAATTACTCATTCTTTTTTTGCCAGAGTAACTACATGTTGAACTCAGTGGGGATGGCTCCGATGAACATAAAAGTGATCTCATGACAGTGTACAAAATATTGAAAGGTTTAAACAACTTGATGGAAAAGTGAATTTTAAATTGTTTTTTCTTAATACAGCAATTATTAATGTGAGGTATCCGGGAAAATCTTCAAAGGGTTTTATAGATAAAACGGTGCTGATGCGTGCATTAATGGGAGAGCTGGTGTACTTGTGGGAATACCAGGGCTTTCCTTGTCCTTCACTGTTCTTAATGATTGACCATTTGGGTCTAATGAATTTTAAAGTACTTTTGATTTAGTTTCCGAAAATCGCTTTCCTCTTGTCTACTGGAGATGAAGTGGTTCTGTGACATTTTAAAACCCTCTATGCCGGAATCTGCAGACTCCATGAAACAGCTTATCATTCTGTCCTTTCAGCTGTACATGCTTTAAGATGAATGGAACTGTTTCACTGGGGCCAAACCAATCGTTTCCAGTAAGCAGGAACTTTTCAGGATTTTTCTGATGTGCAAACGGAGCACTTTGTGCCTTCTTATTTGTTCCTGGGCTTGCGGAGGAACAACCCTGTCTTTGTGTAAGAAGGAACTGCAGATGTTGGTTTAAACCGATGATAGACACAAAGTGCAGGAGTAACTCAGTGGGGCAGGCAGCATCTCTGGAGAAAAGGAATGGGTGATGTTTCGTGTCGAGACCCTTCTTCAGACTGCTGTCCGGGGAGAGGGAGATACATAGATAAGGAAGTGTCAGGTGTGAAAATAGAACAAAGGGAATGGAGATTAAGAACAAAGTAGAATATATCATTGTTTCCTGGGAGAAGGTAACAACAAATTAAACAGGGATAAAATGTAGTCGGGGACAGTAAGACTGGTTGGAAGGGGGGGGGAGGGGGGGGTGGAGAGAGAGGGAAAGCAAGGATTACTTGAAGTTAGAACACCGTCTTTGTCTTTGGAACTCCACGGCCTTGATTATTGTCAGGAAATGGGAGAGATAGTTGTGAACTATATAAGAGTTGGTCTTGACATCATGTGCGGCACATACATTGTGGGCTGAAGGGGTTGTTCTTGTGCTGTACCGTTTGTGCTCTGTTTTAATACTTGTCTGCTATTTAGTTTTTAGTTTTAGAGATACAGTGCATAAACGGGCCCTTTGGCCCACCGAGTCCACACCGACCAGTGATGTCCGCACACAATCACTATCCAACGCACACTAATGACAATTAACAATTATATCCAGCCAATTAACCTACAAACCTGTACGTCTTTTGAGTGTTTTGGAGACTATTGTTCAAGTGGTAACTTTGTGAGGGGAGGAGAAGGGGTAAAAATCTGGTCTAGATATCTCCAGAAGGTTTCCTAGCTGACTGCATTATTTTCTGGACGGTAGCTCATGTAGGGAAAGAACATGCAAATAATTGGCTAATAATTTTGTTGACCAACTGAAACTGGAGCAAAGAAATATGGGTGTTGCATATATTTATCAATAAAAGTTGCCTTTGTTACAGTTAAATGATCACATGTGCCAGAATTAAGAAATTACACGGAATGACATACCTATTTACAAAATTAATGTCTGGACCAAGCATACTCAGGTCATCTATCCGTTATAGATCAGTCCGCATTTTTCAGTGGTCTTAAAACCAACATTTTTCTGAATTGGGATGATATTTAATTTATTACACCAGTTGTTCTTGTGTCCACTTTGAAAAACGTGTCAATATCGAGAGGTTATTTGGAACCCAATTAAAAATGCCCTAAATTTTAAGTTAACTTTGCGTATGGATCAGGAGAACTTCAATCAATGTCACGTGAATGATACACAATGAAGGGTAGGGCTCTGGGGAGTGTTATAGAGCAGAGGGATCCAGGAGTGCAGGTGCATGGTTCCTTGAAGGTGGAGTCGCAGATGGATAGGGTGGTCAAAAATACTTTTGGCACATTGGCCTTCATCAGTCAGAGCATTGAGTGTAGAAGTTGGGATGTCACGTTGCAGTTATATAAGACATTGGCGAGGCTACGTTTACAGTATTGCGTTCAGATCTGGGCACCATGTTATAGGAATGATGTTGTCAAGCTGGAAAGGGTACAGAGAAGATTTATGAGGATGTTGCCAGGACTAGAGGGTCTGAGAGGGAGAGGTTGTGTAGGCTGGGACTCTATTCCTTATGAGGGGTGATCATATAGAGGTGTATAAAATCATGAGAGGAATAGATCGGGCAGATGCACAGTCTCTTGCACTGAGTAGGTTCTTACCTAGAGTAGGTTCTGAATCGAGGACCAGAGGACATAGGTTTAAAGTGAAGGGGAAAAGATGTAATAGGTATCTGAGGGGTAACTTTTTTCACACAAAGCGCGGTGGGGTAATGGAGCAAGTTGCCAGAGGAGATAGTTGCGGCTGGGACTATCCTAACATTTAAGAAACAGTTAGACAGGTACATGGATAGGGCAGGTTTGGAGGGATATGGGCCAAACACAAGCAGGTGGGACTGGTGTAGCTGTTGTCAGAGTTTGTTTCTTAAAAAGCACATAGCAACAAAAACTGTCAATGGTACACCATGGCAATCTTTAATTGATTCGTCAGATAGGAGTGGCAAAGATCTACAATGGGCACAAACATTGCTCAGTGCTTCTCGGGCTCCACTCACAGAACAGAGAGTTAGCACAATTACACATTTTTCTTATCAGTAAAACGCTCCTACCAAGTCTGAATATGGCATGACTGAAAGATTCTGTGGCCTTTCAGAATATAAGAAAAGCTGGGTCCAAATCAAGCTCATCCAATAACAAGGTATTACTTATCTCTGGAGCGTCAGCTATTTCGTCAATCTTGACTTCTTTATGGCCTTGAAATAACCACATGTTATTACTGCAAGATTCCATTCATAATTTCTTTTTTGAAAAGACAACCTGTCCTCCATATTGTGTTCCACATAATTTACAAAGTCATTCAGACTTGGCAGACTTTTGTTCTACTAGTCCATGCTTTTGTAGAAGAACGACTCCATTTGACTATTAGATTTGACTATTAGCTCTTTCATTGTGACCTGTTGGACGGTGTGGGCAAGTTGGGCTGAAGATCCTGTTTCCACACTGTATCACTCTATGACTGTAACTCTATCATTAACAAAAAATGCTGAAAATACTCGTCAGGCCAAACCATATCTGTGGGAAGAGAAGCAGAGTTCATATTTTGGTCAGTTCCCCTTTGGGAAAGGATGCAACCATTGTATTTGTATTTGGAGTAATACCTCTCTAGAACAGCACTGGGACGTGAGCAGTCCTTGTCGAATATTCCTCCACAAGGACTTGGTGTCTATGGAGAAAGCTGGCAGTGAAAGCCCCACAGAAAAGGAATTAATTAAGCTTACAGTAGGTTAGTGTTGACAGGTATCAGCATTGCCTTTTATACAGCATTGTTACATTAGTAGAGCAGCAGGCACACTTACACCACAGCTTGAATGAGGCCAGGATTTAGTTGAGGATGGCCGTTATTTAAACTTTGCCCTTTATCCTGATGCCTGTGAGGAATTGTCACAATTTCACTTTGATCATGTTAAGCTTTGATATCCCTGGGAGGCTCTTGCCTGTCTGAAAGTAGGTTCAGTAGCATCAAATGTCGGCATCACTTAAGAGAAGATGTAATCTGCAAGCTGAGCATTGACATTTCATTGAGGCAGGTCTGGAGGCACAGGTGCTCAAAATCGCGTGTCTGCTCCAGCACGGAAAACTCATTTCTGACTGAGCACCCAGGTAATTGAAGAGCCGAGAGGTTAAACTGATTTCTCTCTTAATGGTAAGTGTAATTGTTCTGAGTTCTGCCTCCTGGCTGTGACGTTCTCTCTCTCTGAGCAGGCGTCCCCGACGCCAACAGTCTGAAGAAGGGTCTCGACCTAAAACGTTACCCATTCTTTCTCTCCAGAGATGCTGCCTATCCCACTGAGTTACTCCAGCATTTTGTGTTTATCAACCTGCATCTGCAGTTAACTTCCTACATGCCAGGTTTATTATTGAGAGCATAACATTCCTTGTTCCACTCCATTTGCCACCTGGAGGTGGTAGATGTTGTCATTTGACAAGAGTTCAAGAGTACTACAAGGGTTTTGATTTTGATTTGATTTGATTTAATTTTTTTGTCATTGTCTTCAATGAAGAGACAACAAAATTATTTTTCCCTTACAGTCATACAAAAAAATAAAAATAAAAAAAACACAAAACACAGTACAGGTAGTCCACAACGCAAACATCCCCACAGCAGCACCAAAGTTCCCCATTGAGAGGGAAGGAACCAAAGTCCAGTCAACCTCCTCGCCGATGTTCCCCAATGTTCACCCGTGGTTGGGGCCTCCCGAGCACCCCATAGTACGGGCAGTATGGCGCAGAGAGAATTTGGGATATCCAATTTCATCACCAACACTGCTCCTGCTCCTTAAGGGTGAGGAGACATTGGAGCCAATATGTAGTAGTCAGAGCAATTACACTTCTCATTAATTGAAACATCAGTTTAACCTTTTAGCTCTTCAGTTAACTGAGTGTTCAGACAATTAAAAAATTTCATCTACGCCTCTGGACTTGGTGCAGTGAAATATCATCGCTCAACCTGGTGATTAGACCTTCAGGAACATCTTCAATCCTGACTTCTGTTGTGGTTAGTGTAGAGCTTGCACGTCACCCCTCCCTCCCCCACCTCCCTAACCCAGACATGTCTCCCACCATCTCCGTCACCCTGATCCTTTCCCCCTCCTCTCAGTGCTCACTTCCCATCCCTCCTCATCTTCAAATCTCCCATTTCCCTCGTATCTCCCCAATTCCCCCTTTCACCCACACCCTTTTTACAGCTTTACTTCTCACCCATTTCTTTCCTAATCTAACACGGACAGGAGAATATGGTTGGGAGGGAAAGATAGATCATTCATGATTGAATGACGGAGGAGACATGATGGGCCGATTGGCCTGATTCTGCCCCATGAAATATCAACGTATAACCTTTTTGGTCTCTTTTGCACCTCTTCACCTCTAGCTCTTGTTATGCCCCTGTCCCACTTAGGCAATTTGTTAGGCGACTACATGTGACTAGGCTGTCGCCACATGGTCTCCGGGGTGTCGCCTGTATGGTCGTGCGTGTGTTGAACTGAGGGTATGCTTCTTACACCAAATTACTAGAAAACGCAGCTTTCACACATTTCCCCAACCCATCTGAGTTTCTTTCTCTGTGTCCAAAACCAAGCCCAAGAAATGAGCAGGTGTTATTCTTCCAGTATGATTTACCAGACATCTTGGATCCAAACAATTCTTTGTTCTTTATGAATGGATATGTTTCCAGCTGGATTTCTGGCTAGGCTTTTAGCTCCAATATCTGCACAGTAGCTTGTTTTGTTGAAACATTGGTTTACAGAATTATTGATGCCTGTTGCAAACAATGCGCCCACTGCTTCTTGATTAGATTTTGAGCTTCAACAGTGATTGCTCATCAGAGTGTAGTTTGCCTTTGCATGTTTCATTGGCGAATGTCAGTTAACTGTGGCTCTGTTACTGAATTGTTTGCTTCAAGGCCAGAATATTAAATGCAAGAACGAACTGCAGAAGTTGGTTTACAGCGAAGATAGATACTCCTATCTAACGCAGATTAATATTCCTATCTGCATTGTGCAAGGTGTTGGCCTTTCAGCTTTTGTCTCTTTTATTCTCTCACATTTACATACGGCTCGGTGCTGCAGGTGATGAGTTGCCATAGTATGCAGTCCCCAGCTATAGCAGCAGAGATTAGACCAGTTTCCTAGTTGTCTCAGCTGATATTCAGAAGCAGAAGAGGACAATTCAGCTGGCAGCTGGATAAAGGAATAAAAACCAAGTTCCTGGTTTGAGTCCAAACCCCCGTGAGGTGTATTGTTGTAGCAGAACAATCACTGGAGCATCTACAAAGCAAGGCAAAACTCGGCTTGTATTTTTATAGCATATTTTTATAGTCATGTAATGTCCTAAGGTGCATCTCGGGAATATCAGTAAATAAAACTTTAGATGGACATAAATGCAAAATAGAGACAAAGATGCTGGGGTAACTCAGCAGGACAGGCAGCATCTCTGGATATAAGGAATGGGTGACGTTACAGGTCGAGACCCTTCTTCAGGCGTTTTGGAGTCTGAAGAAGGGTCTCAAACTGAAACGTCACCAATTCCTTTTATCCAGTGATGTTCCCTGTCCCGCTGAGTTACCCCAGCATCTTTGTCTTTATTTATCCCCACTGGTCATCCACAACATTGCGTAATTTTTAGATGGCGTTTCAATTATCTCTGTCCGGTCTGGCAGAGTTTTGTCAAGTTTCGCATTCTAATGCAGATGATAGGAATCGGAAATATCCAAGATCTGGGCAAGGATGATTTATAAATGTGTGGGAAGGAACTTCAGATGCTGGTTTACACCGAAGATAGAGGCAAAAATGCTGGAGTAACTCAGGCAGGAAGCATCTCTGGAGAAAAGGAATAGGTGACACTTCAGGTTGAGACCCTTCTTCAGACCAAAGATCCTACAGCGGAGCAAGATAGACCAGTCCTGCTAAATGCAATGGGCTGACGTGTAGTACGCAATGGAGCGGAACGTGGGCCTTTTTTTTCCAACCATTTCAGTAACCCGACCCAACCCGAATCGCAGTGTAATCAACGTTGCGGGGGAACAGTTTGTGTTAATACATTATAATTCTGTAAATGAGGAGAAGATTTTTAACAAAGAATTTTTATTTTTATGAGGATGTTTCCGTAATCGGCTTCCGTCTCTGCACTAGTATCTTTGCTCCGCTATGGGATCTTTGGAGCGGAGACGGAATCCGCTTACGGAAATGGGGCCGAAATTTTCCCATGAATCTGTCCCATGACCGTGCTACGTCTTTTTCGTCGAGTGGGCTATCTTGCTTGCTATAGGATCTTTGCTTCAGACTGAGAGTCAGGGGAGGGGGAGACCTAGAGATATGAAAGTGTAAGGTGTGAAAATAGATCAAAGAGGACGAAGTAGAAAAGGAAATGTAGAATTGTTGGCATGGGGAAAGTGACAATGAGATATACAAAGATAAAATATAATTGGGAGGACAGTCAAACTGGCCAGAGAACTGGGATGGGGGAGGGATGGAGATCCTTATCTGGTTTGTCATCTGTGGGTGTTTGGTATTGGAGAGGAGTAACGTCAAGGAATATTCTTTTGAAAGAATGCCTTCCCTATTCCTTCCAGACATTTGCCTTTTAAAGTCACTTGACTTTAAATTAATTTGTGAAATCTCATTGCCATTAAAGAAATTGAATTCATGTCATTGAAATGGACTGATGCATTTTGTTATGTGTGTGTGTGTGTGTGTGTGTGTGGGGGGGTGGGGGGGGCATACTAATGTGTCTAATCTTTTCCCTGAATTCATAGAAAGCCAAATTGAAGTGGAAACACTCTGACTAGACATATTAGCTGATTTTGCGCTCACTTCCTAAGAAGTCTTGCAAGAAAGGTGGTACGTGAGTTCTCATTCACAGAGCTTTCTGTAATGCATTAGGCTTCTGCATTAAACGGATTACAATGGAATTGGCCGAGTTCCAGTTAACACCCCTGAAGCTTTCAAACATCCTGAGGACTAATGCAAGTTTGTTCCCAGTTTATCAATACTTGCTACCAAGAGCACAAAGATAATATGAAGCAATTAATGGGCTTTTTTTTAAACATATGCATCTCGTGTCTTTAGGGTATCCTAAATATTTGTTCATCCTAGAAAGATTTTTTTGAAGTGCCATCACAAGTGACCCTTCCAGTGTCAGGAAAATGGCAACCGACTTATTCACAGCAACCCGTGATCAGTAAAACAATGAGATTGTTGATTTTTCATGACATTGGTTGAAGTGTAAATAGTCTTCACCTGCTCTGCTCTGTTAATGCATCAGGATTCCACATTTGTGAGGATGTTGCCAGGACCCGAGGGCCCGAGCTACAGGGAGAGGTTGAGCCGGCTAGGACTCTATTCCGTGGAGTGCAGGAGGATGAGGGGTGTTCATATAGAGGTGTATAAAATCATGAGAGGAATAGATTGGGTAAACGCATAGAGTAGGGAATCGAGAACCAGAGGACATAGGTAGTTGAGCCAGGTACTATTGCAACATTTAAGAAACACTTAGACCTACTTGAATAATAATGGTTTTTGAGGGATATGGGCAAATGCAGGCAGGTGGGACTAGTGTAGATGGGACATATTGATCAGTGTGGGCAAGTTGGGCCGTAGGGCCTATTTCCACTCCGTATGACTCTATGACATTGCACTGTTGAGATGCTGTAGCAACACTGCCAAGAAAAGACCTACTTTATCCCAGTAATCTGAGAATTGAACATCAGGTAAATGTAAACATCTTGCCTGTGACACAATTATGGAATGCTGTGGTTACTTCCACAGATTAATACACATGATAATATCTGAACAGCAGGAGCTCGCCAACAGCAATGCGATAATGACCATTTAAGTGATTTGATAAAGGTGGTTGAAGGATAAATGTTGGTTAGGTTTACCGTTGTGTCATGGCTTGGGATCATTTAAGTCTTCCTGAAAGGATCAATAGGAACCGTATCGTGCAGCATTTTCTTTGGTAGTGCATTAAGTTGTCATCCTAGATTTTCAACATAAATCTCTGGAGGGTCACTTGAAGCCACACTTGCCTGGGTCAAGCGCAAGGGTCACCAGTAAAATGAGATGAAGACTGAATTAGGACGAGCTGATGAGGGCAATTGCTGTCCCCCATCCTAAAATATCTTGAAGTGCAGCACAAAAATGTAATGTCTATGTTGTGTGTTAGAATTGATTCCACAAACTGAAAGTGGGGATTTGTGCCTCAACCTTCATGTTAGAGGAGTAAATGGTGCAGAATTGGAAAATTACTGTCAAAACATAGTTGTGGTTAATTATGTATAAAGAACCGTGGGCGGCACGGTGGCGTAGCGGGAGAGTTACCGCTTTACAGCGCCAGAGACCCGGGTTTGACCCTGACTACGGCTGCTTGTCTGTACGGAGTTTGTGCGTCATCCCCGTGACCTGCGTGGGTTTTCTACGAGATCTTCGGTTTCCTCCCACACTCCAAAGATGTACAGGTTTGTAGGTTAGTGTAAATGTAAAATCGTCCCTAGTGTGTGTAGGGTAGTGTTAATGTGCGGGGAATCGCTGGTTGGTGCGGACCCACTGTATTTCTAAAACTAAAGTAAACTAAACCATGGTTGTAACTTCAGGTTGTAAAGTTATATTCAAATATCCATATGCCTCAACTTTGAGCTGCATGAAAGACCTGAAGATGTTGTGTATATGTAGTAGATACTAAGCAATGGCGAAAGATGCATTCTGACTATTTTACTCCATGGCTTTTTAAAAACCATAACTGCAGCACAAAAACAGACCTTTAGACCCACCATATCCTTAATGACCATCAAGGATAATATTCATTATGTCCACTCAACCGTTGAAGTCTCACAATAACATTTCTAACGAGCTATAAAATCTTAAAAGTAATTTTTTTTCAAAATTGTTTGCTAGTTTTACACTCACTCTATCTTCTCTTGCCCTATTTTTCTTTTTACTTTCTGCACATGATTTGAATTTGAATAATACATTTCTTGCAGTGTTAGCTTCCAATCTGAAAAGCAGTCAAATGCTTTGCAGCCTCACGTGCCTCCTCTCCTTTATTACAGCATTATCAGCTCATGATTTCAGAGACTTTGAAAACCAAACGAATGCACTCAGTCTTCAAAGTCGGGACTACTGTCTCCTTCGCAGTGCGGAAAAACAAGCGGTGTGCTGCAATTTCTAAAACCACATAACACCGTGGGTTTCCATAAATGAAGCAAAAAGTGAGACCTATTCAATCGGAGAACAATTTCCAAAAGAACTAATCCTCTTCTAATGTTTCACTAACTGCTGCCGCAGAGGAAACGCCTCCATGAAACTGTTTATATTAATTCTTTATTTGGAATGCCTTTCCTGATCCTGTAGCACTGAATTTTTAAAAAACGTACACAAATCCCATCTGTTTCGCAGTAGAAAGTCATCTGGATGGGTACTTTTACATTTAAATGTTTAATAGATTTAGTTGGATTTGTTTTGCAAACTTGGTCAGGAGGGATTCTGCATTTGATTTCACACTTAACATATGGTATTAGCTACCTCAAATTATGAACAGCCAATATCATTCTTAAGTAGCTTAATGAATCCATGTAACAATCCCTGCGTTGCAACATAAATGTTATTGGATGAATTATTCTGTGAAATTTTAAAGTGATTAAGGATAAGCCCTGAAGATCATTAATAAGCTTGCTTCAAAATAAATTGTTGAAAAAGTAACTACTTGCCTTTTCTCTATGTCGCCAATGACTCCCGTTGATTTGAATGGCAACCAACAGGCACAGGTTGAGCAGCAAGCTGGAAAGCCTGTGGGAGTTGTGAAATTGGGAGTAGTCCACAGGAGGAAGACAAGACCATCTTAGCACTGGAAACCAAGAACTCCATAGGAGTCTCGACCTGAAGCGTCACCCATTCCTTCTCTCCAGAGATGCTGCCTACCCTGCTGAGTTACTCCAGCATTTTATGTCTATCTTTGGTTTAATCCAGCAACTGCAGTTTCTTCCTACACACTCCATAGGAGAACCTTGGTTCACGGCCAAAAGCTGGAAAGAGTGCAGAGAGGATTTACGAGGATGTTGCCGGGACTTAGGGACTTTTGGGAGAGGTTGGGCAGGTTAGGACTTTATTCCTTAGAGCGCTGGAGGAGGGGTGATCATATAGAAATGTCTAAAGTTGTGAGGGGAACAGATAGTTTGAATGTACACAGTCTTTTACCCAAAGTAATGATATCAAGAACCAATCAACGTCAGCTTCAAGTGAGAGGGGAAAAATGTAAAAATAACCTGAGTGTAACATTATCTACACAGTTGGCATGGGCAAGTTGGGCCTAATGGCCTGCTCCGTGCTCCATGAATCTATGACTAGATCATGTTGAAAAGAGCCAGCTCCTTTAACGCAGTAGTGAGGGAAAACATCTTGCAGGGGTACTGCCTTTCCAAGGTCTCATCTAACTGCGATGGTAGATGAAAAATATTTCCCAGTAGCATTTTAAGGAAGAGTAATAGACTATTTTCTTGTCAATATTTCCCCTTCAGTTAAAGCAGATTACCTAGAAATTCCATTATTTGTAGGAACTACCCATGCACAGATTTGCTGCCTTATTTCCTTTATTTGAACTGGTTGTAAATATATATTTTTTTAATCAGTAAAACACACTGTCCGAAGATCATGAATGTTGCCATATATGTGTGTGCAACTCCGCCTTTATAGGATGTTCATTTGTGATAAGCAGGATAGATAATCTTTCAAATATTACTTTTAAACATTTATTTTTATGTTCTGAAGTTTGAAGTTGCTGAAGATCAGTTTTATTTTTGTAACCTTGTTATCTGTTTGTAAACTGAATGCTTCAAAAAAAATAATCCAATCACCTGATTGAATAATTTGGTGTTGAACTATGGCCTAAATTAATATGTCAATGGATGATGAAAGTGGATTGTGTTATGTTGGAATATGATTGATTGGAAACCTTTACTGCAGTTAATTGAATAAATATTTGTAGGATATTGTCGATTTTGGTTTGTGTGTACGTATGTATGACATTGTGGATTTTCAATGCAGATGGAGAAAACCATGTTAGACTGAAAAATATTTTGCGTTTGGGTAGGTTGTTTCGTGGCTTGTGAGGGTTAATGGCTTCATGGGTGCCTTGTGCATCCTGCATCCAATGTACAAAACTGTGAACCCTGCAGATGTGGTGCCCAGGGATATGTTTAGTTTAGTTTAGTTTAGAGATACATGTGGGAAAAGGCCCTTTGGCCCCCAAACCCACACTGACCAGTGATCCCCGCACATTTACACTACCCTACACGCACTTGGAGTAATTTTACATTTATACAATTTTACCAAGCCAATTAACCTACAAACCTGTACATCTTTGGAGTGTGGGAGGAAACCGAAGTTCTCTGAAAAAACTAACTCGGGTCACGGGGAGAGCGTACAAGCTCCATACAGCCAAGCATCCGTAGTTAGGTTCGAACCCGCGTCCCTGGTGCTGTAAGGTAGTAGCTCGACCACTGCATTACCATGCCACCGTAAACATTGCATATCCGAGAACCTTTGTTTAGTGCACCAGGCAGAAACATCCTGATGGAATTAGCACTGTTTGTGGATCAATGTACCATGAAGGAGCTATCCGTGTACCTGTCCAAATGTCCTTTAAATGTTGTTACACTACCTGCCTCTATTACCTCCTTTGCTGAACGGTCCATATACTCACCACCTGCTGTGTGAAAAACGTTGCCCCTCAGTTTCCTATCTCAATCTCTATTTCAGTTAGCCATTTCAATGTTTCAGTTGCAAGGGCAGAACCATGTGTTTTGAAATACTAGCTCAGTTCTAGGGCAGGTCTAAACATGGTGTGGGAAATTGGCCAATTTAGATGAGGTGGCCTGTTTTCCAGTTGAGGGTCTACGGACCTAGCTTGGATTCTGACCTCCTGTGCTGCCTGCGTTGAATTTGCATGTAGTTCCCTGTGTGCAAGGATTTCTCCGAGGATCTCCACTTTCTTTCTATTAACTAGCTATTGTGAATTCTTGTGGTGTAGCTGGATGACAAAAAGATTAGGAGGGAGTTTTGAGAGAAAATAAGCTTCTGGGCTGTAGGAAAATCAGAAGAGGGGATTGGGTACTGAAGGGTTTGCTCCATTGAGAGTCATCATTGACCCAATGAGCCAAGTGAACTTGTATTTAAATAAGAAAGAAATATGCAATTGTAGATGTGATCATTGTCCACTAGAGGTTTAGGAGTGAGGCTTGGGATTCTAGCCAAGATTCGATCCGAATTTCTTCAAACTTGAGAAGAATTTGTGAAAGTTGAATTGAATTGAATTTGGATAATTTAATGTAACATGTGACAAGTCACAGTGAAATTATTTGCTTGCATACCCAAGGTATACAAATAGGCGCCCATAAAGGGCGCTTTCAAAGTTACTAATTCCCCCCAGCGCCAGATCCCCCTTTGTTTTTTCCCCCTCCCCCCTCACAGCGGTCTATCCATGCTGGGACCTCCATTGTCCATTTTTCTTCCCCCTTCCTCACGGCGGTTCCCCCACGTCGTGTCCTCCTTTGTTCCTTCACTCGGCAGTGGCGTCCTCACTTCCACTTGTCCGTGCTCGTCTGTAGGTTGGCGCCATCATCGACACACTAACGCTGCCGGATCCCCACTGGACACCCAGCCATGGGCTTCGCAGACCTAGGGGTCTTTGGCCGCTGGCTTTGGCGACGCGCGAGGCTCCACCTCCGGCCCGTGAGGCCCGAGCTCCGGCCTTGGCTCATCACCGGCGGAACCTCCAGAAAACATAAGCTAGTGATTGGAGCAGTCAGTGGATTTGACAATGATTTTTAAGATAATCTAATCATAATGAAGAAGTGGAGATTCTGGTCAGGTGAAGGTGACCCACAACAGTGGTGAACACAGACATGTATAAACCACATGAATCTTCTCAGTTGTGGAAGAAGCTCCAAAATGTCTTCGGATTCCTCCTACGGCAGGAGCTTGGAACGCAGCAGCTGCCAGCTGCCCAGGAATGGTGGAAAGGAAACATTACGTTTCCACTCCATGACCAGGTATCATTGTATCATGAGTGCATAGTCCAAGAGAAGAATGGTAGCAGTTGAGAACTGAAAGAAGGGTCTCCTCTGCTGTCTGTACACCAGTGCTTACCTTGGGGAGCTGGTCGACACGATGACGCAGCGGTAGAGTCGCTATCTTACAGCGCCAAAGACCCGGGTTCGATCCTGACCGTCTCTATGGAGTTTGCACATTCTCCCAGCGTAGGATTTTCTTCTGTTTCCTCCCACACACTAAAGAAGTAAAGGTTTGTCGGTAAATTGGCTTCGGTAAAATTGTAAATTGTCCCTATTGTGTGTAGGATAGTGTTGGTGTGGGGATCGCTGGTCGGCGTGTGCTTGGTAGGCCAAATGGCCTGTTTCTGCGCTGTATCTCTAAACTAAACAGCAGTTCATAAAAACACTGTCAATTTAATGAACGTTTGAGCCGGCCCTCATCCAGCTTTCAGGGCTACTGTGTTTATCCATTGTGAGTGTGACCTCTTTATTGTGTTGGCTGCCTAGCAGTCTCGCTGGATAAGCATGTGATGTGCTCGGAAGCCAATGATTTAATTTCACATTGTGTTTGATTGAGCTGATCACAATTAGCAATTAACTTTACACATCCACTGAAGTACATGGCATATTAAAATAAATCATTCATTGCGATTATGTTTCTGGACCACTGAATTTTTGCCTGCAGCTTTTTCTTGTTCTCTTATCTCCTATCCGGTTGAGCAGAGCTTGCCTCTGCCGTGTACACGTTGAACCAAGTCATGCGGACTATGGCTGGCAGTCCTGAGGAGAGGTGCTGGTGCCCAGATGGTTCCGACGAGTCAGTCTTAGACTGGCCCAGACTTGGCACATGTCCAGCACTTGTACCATGCCAGATGCCAATCCACCAGTCACCCATAGAGTCACAGAGTGATACAGCGTGGAAACAGGGCCTTCGGCCTAACTTGCCCACGCTGGCCAACTCTCTTAAAAGAGAGTTCGTTAGAGCTCTAGGAGCTAGCGGAATCAAGGGATATGCGGATAGGCAGGCACGGGTTATTGATTGTGGATGATCAGCCATGATCACAATGAATGGCGGTGTTTGCTCGAAGGGCAAAATGGCCTCCTGCTTCCCCTATTTTCTATGTTTCTATGTCCTAGCTACAATAATCCCACCTGCCCGTGTTTGGCCTAAATCCCTCCAAACCTGTTCTATCCATGTACCTGTCTAACAGTTTATTAAACGTTGGGATAGTCCCTGCCTCAACTACCTCCTCTGGCAGCTTGTTCCATACCCCCATCATACTTTGGGTGAAAAAGTTACCCCTCGTATTCCTATTAAATCTTTTCCCCTTCACCTTAAGCCCAAGTCCTCTGGTCCTCGATTGCCCCACTCTGGGCAAGAGACTCGGTGAATCTAAACCCATGTATAGTTGGGTGACAGAGACACGTTATGCTGTGTATCACTGCCATTTCCCCCACCTCCCCAAACCTGCAGCATCCAGATTAGATTTTGGATAGAATCACTATTAAATTTGAATTGGGATTCCTAGGCGAGAGATCAGGAGGGAGAGAGCAGCTTACTAGAGTTTTGGTTATTAGCGATTTGGGTATAAGCAAGCGAGCCGAGACAAAGATTGAAAGATATTCTCAAAGCCTCCTTGGGAAAACTACTACACCCCCAGCAGCTTCAGATTCAGATTCAATTTTAATTGTCATTGTCAGTGTACTTGAAGCAGCAGTGTTGCTTGAAGCAATTGAGAGAGAGAGAGGGAGGGAGCAAGGGAAAGAGAGGGGGAGAGGGACGGGGAGAGGAAGAAAAGATGAGGGGGAGAGAGATTGCATTGGAAAGAATAAAAGTTTTTTTCTGAGTTTACAAACATTGATGTAATCTCTCAGATTCAATCTAATATTTTCCAGCATGCGATTAGACAATGCACTGTTGAATTAAAAAAAAAAAGTATTTAAATACTTAAAAACCTGCAAAGGTTTTCACAGGGCACCTGCCAATTGGGACGAGCAGCGTTCTGTTCCTATGGAGACAGTAATTTAGTGGTGCTCTAATCGACAATGGATAACTACACGCCCAGGCTTCAGGCTCAAGCCCGATGGTTTTCCGGTGGACGAGCTTGAATTGCACAGCTTGAGTTGGGTAACAAGAAGACAATCTTCTCAGCCAGAGAGCCAAACACTAAATTGTGTCTACCTAATCGCTGGAAGGAGCCACCTACATTTTGATCAGACTTGGCCGTGTTATTTTATGGGCTGATCTCGCCGTCGTTGCGAGTTGGTGCGCAGACCGGCACACCCGCTGCAGGAACATCACCTTCCCATGATGTGCTTCCTGCAGCCATGGCTGCACACAGAGAACTCCAGACTATGTAATCTGCCCAATGCCATTGCGAGCATTGATTCTCCTGAACCACCGTGCGCCAGTGTGAATAAGCAGGAAATGCCAGCTCGGTTTAAAGTGGACACCTGGTGTCCATGCAGCTGAACACCAGACTGTGAATGGATACAATAGACAATAGGTGCGGGAGTAGGCCATTCGGCCCTCCGAGCCAGCACCGCCATTCAATGTGATCATGGCTGATTATCCACTATCAGTACCCCGTCCCTGCCTTCTCCCCATATCCCCTGACTCCGCTATCTTTAAGAGCCCTATCTAGCTCTCTCTTGAAAGTATCCAGAGAACCGGCCTCCAACTGAGGCAGAGAATTCCACACTCACAACTGTGTGAAAAAGTGTTTCCTCATCTCCGTTCTAAATGGCTTACCCCTTATTCTTAAACTGTGGCCCCTGGTTCTGGACTCCCCCAACATCGGAAACATGTTTCCTGCCTCTAGCGTGTTCAAACCCTTAATAATCTTATATGTTTCAATAAGATCCCTAACTCCACAAGTCTCTAACTCCACACATGCATAAAGATTTCAAACCCTATGAAATACTGCTCCTTATCTCTTTATGCTCCTGGTGAATCATCTTTGTAATGCCGTCACTTTGTAAACTGTTGTTTCAAATCTGACTGCACTGCATGAATATATGAAATAAATTAATTCCAATAGGTGGTTGGTGTGTGTGTATGTGTGTGTGTGTTTAGATACAAAGAACTTCAAATGCTAGTTCACAAAAGGAGACGCAAGATGCTGGAGTAATTCAGCAGGTCAGGCAGCATCTCTGGAGAACATGGACAGTCAGAATCTTTTTCTCAGGGTGGCAAAATCAAATATTAGAGGACACATCTTTACAGCCAGAGAGACAAAGTTTAAAGGGGATGTGCGGGGCAATGTTTTAGCCCGGAGGCTCTGTAACACGGAGTAGTGGTTGAAACACATGCGCTAGTGGCATTCAAAAAAATCCTTTCGGATAACCATATGCATATGTAGGGAGTGGATGAATATGGGTTTCGTGCCGGTCGCTAAGTGATGGTCTTGGCATCATGTTCAGCACAGACATTGTGGGCCGATGGGGCCTGTTCTTGTGCTGAACTGTTCTGTGATCTATAAATTTAGTCGGGGTGACCTTGTTTTTGTTACTGGCCATTAATGAACCCAATCCATCAAAACAATAAAACAGAGCCTAAACTGCCAAGGACACCATTGCTTTGATTTGCAAGAGATCCATCTCAGCCTTTCATACCACTCGGAGCGATAGATGGATAGATACTTTATCGTCACATGTACCGTGAGGGTACAGTGGAATTCTTTGTTTTCCATAGACGGTGCACAGAAGAGTCACCACAAGGCACAGACAAAGTTACAATGGGAGTTACTTGGAAACAGAACTGACAATGATACAGATGAAAGAGGTGACTTGCACTATCCCAACTTGTCCGTTGAAAAGTTCAGCAAGAGTCAGGGGAGAAGGAAATGAGAGACATGAGTACACTGAGCAAAAATGAATGAAAGGTATGAAATGTAAACCAAGTACCCCATGCACAGCAGCGTAAACAACACACTGCAAAGACAAGAACAATGCCCTCTGGTCTATTGCAGAGATTATTCAGTTTCAGTTTCAGAAATTACTCAGTGTTTAATAGTGTTACAGTTATTCTGGTAAGCACACGATAACTGCTTGCACAAGTTAATGGTTGACTTTTCCTTTTATTTAGAAGTTGACCATAGTCGATGAAGCTCTCGACTCGGAGTGAGAAAGTTTGTAGCAGTCTCCACTCCAGAGACCGAGCACTATGCAGGCAAACCACCCAGAAGTGAAAGAGAGCTGCTTTATGAGCTCATTAAGATGTAAACATTAAACCAAGCTCTAATCTGCCCTCTCGGGTGGAAAAGATCACTAGCCACTATTTTGAGGGAAAGCAGGGGAATTATTCCAGTTGATTCAGTCAATGCTTCTCTCTCAATTAGTTCACTGAAATTAACTGGCCATTATTACTTTGCTTTATGTGAGCTTGTTCTTTCTTTGATAATTACAACAGTTTACTTGCTAAAAAAAGAACTTAATTAACTACAAACAGCTCTTGGAAATCTTGTGGTTAGGGACAGTGTCGTATAAATGCAGTTCATTCTTTAGTGAGAACCAGTTGTGTGCTATGAAGCAGGAGAAATGGACAACACAGCGCTATAAACATCGGAAAATAGACACAAAATGCTGGAGTACCACAGCGGGTCAGACAGGATCTCTGGAGCAAAGGAATAGGTGACTTTTTGGGTTGAGACCCTACCTCAGACCATAACCATCTGCCAGGTGAAAGTTAAAGTAGATCAGACCCATGCACAATAATAAATAGATGTGCGCAGAAAGGTTGAAAAGATCATCTCCCAGAAATATTACCTGTATCGCCTTCCGCAGATGCTGATGGACCTGGAGATTTTCCGGTTTTTTTTACTCGAGTGTCTTCTTACTTTCTCCATTATTGCTCTAGAGATGTAAAGTATGCATTATATTTCAATTTGTAATAGTGAACCACTGTAAATTAAAGTAGCCACGTAATCTGTCCAGGCTTTCATTCATGATGTGAAGTGAAGCTAGAAGAGCTGCTGTCTCACAGTGCCAATCCTGGCTTTGGATGCTGCACGTGTGGAGTTTGCACGTTCTCTCTGTGATTGGATGGGTTTCCTCGAGGTGCTCTGTTTTTTTCCACATCACAAAGACATGCAGGTTTGCAGGTTAATCGGCCTCTAAAATTGCACCTAGTGTGTGGGGAGTGGAGGAGAAAGTGGAAGAGCATGGAACTGGCGATTGATCATTGGCCTGGACTTAGTTTAGAGATGCAGCGCGGAAACAGGCCCTTCAGGCCCACCAGGTCCGCGCCAACCAGCGCTCCCCACACATTAACACTATCCTATACCGACAAGGTGCAATTTACATTTATACCAAGCTAATTAACCTACATGCTGTACATCTTTGGAGTGTGGGAGGAAACCGAAGATGTCGGAGTAAACCCATGCAGGTCACGGGGAGAACATACAAACTCCGTATAGACAGCACCCATAGTCAGGATCAAAACCGGGCTTCCGGCGCAGCATTCACTGTAAGGCAGCAACTCTACCGTTGCCCAACCGTGCTGCCTTAGGTGGCACCGTGCCGACTTGGTGGGTCAGAAGAACCATTCCCATTCTGCATCACTAAACAAAACTGAACCAGCCTTCCTGAATAGGTACACCTGGGCACACTAAATGAAAATGTTGCAGTGGCCCTTTCTAACTGTGACCGTTATGTTGCTCAACAGTGTAGCCCCGTGGCCCATCCAGTCTGATGACAACAAAAAAGTTAGACGCCCCATGGAAGAGATGGCACCAGAATCAGCTACGAACCTTTGCTCATAGATCAGAGTACAAATCCCCCTTTGTTATGGTCTTCACTTCCTCAAGAGAATTCATTTAAATTCATTTTATGAATTCATATTGCATTTTCTTTGCAGTCGTATTAATATTTCACTGCCCATCTCAAATCTTGCTATTTTGTATGCTATTGACATTGTACTTGTTGAATGCTGTATCTTTCTAATGAAAGACTTGCTGAGCTCATAAAGGCACTGTGTAATTGCAAGTGATTGGAAAGGCAAAGGTCTTTATTGTCAGGAGTGTGGAGTGTGGTAGTGGTGACATTGGTGTCCTGTATAACGCGTATCATTTTTAAGTTGGATAAACCTACATGGAAGACGTACAAAGAAGATTGACTGGGTTAATTCCTAAGATGAAGGGGATAACTTATGAAGAAAAGTTGAGCAGGTTAGGCTTGTACATATTGGAGTTTAGCACAAAGATAATTTTATTAAACTGTACACGATTTTGAGGGTGGCTGCCGAGAGAATGTTTAAGTAACTAAAAATAGAGGGCAGAATAAAGGGTTGTCAATTGAAGGCCAAAATAAGAAATAATATAATCTCTCAGGTTTTTCAAGTCTTTGGAATTCACCTAGAATGTTATGGAGCAGGGTTGTTAAAATATTCAACACAGAAACTTAGAGATTTAAGGGAACTAGCAATAAATGAAATAGGGGAAAGCACAGGATTGTAATCATTGGCTGTATTACATTGGCTGTATCTTGGGTTGTCCAAGTATTGATTTGCCTATTTCTTATTTCTGTTTTTTTTTAAGTCCCAAAGCATTCCATGGCCACTAAAGTACTTTCAGAGTACAGACACTATTAGTGTAAGTATAATTTAGAAACGGGGCTTTCATTTAACATCTCACCTAAACGTTAGTCTCTCTGGCTGTGCTTCAGGCTCTGCCAAGAGAATTAAGCCAATTCTTCAACTTGGAAGCCAGCGTATTATTAGCTGAACTGTGAGGATCAGTCCCCCGCCTGTCCCAGCCCCCACGTTAAACAGCGTAGGTACTCGTGGACATTTTTCATCATGCTGAAAAAACGTCCCAACTTACCCGATGCCCCGAGTACCTACGGCTGGCATAATGAGCCGCTACCATATATCCATGGACTCCTACGGCCTCCCACGAACTCGTTATGAACACTCGGGAAAATTTGTGTATAACTCAGGAGAATTCGTGAATAACTCAGGAAAGTGGGACAGCCCCTTATGTTAACTTGCCCTGCAGAGAGAACATTCACTTTCCATTTCAAACGCGGAGGCTCCATGTTAGCTACTCGCTGGTCAGATGTGACACACCTCCGGCAAGACTTTAAACACAAAGACCAGCCTCTGATGTGCCTTCTGCCTTCTTCAAGTATAATTGCCAATTTGAGTTACATTTTCTGTAGCAAGCAACTGTGAGATGACAAAGCTCACAACAAATATTTAGAATGGTGCTTGAAATGCACCATGAAGCAACTTGGACCACATTATTTGCACAGAATTTAAACGCAAGTGGCAGAGGCAGAAAATTCGGGACATCACTATCAGCAACGCCCAGTCTCTCTCTGAAGAAGGGTCTTGACCCAAAACGTTACCCATTCCTTCTCTCCAGAGATGCTGCCTGATCCGCTGAGTTACTCCAGCATTTTGTGTCTCTCTACTTCTGTGTACCATGTGCCTGATCCAACATTTTTGACAAAACAGTGGTGGTTAGTTTAAGGGCCTGTCCCACTGTACGAGGTAATTCACAAATTCACAAATTCTCCCAAGTTTTCCCCTGATTCCAACTCGCAGAATGTCCGTAACGAGTCCATAGGGGTTTGTGGATGTTTCGTAGCGGCTCGTTATGCTAACCGCAGGTACTCGGGGCATCAGGTAAGTCGGGACCTTTTTTTATCCCGATGAAAAATGTCCACGTGTAAAAAAAATAGTCGGGATGACTCGTACAGTGGTACAGGCCCTTAAAATAGTTAAGGATGTGATATCTCGAGATTACTAAACACAATAAAGTATTTTATTCAGTTGTAAGAACAAAAAATTAATTCAAATAATTGTGTAGAAAAATGTGGGAAATAAGAGATGGTCTTGGCATCACATTCAGCATGGATATTATGGGCTGAAGGGCCTGTTCTTATGCTGTACTGTGTTCTATGTTCTAGTGCAAAAATCAAGATGCCAATTGTTTTATTTCTAATGTAAGAATAAGAATTGGCTTGCAAGACTACTATTAGGAAATGCTTCTAATTCCCACCAGCTGGAAGTATGGTTGAAACCAGGACCTTCCCTATGAGGGGAATGCTGTTCAATGAGCATGTTTATTTAGTGGTGTTTCTAACCTCTGAACTAGCACTAAAGTGTTTTTAAATTGCTAGTGCGCTTCTTGAACAATTATCAAAGGACTGGCCCTCTGTGGATCTTAAAGCCAGTTTACTCTAAACCAACTCCAAATGCCTACTTTCCCATGAAGAATTTTAACAGGAAAGGTAATCAAGTGTGGGTGAATACCATAAACTCCATTGAGAAATAAAACATCTTGTTTACCTCTTAGAAAATTCCAGTCAGTGTGAACAACAGAAAATAGGCACCAAAAACTGGAGTAACTCCACGGGTCTGGAGAACACAGCATCTCTGGAGAAAAGGAATAGGTGACGTTTCGGGTCGAGACCCTTCTTCAGTCTGAGAAGCAGGGGAAGGGGAAATGGAAACAGAAAATATGTGGAGCTGATATTCGGAGCTGTCCCAAAGGTGTTGTCATCAGTGCCATTATTCTTGTTTTCTGCAGTCTACTTTAGGTCAGAGTGTGGCATTAGAAATTGTTAAATTGGGTCGTTAAACATCAACGGATATTGCACAGTCATTAACCTGCCACCTTTCAGATACATTTATCAATTGTGAGGTCAAAATCCTTTCTCCCTGTTCCTGAAACGCACTGATGATTCTGCTTCCATGGTCAATGTATCTGTCTGTAAATGTAATCCTCCTCTTGCAGCCTCTCTTAAGGGCATCATCAGCATGTTAATTTGGGAATGCCCTTCATTTCATATAATTCTGAGAGACTTTAGTTGATCCAAACATTTGACTGATGTATGTGTGTGTGTGTCTTCACAAGCGGCTCTCAAGAGGGCTGTAGGGATATGAGCACATTCATTGCGATAATGGGGAAATACTGCCATGTTGGAGAAGCTGATTTTAGGATCGGATGTTAAGCCTGAACGGAAATAAACGGTTCTGTGTTGCTGTTGCAGAGAATTGTGGGTGTCACCAAGAGCTTTTCACCAAAATGCATCCTTCATCTTAGAAACATAGAATATAGGTGCAGGAGTAGGCCATTCGGCCCTTCGAGCCTGCACCGCCATTCAATATGATCATGGCTGATCATCCAACTTAGTATCCTGTACCTGCCTTCTCTCCATATCCCCGATCCCTTTAGCCACAAGGGCCACATCTAACTCCCTCTTAAAAATAGCCAATGAACTGGCCTCAACTACCTTCTGTGGTAGAGAATTCCACAGATTCACCACTCTCTGTGTGAAAAATGTTTTTCTTGCATCAGTAAAAACAGAAATTTAAAAAAAAACATGTGTAGGGAGGAATTGCAGATGCTTGTTTACACCCCAATCCAAATGCCTACTTTCCTGCTGAGAACTTTAACAATAGGAAAGGTAATCATGTGTGGGTGAATACCATCAACTCTATTGAGAAACAAAACATCTTGTTTAATTCTTAGAAATTTCCAGGCAGTGAAAAACAGAAAATAGGTAGAAATGCTGGAGTAACTCGGCAGGTCAGGTAGCATCTGTGGAGAAGAGGAATAGGTGACGTTTCAGGTCGAGACCCTTCTTCCTCATACTCACTCCACCCAAAACAACACTTATTCCTTTTCTCCAGAGATTCTGCCTTACCCGCAGAGTTACTCCAATAAAAAAAAAACATACTGGAAATCAGCTTCACTCTACAAAGCTCTTCATCAGCAAATAGCTGTGTTGTTGCATTTCTGCCACTTTCTCTTCATCAAGTATACAGTCTAGGTTGTATGAGGATTTGCAGATGCAGGTTTAAACCAAAGACAGACACAAAAGGCTGGGATCACTCAGTGGGTCCGGCAGCATCTTTGGAGAAAAGGAATAGCTGATCTTTTGGGTAGTCTGAAGAAGGGTTTCGACCCTAAACGTCACCTATTCCACTTCTCTAGAGATGTTATCTGACCAGCTGAGTTACTCCAGCCTTTTGTGTCTGTCTACATTTTAGTTTTGTTCATTTATATTGTTTCTGACTTGGCCTCTGACCTTTCAGCACAAATTGTACACATTATTCAATAGATAGGGCTCTTAGTCAGAGGATATGAGGCAGGAACGGGGTACAGATCAGCCATGATCATGTTGAGTGGCGGTGCTGGCACGAAGGGTCGAATGGCCTACTCCTGCACCTATTGTCTAATGTCTATTGTCTACAGTTCTTCATAAAAGTTTCATTTACTCTCCATTTTCAGGTTATTGTGATTTTCTATTTTTCTCAAGTCTGCAATTAACCTTATGTTTTTCTACCCCATTTTCTTTGGACTTCTCCTGTGTTCTGTGGTAATCTGCCCAAGGACCTAGCCCACTCTTCCTCATGGCTGCCTTTGCATCGCCTCATAAAAGGCAGTAGGATGATGAATTTCCACAATTCGAATTCGAGTCCGAATTCTTCCGATTGTTTGAACAAAACAGACTCCCAGAGACAGATATTAATGATGTCCACTCATTAGCAGTTTAACCCATTGATTTTCGAACACTTCATGACACTTTGTGATCAAAGTCCTCATACATTCATCAATAGCTGATTTAAAAGAAAAATCTTTAAAAGTTAAATGTTTGTCAATCTCATGATGCCTCAGCCTGACATCGTGGCAATTATGTAGAGTTGTCTTTTCGATGACTGCATGAAAAATTAACGCTGTTGAAATTCTGCGTTTAACCTGCAGGGAATCAACTGATGAGTTTTGGTTATTTTTCCCCGAGGCTGCCCATGAACTGCAAAATCATTGATTGTTAAATACGTGTTTCCAATGTGCACTCATCTTTCCTCCACCCGCATCCTCTCTCCAGGGAGCAGTAGCACCTGAAAGAGGTTTACTGAGGAATATCACTCTTCAAATTAAATTTGCCTTCCGTTGTGATACCTTTGGCCGAAATCTTTGGACTTCACCACAAAGGCATTTGCAGTGCTAAGAAAAAACAAAATCCAATCATCTGAAGTCGGTGTGAGTCCGCCCTACTGCTGATAAAGTGCGTTGTGCACCGCCCGCTTCCCGCTGGCTTTAATTTTGCTGCCTTGGTTAAGCTGCACGCTTGTGCTTCTTGCATTGCCAGAGTGCAATCTAACACAGCCCTAAATAACCAAAGTCCCTGACAGAGCTGCTATCGCATTGCCACGCTGAGAGCTGCATCACGGATTTGCGATGAGAATCTCTGGCAGGCCTCTGCTCTAACCACTGAAATTAATTGAAAACGTCTAATTGCCCCATTTATTCTTGTGGTAATTTGAGGCGATGTAACCATGGGGCTCTCTGCTCACGGCACTATGATGCTTGGCAGGTGTTGGATTTAAGCATAAAGTATATTTTCCAGATCTGTAAAATATATTCTCTTCTTGAAAAGTGTCGTGAGGTAAATGATATAGTGGATTCTTTATTTTGTAAATTGGCAGAGTTCTCCTTGGCTGGAAGTGCTCACATTCACATGTGCGCAGCTGGTAGGGTTTGTTTGCTGTGGGACTGGATAGATGATGAATGCAAATTGAATTTTGACTGAAACCATAAAGATACCAATGTTTTAAACCAATTGCTTTTGTTTTTTTTAGGTCAGTTGAGTTCTTTGCCTGATTCTATGTTTACCCTTGAATGCCACTTCCTTGCTGCACGATGATTAGAGCTAAGAATTTGTGTTAAGCTGCATTTCATGCATAGGTCCATTCTACAATGCCAGTCTGTTAGAATGGAAATATAAGCGACTGCAGATGCCGGCATCGGGAGCAAAAATCAAACTGCCGGAGGAACTCGGTGGGTCGAGCCACATCTGTGGAGAGGAGAAATTTCAGGTCAAGACCCCATGACCCCATGTCGTGAGTGCTGATGCTGTGTCTGGCCCGACAGTCCGACAATTCCTTTTGCCCCATAGATGCTGCTTAACCTGTTGGGTACCTCTAGCAGTTTGCTCTTTGCTCCAGTATTTAATAATGCTAACTTACTCTGTGCTTGATATGCTGGAAGAGTGGCTTCTGAGTAATGAAAACAGTCTCATAAAGTCAGTTTGCTTTATGAAAGTGTAACTTGGATGTGTACAGTGGCATTCTGGCAATGGATCTATCGAGCTCATCCAACATTGTAATTAAAAATCAGAGCCGAAGCTGACTTCAGTGCTACATTTTATCCACCATGTAATGAATTTGATCTGCATTTCCTCGAAAGTATGCTTTATTTTTGATATTTACATACCACAATAAATGATCCCTCTTTTATAATATTAACTAATATCAAACAGTAGCCTTTGATCACTGTGAGAGAAAGTAACATTATCTCTCTCTCTTCCATAAAGTAAACAAGGTGATATATTTATTAAAGTAGTGGCACATAGAAATAGTTATGACCTTGTGTTTTTATGCCTGCGATGTCAGACGTACCTTTTTTTCTGATGATCCATATAATTTCTGCCATTTATTAATTAACTGCATACTCGCACAACAGGGTATTTGGCACCAGCTGTTTGCTTTGATAATCTGCTGTGTGTCAGAACCATCCATCCTGACATAATTCACTGGTGTTTGACGATAAAAGCACAATTTGTGAATGAAAGGCATCTATTTCTCTTGCGCTCTGAGTTTATGTATCCAAGGCAATCTCTTCACAAGACTCCTTGGTGTGCAGAGGTGAACTGCATTTATTCCCTGATACTTTACAGCAGACTGTTCTGCCAAACTTTCGGATATATTTTCGTTTATTGTTTGCACAGATTCTTTCGTGACATTTCACCGCCGGAGAAGTACTTTTTGAAGTGGAAGTCATTGTGACAAGCCAGTGAATTCAGCCACTTTCTGGATTTAGTGTGTGGTAAAGAAGGGCTTATTCTGTGGCAGCTTCTTATTCCCTGTTGCCGTTTATTTTTCCTGCCTATTAATTTCAAAACAAGATTATAATAACTGTTTGTTACAATATGTTTGGAAACCTCTATACCCACTGCAGGTTTCTGCAGGTTTTGTGCCCAAAAAAGTGCCCTTCAGCCCACCATGTCCTTGCCAACCATCAAGTACTACTTTACACTAATCCCGTTTTCCAGCTGCCGGTTTATAGCCTTTCATCCCTTTGAAGTGCTCATCGAGATACTTTTTGTGAGAGCACAAGCTTCCACTATACACCCCGACAGTGTGTTCTTGATTCTAACCACCCTCTAAATGAAAGAGTTCTTCAACTCCCCTCTAAAGCTCGTAATCTTTACTCTAAATCTATGCCCACTAGTTTGAGATGCCTCTCCTATGGGGAAAGGTTTCCTCCCATCTACCCTATCTACGTCTTCCACCCCATCAGCCGTCGCATACAGCATATAATCCTCCAAAATCTTTGCCACCCCACTACCCACTACTGTCACATCTTCCCATCTCCACCCCTTTCTGCTTTCCACAGAGACTATTCCCTCCGCAGCTCCCTGGTCAACTCGTCCCTTCCCACCCAAACCACCCAGGTACTTTCCCCTGCAGCCGCAGGAGATGCAACAACTGTCCCTTTACCCTCCCCCCCCCCCCCCCCCCCCCCCCCCCCCCCCCCCCCCCCCCCCCCTGACTACAACCAAAGCTGGTGCAATCTCACTGTGGACTTGTTTTAGTTTTTTTTTAGTTTTAGAGATAGGCCATTCGGGAAGTTAGGCAGCATCTCGACTCGGAAAGTTGGGCAGCATCTCTGGAGCACATGGACAGGCCAAAGTGCAGGAATGAGGGCTGAGTAGTACTTTTGGAAAAATAAAGCTCAGCCTCGGTTTTGGTCCAAACAAGTCCCTCCAAATACAATAGAAAAGAGCTCCGTGCACTTCTCTCTGGCATCCCAGCGTTTATATCCACATGCCCAAGCCACAAGCTCAACTTTACATTAAACTTGAAATGAATAACTTCCTATTTAAGAGACTTCGGGGCAGGCATATGGATATGCAGGGACTGGAGAGATATGGATTATGTGCAGGCAGATAAGAGTTGGTCTTGGTATCTTGTTCGGCACAGACATTTTGAGCCAAAGGACCTGCTCTTGTGCTGTACAGTTCTATGCTCTATGTTTACAAAGAGGATATACGATATACGAGGAATATAATTGATGTTACAGTTAGACTGTTTGAACCTTTCCCTTCATTCAATAGAATCTTTGCAGATTTCTGCCTTAAATCTGTTCCCTTATCTTTGCTCTGTAAACCTTATATCCACATATAATAAAAATCAATCATCTTCGCTCTGTGAATTTCACTTGATCCAACATTCAAAAAGAGCATGGGATTTCTTTCTTTGTGAAACTATCTCCCCAATTTAACTTAGTGGCTAATCTCCAATCTTAGTTTTGCTTTCAAAACCCCTCATAGAAGAAGGCGTTTGACACGTCATTTATCAACTCCAACCACATCACTCCTCATCCAACTGTCTTTCACGAAATAGTAAGAATTACAAAGAATGTGTAATGCAAGAGTCATGCAGTTTGCTCTATTGTTTAACTCTATAAACTCAGGAAAGTGCCCAAGACCGGTTGCACACAAATAGGTGTGATATGCTGTAAAATGCTGCTTTACACTGAAGATAGACATACAATGCTGGAGTAACTCTTCTCTGGAGAAAAGGAATAGTTGACGTTCTGGGTCGAGACTCTTCATCAGACTTCATCAGATGTATTGTAGTGCAGGACATGGCTTAACAACCAACTGAAGATCAACATTGTCTTTCAGTCCTCCGGACATGTATACTGTCAGGTTAGCATTAATATCCACTAGGTTATAGTCTGTTATTTCTGGATCATTTATACCCCACAACTAAATGAACTACTGCCATATTGTTGAGTAAGTTATTCAGTCCATAATTAAAATGGCAAATTATGGAAATTATTTAGCAGGTCAGGTGCTCTCTGTGGATGATCTTCTATTAGAACATGTCCAGCATTGCCACTTTTCATCTTCTTTCTGCCATATTGGCCCTTAACTCAATATCGTCTGGGAATTTGAATAGACCACACTCTGCATCTGTCCACTTCACCAATGAGTATGTTTAAGAGCTGAGGGTCCGATACAACTCTATGACTTCTCACTTCTCACATCTCGCCCCTTCAGGGTTTCCTCAGTGATAATTTGTTAGTGACATTAAATGACTGTGCCTGACAAACACTGCAAACAAATTGAAGACACAGAGTGCAGGCAGCATCTCAGGAGAAGTGGATAGGTGCCGTTAGGTGACACTCTGTGCCTTTTATAAACCAGTATCTGCAGGCTCATGTTTCTACGTTAAATACATTTATTTTACCTGTTCATTTTTCTAGTTCTGGATGTTGGTTTTGCCATAACAACATTAATTATCCATGCCTAATTTTTCTTTTAATAAAACAGCAGGAGGCCATTTGGCCTATCAGGTCTATGCTGGCTCATTGAACAATTCCATGTAGTTGGAGCTGTAGTCATCTACTCTAGCTTTTCTAGCTGGACGCGGTTATGAAGGTTCCTGCCTCGTCTTTAGCTTCAGGTTGTTGACCCATAGCTGAAGTTGGGAATTTTTCTGGAGCCCCCGATTCCCCTTCATTTTACTGTGCAATTGCCCACCAATGCGATAGGGGGGCAGTGCTTTGAATTGATGAATTGATTGTTGGATTGCTAAGCCTGGTGTATTTTGCTGTTTAGCTTGCACGCATGGGATGTTGTTGCCACAAGGGTTGGAAAAAATCACTACTACCAATGTTATCATGGACAGATGCATCTGCCACAGAGATGGTGGGAGGAGAAGGTAACGGCTTATGTCTCCTGTTGGTTCACTCATCTCCTGGCACAGACCTAGTCTGGCAGTCTTCAGGACTCAGTCAGCTTGGTGATAACCAAACTAGTTGTGGTAATTAAAACTGAAGCCCCAAAAGTACATTGTGTGCCAGAGCAAATGGAAACATGTTCTGTTTCCCTCCACCTATCTGAATCTAACTACATTTTTAATACAATTCTAGCATAAAGTAGCTGACTAGCAAATTATAATCTAATGTTTGAAAATCCCTCGAAAGCCCTGTTTGTGTTGGCAGCCTCTTTAGAGCGGATGGAAGCAATTGAATAACATGAAAATGCCATGCAAAGCTATTTTGCAATACATTAAGTTGCGACTAAGGAGTATGTAATGTAGCTCCAGCCTCTGGTGATCGATTTGAAAAGAAAGTGGGGGCTGTTAAATTATGATGAAGGATATTAATATTTTAAAGGGCAGGGATTTGCAAAGTGAAGTATTAACTTCTCCTCGCAGCTGGGATCATCTCTGCAGCATCTCCTCCTTGCTGCCGAAATCAGAGCTGCAAGCCTGGGAGGCACAGTGGTGCAGCGGTAGATTTGCTGCTTTACACTGCCAGAGACCTGAGTTCAATCCTGACTATAGGTGTTGTCTGTACGGAGTTTGTATTTCATTCCCGTGACCCACGTGGGTTTTCTCTGGGAGCTCTGGTTTCCTCCCATGCTCCAAAGACGTACAGGTATGTAGGTTAATTGACTTGGTATGATTGTAAACTGTCACCAGTGTGTGTAGGA
Organism: Leucoraja erinaceus; assembly: GCF_028641065.1. NCBI lineage: Eukaryota > Metazoa > Chordata > Chondrichthyes > Rajiformes > Rajidae > Leucoraja > Leucoraja erinaceus. The sequence goes on from NC_073406.1 coordinate 12,365,585, forward strand.
TAATACAAGTGTGCGGGGATCACTCGTTGGTATGGACTAAGTGGGCCGACGGGCCTGTTTCGATGTTGTGTATCTAAACTAAACTAAGCCTGGTCTGGCCTTTCTGTCAGTGCACATGTCCACAGATCAGTTGTCCAAGTATTGGAGCTGGCAGATAGTTCACTCACTCGTCTACATGTGCATCATGAGGTGAATGTGAGCACTCCAGACCTATAATCTATAAATGGATCAGATTCCTACCTGCGTTTTAGGTGCTAATTGCGCAGTCATATCTACCACTAAGTAGATTACACTAATTAACATTGCAGGGGGAAATCACGCGCGCCTATCCTGAAGTTTGATCAGGCACTTTCATGCATCATTCACGCTAGACTTTAGACTTTAGAGATACAGCATGGAAACAATCCCTTCAGCCCACCTAGTCTGCACCGACCAGCGATTACCCCGTACACTTGCACTATCCTACACACTAGGGACAATTTCCAATTTATTTTTACAACCGAAGCCAATTAACCCGCAAACCTTGTACATCTTTGGAAACATAGAAACATAGAAATTAGGTGCAGGAGTAGGCCATTCGGCCCTTCGAGCCTGCACCGCCATTCAATATGATCATGGCTGATCATCCAACTCAGTAGCCCGTACCTGCCTTCTCTCCATACCCTCTGATCCCCTTAGCCACAAGGGCCACATCTAACTCCCTCTTAAATATAGCCAATGAACTGGCCTCGACTACCCTCTGCGGCAGAGAGTTCCCGAGATTCACCACTCTCTGTGTGAAAAAAGTTCTTCTCATCTCGGTTTTAAAGGATTTCCCCCTTATCCTTAAGCTGTGACCCCTTATCCTGGACTTCCCCAACATCGGGAACAATCTTCCTGCATCTAGCCTGTCCAACCCCTTAAGAATTTTGTAAGTTTCTATAAGATCCCCTCTCAATCTCCTAAATTCTAGAGAGTATAAACCAAGTCTATCCAGTCTTTCTTCATAAGACAATCCTGACATCCCAGGAATCAGTCTGGTGAACCTTCTCTGCACTCCCTCTATGGCAATAATGTCCTTCCTCAGATTTGGAGACCAAAACTGTACGCAATACTCCAGGTGTGGTCTCACCAAGACCCTGTACAACTGCAGTAGAACCTCCCTGCTCCTATACTCAAATCCTTTTGCTATGAAAGCTAACATACAATTCGCTTTCTTCACTGCCTGCTGCACCTGCATGCCTACCTTCAATGACTGGTGTACCATGACACCCAGGTCTCGGAGTGTGGGAGGAAACCAGAGCACCCGGAGAAAACCCACACAGGTCACAGGGAGAACGTACAAACTCCGTACAGCCGGCACCCATGGTCGGGGTCGAACCCAGGTGCCTGGCGCTGTAAGGCAACAACTCTACCATTGCACCGCCCTAAACAATTTCACAGCATTGCACAGTTAATTTAGTTTAGGTTAGATTAGTTTATTGTCATGTGAAAAGCCTTTTTGCCGTGTGCTATCCACTAAAAAAAAGTCTATACATGATTACAATCAAGCCGTCCACGGTCTGCAAACACAGGATAAAGGGAATAACATTTAGAGCAAGATAAATTCCAGTAAAGTCCGATTAAAGATAGTCTGAAGGTACACAAGTGTTCAGGCAGGGCTGCATAGATAATGAACCTTAAATAGCAGCTTTGCAGGTCCACATGTTCTGGGTATTGTGGTGAATTTTGGAATTTGCATGCTATAATTATTCACTGCGGTGCATTCTGAAAATTAGTTTAGAAGCACATGACATTTATTTTGGCAGTAGCTCGAATGAATAGGCTTTCTTCACACGATAAAAGCAACAGCAGACATCTCCTACCATATTCTTCAAAAGTTTAAAACTGAAGCCACTGGAGCAGAATTAGGCCATTCGGCCCATTGCGTCTACTCTGCCATTCAATCAAGGATGACTTATTTTCACCTCACAACCCCATTCTCCTGCCTTCTCCCCGTAACCTTTGACGCCTTTACTAATCAAGAACTTCTCAAATGGCACTTTAAAAATATCCTCCTTTTATCGATCTCTTATGAGCATATGGTGCAACACAAACATCGAAATAAAATGTTTTAGAATCAGATGGCGAGTGGCCTGGAACATAAAATAGGTATATAGCTTTCAATCTCCTTTTTCCTTTTCTTCTTTTATTTTTATTTTCTCTTTTATGCCTCTTTCTCCTTCTACTTCTTCTTTCTTCTTCCTTCTTTTGGACTATCTTTCTATCTCACGCACCACTTATGTCAATCTTTTATTTTCTACACTTTTCTTCCTTATTCCTGTTTTGCTATTAAATTAAAAAAATAAGAAGTTGTACATGAAATGTAATATGTCAACAAGTATTGGGTACCGAGGTATACCACAGTATTGTACTTACTTCTAACAAAATAAATAAATAAAAATAAAACATAAAAAATAAATAATACCATCGAAGGAGTGGGCTTCCACATCCGCCTGTGGCAAGTAATACACAGATTCACCACCCTCTGGCTAACAAAGATTAATGTTGATCCGAACATCTCTCCAAACCCCCTGGCGTATGTAGGATATTCTCCCTGAGAATATACCAGACTCTTTCGCAGGTGTAAGAGATTTCTCTCTCTCCACTGCAGTCGATTCCATTCTAGCAACAGTATGTTGCTGCTATCTGCTTGCCAGGGGAAGTGTGCCTTGAAGGGCCAGCGGCGGACTGGCCTGGGTGTCAGCTTGCCCGATGGCAAGTGGGCCCCTGATGAAGTGGGCCCCTTTGTCTCCTGGCAACCAATATTTTTAGACCCAGTCCGCCACTGTTAAAGGCTGATGCCTTTGGCTGTTGTTGCTGCAATCTTTCGAAAATTATGTTCAGAAACTGCAGGTCACTTTTATCTGCCTGTAAAACACTCTAAAGTGCTTCAAAATGCAATTTTTCTCATTTCCAGGGAGCCCGTATCGGTATTAGTGCTAATCACAGTAATTTAATACCCGACAATAGATGAAACTCAATTTCTAGGCATTTGTGAAGAATGCAGTGTGGTGATCGTATAATTAAAGTGCAGGCTTATTCAATTGCAATGAAGTCGCAAACCTGTAATTTGGATTGTTGACAAACATTTGAACACAATTCTCCGTGCGCCAATGTTCACACCTGCAGTGTTTGCCCCAGCCCAGAGGTTCTGGAACAATTTCCAGCATCCAACTGAGATCAGTGAACTTATTACCAGTGGGGTGCTGATCCTGCTCCAACCTCCCTGATCTCAGCGTGACACTAATTGATGGATTTCTCTTTGGTAATGTCGAAGACGGGATTTTCCAGGGACCGACAGAGCCATAATGCTACAAAAGGGCGGCATGGTGGCATAGTGATAGAGTTGCTGCCTCACAGCGCCAGAGACCCAGGTTCGATCCTGACTATAGGTGCTGTCTGTATGGAGTTTGTACATTCTCCACGTGACCTGCGTGGGTTTTCCACGGGTGCTCCGTTACTCCCATATTCCCTGTTGATAGCTAAGATTTTTTTTGCCACTTTTGCCTCCCCCTCTTTTTTTTTATCCCACTAACCAGGAATGTTGTGTGTCCTGTCTCTCTCTGTCATGCTTTAGTAATAGATGCTGTAAACATCTTCATGCTCTTAGACGCACCATTAAACTAGGCCAGATATCTTCTTGTGACTATTTTCCAACTTTTCCTTGCTCTCTCTCTCGAGAACTAATGTCTCACTAATTTACTGCCTTCTTTTCATCTTTCCATCCTCCTGCTAAGCAAGTTTAAATCCCATCTACCCATGAAAGCCCCCCTGCTGAGGTACTACATGATTGGCCTGAGCAAGCCCCAGTTCCCATAGAACTCATCCCCATAATCTCAACAATTTGAAACCCCCCTTCCCACATCCCCCCACTCATCCTGCCATCCACACAATACTCCTTTTCTTTACTCACTGGCACATGCCAACGGGAGTAATTTGGAGATTTACGAGGTTGGGCCTCTTTATTTCCACCCCACTCCGTACAATCTGCATGCAAGACCTCATCCTATTCTCTGCCCATTTCATTGGTATCTCTGGCTGTTCACACTCTCCCTCTGGAATGTTCTGCGGCGATGTAACCTTGACATCAAGTACCATGTCTGCTCTCCCAGCTATTGAACCTACATTAGTTTAGTTCAGAGATACAGTGCGGAAACAGGCCCTTCGGCCCACCGAGTCCACTCCGACCAGCGATCCCCGCACATCAACACTACCCTACACACACTAGGGACAGTTTTTTGACATTCATAACCAAGCCAATTAACCTACAAGCCTGTGCAACTGAGGAGTGTGGTGGAAACCGTAGATTTCTGAGAAAACCCACCCAATCACGGGGAGAGCATACAAATTCCGTACAGACAGCACCATTAGTTGGGATCGAACCCGGGTCTCTGGCGCTGTAAGGCAGCAACTCTACCGCTGCGCCTCCATGCCTACTATAACTGTTGCTGACTTGACCTATCTCCTCTTTCCATGTACGGCTGAGCTATCATAGTGCAAACGTTGTAGCTCTGTCTACATTCCCCTAAGGGAAACATTTGCCCCTATCGGTACTCAGAACTCAATTCAGGTCCACCGACGTTCCGGCAACTGGTGTTCGCCACCTCCTTTAATCCGGACAAAATTATGAGAGCACTCCGACCCGGCCAGAACCGGCAGATATGTTCCCATAGCCGACTACTGTGGCCGATCGGTGGGTCAAATTTGCCGGCCATGGCACCTGTAGCCAGGATCGAACCCGGGTCTCTGATGCTGGAAGGGCTTAAGGCAGTAACTCTACCACTGCGCCACCATGCCACCCAGACTCCTAAATGCATGAGGAAACAGACTGTGGAACACTGGAAGGTGGGAGATCCACTCCCATACCTGACTTCCACTGCCGACTTTGCGGGCCAGTGTCTCAGCCCTCTTTTGGTCCTCCAAAATACACACAACTCTGGAACAAAGGGTGCTGGAAAATCAGTGGTGGACCTGTACTGGTTAAGAGAGTATAGTGCTGCAAGGATTCCTGAACTACTCTATCAATCGCACCGCCCCTCCTGCTTGCAATGTCTAAAAGTGCAAGGTGACCTCTATCAATCTTTAAATTTTCAAGATGCAAGAAACCAATAATCTTGGGTTTCAACCCAGCCAATATAGGTAACGTGTTGATCGGGAGATGATAGTTAACATACAAAAAACCTGCCCATTCATTGTTTTATTCACAAAGACATGCATGCCTAGTGTACACACACGTGCAACCTGCCCAGATCCCCCGCCAACTCCAGACATGCTGGACACACTCCAGCCTGAGGAAGTGTCCCGACCTCTTCATGTTCTCCAGAGATGCTGCCTGATTCGCTCCAAAATTTTGTATCCTTTTTGGTAAACCAGCATCTGCAGTTCCTTGTTTCAAGACTCACATACCTCCTTTCCTCTCTCCACCCCCTGAGTATTTATTAAAACAAACATCCAGCGAATGTATATGTTTGGACTCTGATCTGTCTTGAGACCCAAACAGCATTATTATGGTCTCATAAATATTAAACTGCATTATTAACCAACAAGTCAGGTTTGTTTCTAGAGAGTCTAGAACTAGTGTCAGCTCGGTGGCAAAACGGAATAATACATTTTCTGCAGTCAGTCATGTGCATTATTAAAGGTCCACTCAATTGACATTTCTCCGTAAAATACTCAGAAGGTGGCTGGCAGGTAAATTTGAAGAGAAAGTTGTCTGTTAACCCCCGCAATGATCCAATCTGACATGAAAAATGAGAAGCCTGATAACACGATTAAAGCTGACTGGTGTTTTATTTTGCAATCACAGTAAAATTCTTTACAGTTTCAGGGCTGCATCTGAAAACCGCCCTCTTCACGGCACAGGCAGTAGCTTTCAATCTGATGTTTAATATTGTGCATGGGCATAATGGGGAGTTGTAGGTGAGGCAGTGTTTAAGTTCCTCAACAGTGGCCCAGCGGCCTGGGGTAACAATCCAGAGACCTGGGTTCAAAGCCCACAATGAACGCTGTGGAATTTAAATTCAGATTAATGAACTGGAATTTTAAAAAAAAGTAATTTTTGTGATGATTGATGCAAAAGCCCACCTGGTTACTCGTATACTCTGATCTGCCATCCTTACCCAATCTGACCACTAAGTGATTTTAGATTTGCTGATAGTGTGGTTAACGTTTTTTAGTTTAGTTTTGAGATACAGCACGGAAACAGGCCCTTCGGCCCATCGAGTCTGCACCAACCAGCGATCCCTGCACATTAACAGCATCCTACACTAGGGACAATTTCTACATTTATACCAAGCCTATTAACCTACAAACCTGGACATCTTTGAAGTGTGGGAGGAAACCGAAGATTTTGGAGAAAACCCACGCAGGCCATGGGGAGAACGTACAAACTCCGTACAGACAAGCACCTGTATCCAGGATTGAACCTGTGTCGCTGGCGCTGTAAAAGCGATAAGGCAGCAACTCTATCGCTGTGCCACCGTGCCACCCAGACTCTTAAATGTCTGAGGAAATGACTCGGTCATATAACGACTACTCCATTTAAAACTGAACATTGTGTAGAGACTTAGACACAGCAAAGTCAAACCGAGCCCAGGCAGTGGTTGGTGCCAGAACTGGGAGAGTTGTCTCAATTCTGGTTAAGCAGCAGCCTGGAATCAAACTTTACACACATCACTTCAGAGCACTTCATCTCAGCCCCTAAGTAAATCCAGTCCCACCACCAAGCTGAAGATAGAGTCAAAGTGCTGGAGTAACTCAGCGGGTCAGGCAGCATCTCTGGAGAAAAAGGATGCTTTGGGTCTGTACCCTTCAGACTGGAGTCTGAAGAAGGGTCCCAACTTGAAATGTTATGACTCCAGTCTGAAGAAGGGTCGCCATGGAAAAAATCAATACTTTTTTTACTCGTAGGTTTCGTCGTGGTAGGTCGTAGTAGGTCGGCATGTTAGTCGAGGGTAGTCGAAGGTAGTCACAGATAGTCTTCATCATAGTCAAAGGGAGATCGAAGGAGGTCGTCTTCACTCTCCACTATTTGGTGTCCAATTTCCCCAAAATTAGTCGTAGCTAGTCGTAGCTGGTCGAAGGAGGTCTTCAACATGTCATTTTAACAAATTCTTCTAAACTCTCCAATTAGGTCGCCCAAGTGGAACAGCCCATTTAAGGGAAAAATTTAATAGGAACCCAAGGGGCAACCTTTTCACACAGAGGGTTTTGGGTATATGAAACAAGCTGCCAGAGGATGTCGTTGAGGCAGATACTCTAACAACATTTAAAAAAACATTTGAACATTAGCGGACAGAGAAGGAATGCGTGACATTTTGGGTTAAGACCCTTCTTCAGACTTCTCAACCTGAAATGTCACCCATTTGTTCCCTCCAGAGATGCTGCCTGTCCCACGGAGTTAGTCCAGCATTTTGTGGTCTATCTTCAGTGTAAGCCAGCATCTGCGGTTCCTTCCTGCACAATACGCTGAACAGGTTACATTGATAGGATTGTTGAGAGGGATATGGGCCAAACGCAGGTGGTAGTATAGATCGGGCGGCTTGGTCAACATGGACAAGTTGGGCCAAAGTGCCTGTTTCCATGCTGCAGAACGCTATGACTCTGCTTGAGTTTTCCACAACAAATCTCACATTGCCCTGAATTGGAAATAATTTGTCATTCCTTCATATTAAAGTCCTGAAACTCCCTTCCCAACAGCAGAGTGGGAGTATCATCACCAGGACGGCTGCATGATGGTGATCACGCCACTGTCTCAAGGGCACCTCAGTGTGTCCATGTTCTGAATGGTAATATATTTATAAAAAGGCCCATGATTCCTCTACCGCATTTCATTGTTTGCTTGAAGCTGATTTGAGTTATCAATAAATAAACACCTGTTCTACCATCACTCTGCATAAAGTAATTTACTTTTAGGCAGAAATGATTTCCGATGGCCTTTGAATAGTAGTTATGTAGAAAGAAGAAAGCCCTATCTCTCTTGATAAATCAAAATTGACTTACTATTAGGCACCAATTCAAATGTAAGTATAAATTAGTTGGGGTTTTTTTAACACCTGAATAAATAAATCCATTGCGTTGCACACAGCCAGCAAGTGGGGCTGTTTGGACGAGTTATAATTTTGCCTTTCTTTTAATCCAAACCGATATATCTCTGTGCACTGAGCTTTTTTGAGTGTACCGTAGCAGGTCATGCGATTGATTCTGTGCATTGTTGAAGGGACCGATTCAGCAGAGTCATTGGCAAAGTTCACCCTTTGAACTGCTCAAGCTTCTGCAACAACTCCATCAGCGGTAGATTTGTGCAGTCTAATTCACAACTTCAGAAATATGGTCCACGGAGAGAAACCACTTTGAAACTCTCTGAGTCACAAGGTTATGGATTCAATTCCCACTCCAGAGACCTGAGCACACGTTTTACATTGACACTGTTGTGCATGCAATGTTGGCAGAGGTGCTGCTTTTTAGATGAGGCATCACCTCTTCCCCCCTCAGATGAATACAATAGATCCAATGGCATGGTTTCAAAAAGCCTTTTTATATTTTTCAGATTTCCTACATCCTTGGTGCATTTGTACATTTGAAGCAGGTTGTTGGATCATTATTTAGTTTAGTTTAGAGATACAACACTGAAACAGGCCCACCGAGTCTGTACCAACCAGCGATCCCCACAGACTAACAGTATCCTACACACACTAGGGACAATTTACAATTATACCAAGCCAACTAACCTGCAAACCTGTAGATCTTTGGAGTGTAGGAGGAAACCCGGAAAAAACTCATGCAGGTCAGGGGGAGAATGTACAAACTCCATACAGACTGCAGCCGTAGTCGAGATCGAACCCAGCTCTCTGGCACCCAAAGGCAGCAACTCTATTGCTGCTCCACCGTGCCACCCCTTTAAATTTTTATTTGAATGGAAGAATATCTCTGAATAAGGCAGACAGTATTGGATTGCTCTCAGTTGGTTCCTTTTGTGCCTTGTTTCTAACTGCCTTGTTTCTTCCATTACAGTGGTGTCAGTTTCTTTGACAAGATAATATTTTGGCAAAACATGAGGCTGGTGACAGTCACTGTATTAATGCACGCCATTTTTCTTGTTCATTTGATCGTTGTACCGATATGTTTGTGATACCAGCTTGTCAGATGTTCTGCTCTCCTATGTGTCTGTTCCCAGGGTATGGAAGTCATTTGGTTAAAAACCAACCTAAATAATCATGAAATAGTGCTTTGTCTCTTTTGTGGAAACTGGTGGCACAAATGAAAAGAGTTGTGATGATCTCCAGACATGTACATTTGGGTAGAGTCAGCAAAAGTGTCCAGTCAATCTCATATCTAATGTTAGCATCATCTGGGCTCTGAGAATGTAAGAAGCAGAAACGTGGGTTGGCGAGGTGGTGCCTGCATTATTGGAGCCTTCCTTCTCATCTAGCTTGGGAAGGTTTGATGCTGCCAGTAAACAGACAGATCGACCACATATTCAGTCCCAATTGCACTTAAGTGGATCCATCAGAAGCTTAATACATGAAAAACAAAGACCATTAGCAACAATCAATACAAAAGGGTGGTGTAAAGTGCTTTGGCTTGCTTGTAGAAGCAGTGGTCATGTATAGGCACTGTCCATTCAATGCAAAGCAGTATACACGTTCTGCTTCCATTGCACATGCCGGTATACAGATTTGCTTACTCAATCCATATTTATATACAAGTGCACAATAAGCCAATCTTTGGCATGCATGCAGATGCTCCTTGTATGATATGTGCAGACACAGATATTCTATGTGTAGGATGTGTAAAGTTTGCATTGCATGTATCAATGTACATGCATTGCTTGTACAGTATGGGTTGATAGACTGGCCCTTACTGACATGTTTCATGTTAGCTGATGTAAATCAATGCTACAATAATATCTGCATAACTAAGCACCTATTTAACTGGTCACTGTGAAAAATGATTCATAGGAGCGGGATCTTTATTCAGCCGGATTGTGGTGGGAATGAGGGAGAAACTTGTACAAGAGGTGGGAGCAGGGCAAAGCCTGGGAAGTGATTGTTGGTACAGGTGATGAGGCGGGGGTTGAGAGGTAGATGGTCAGACAAAGACCAGAGAAGAAGAGACAAAAACTAGGAGATAAGGATAGACAAAGTGAAAATTGTGAAGCCAGAGGAAGGAATATAAGAGGAAGGAGACAGGTGGACGGAAAAAAGGAAGAAGTGAGTGTGAATCAAGATGGGGCAAAGGAAAAAGGAATGAAGGGGAAAAGGGGGTTTGTTGTTAGCATGTTAGTTATGTGAAATTGGAGAATTTAATGTTCATACCAATAAGAGATGTTGTTCCTCCTGCTTTGTGCGCGATTTCACTCTGGCAATGGAGATGGCCCAGGACAGAAAGTTCAGGATGGGAATGGGAGTTAAATGATTAGCAGCCAGGAGATCCAGCAGGTCTTGGGGGCTATGAAGGCGGGAGGTGTGGGGGGAGGGGGCTGGTTAGGGTGGAGACAATAAAGAGACTAGGTTGGAGTCCAGGAGAATTCAAATGACACAAATGCAGTTGGGAGAGAGGTATTGATGTTTTTTTCTTGTCCATAAGAACCTGCTTCTTCCAACTTTGATCTTTTCTTTTTGCCCGTTTTTCTGTCTCTTCCCGCTGGCATCTCACATACTTCTGACATCCCACAACATTTTGATAGTTTCCTGGTCACATATGGGTTCACATGCACCATAGATCGACACAACAATGCTGGAGTAACTCAGCGGAACAGGCAGCATCTCTGGAGAGAAGGAATGGGTGAGATTTTGAGTCGAGACCCTTCTTCAGCACCACAATGCCTCATCCCTCTACACCACTGTCCCACACAAGAATGGCTTAAAGGCTCCAAACCTGTCCCGTGAACGGACTCCCAAATTGTCCCCCCTCTCCACCGTCTTTGCTCAACCAGATAAATGGGGAGCAATTTCACTTTAAATCCCACACATTTTCTTCAAATCAATGCTAGGGGAATTTGTACGGGTCCCGGACTGCGTTTGCCTTTGTTTGTAGGGTATTGCTTCACTTTTGCTTGAGCCTCCTCCCATGCTGTACCTTGTTCCCTGTTAGATCAATGCTTCTTCTTGCCACGTTACTGTACATGAGGATTTCATCAACTTTACTGCCAATTCCCCTCCCATTTGGTTTCCCCTTCACATGTCTGGTTTAGTTTAGTTCAGAGATACAGCGCGGAAACAGGCCCTTCAGCCCAACGAGAGCACCGACCAGTGATCCCCGCACATTAAGCCAATTAACCTACAAACATGGACGGACGCCTTTGGAGCATGAGAGGAAATTGAAGTCCTCGGAGAAAAGCCACGCAGTTCACGGGGACCACATACAAACTCCGTACAGACAAGCATCAATTTGACACTGTCTGGCAATGGCTCTACACTGTGCCACTGTTCTGTGCTACATCAATCCTTCTTCCTGCAATGGTACCATACATGAAGATTTTATTTAACTATATTGCCAATTTCCACCCATTTTCTCTCCCCTTTACATGTTCGAGTGATACCTTCCAGCATGAGCTCGGTCTCTTTACACATTTCAGATCCAAGCCTCTCTATCGCTACTTACTCCAACTGCAGCTTGGCTGTCCTATGATTTAACAATGGATTGTGCAATAAGTCTGCTGGCAGGTAATATAACACCGCAGTGCCAAATTCATGCGTTGCAATTATGGCGATCACATTACACGTACCTTAAACATAGCTTCATTGTCAACTTCACTGAAGTGATTTTGCCAATAATCATCTCTGAAATATTATACACAAAGTTCTTAGCACCTTCACAACTTAATATATAGTTTGGTTTCCTTCCTTTTGCAAAGTACTAAATTAAACATTGATTTTTACATTCTGAAAAAAATCTTTAATATGTCGCCTCTCAATTTACAGCAAGGTGGAATTAATGTGAGATGTGCTAAGGCTATGGTTTATGGTTACATCAGCCAGTGGGCGCAGACTGCTTACTTTGCCAAGGAGATGCGAACAGAGTTGGACATTGTGCAGATATCCTTCTTCTGTACACACACTAGATGGATGATCTTAGGTTTAGGTTAGTGTAGAGATATGGCATGGCAACAGGTCCTTCTGCTATGAGACTCTTACTATGCCAATCAACGATCGCTTGTACACTAGTTCGATCCTACACACTTACAGACAATCTACAGAAGCCAATTAACCTACCACCCTGCACGTCTTTGTAATGTGGAGGGAAAGCAGAACACTTAGAGAAAACCCACACGGTCACAGGGAGAACGTACAAATTCCGTGCAGACAGCACCCGTAGTTGGGATCGAACCCGGGTCTCTACCGCTGTATGGCAGCAACTCTACCACTGCGCCACTGTGCCTCCACTGTGGGAAACTAATGAGGAACTCTTGGAATGATGTGTTGCGATTATAGGTTTCAGTTTCCCCCAACTACACCTACGATTTCCGTATTGCTTATAACCTCAGCCAGTTGAAACATTGGCCAGTTTCACAATGTGCCAAATTTTATTCGGCTAAGCTACCTTGATGACAAAATAGGGTAAATAACCTCTTGTCATTAAGACCAGTCACTCTTATGTTGCCTAAGAATTCAGTTTTTTTTTTCTGTCTCTATTTAGACCAAGATTGCAATGAAGACCAGAACTGCTAGGGAACACAAGTTGAGCAGGGCATTAGTGACAAAACTCTGCATGAGAACATCATAAGCCATCCCTTCGTTTTACTGGTGATTGAGAATCGAAGTATTCATTAGCTGCCTTGGATTTGTCCTGTTTCTGATTGGGATAAACCTGACCAATTTTCCATGACTAATTGCTAGTGTTTTAATGTTCTTGTATCATGCATGGGTTATGTATGTCCTTTTAAGATTTGTATTGTGTGACCAACTATTTTCTCTGTATATATTCAATGGTATTGAACAAGCTCAAACTATCAATACTTCAGTTCAGATGCTGAAGTATTGATAGTTGGAACACAATGGAAAATCTTCCTACTTTCTCTCATTCTGTCATCAATAGGGTTAAAGTGATTGTGGAGGGGAGGGGAGGGGGTGAATGTAATAGGAACCTGAGGGGTAACTTTTTTTACACAGAGGGTAATGGGAGTATGGGATAAATTGCCGGGAGATGTAGTTGAGGCAGGTACTATCGCAATGTTTTAGAAACATTTAAACATGTAGTTGGAGAGGACAGGTTTAGAGGGATATGGGCTAAATGCAGGCAGGCGGGATTAGTGTAGATTGGACATGTTGATCGGTTGGGCTGAAGGGCCTGTTTCCATGCTATGTGACTCTTACTCTATGACTCTAGTACTCCCACTCCTGTAATGACACCCCTCCACTCAACCACCTCACCATCCATCCTCTTCGTCCTCATAGGTGTAGTAGCCATTTAGCTTCTCAGTAACTATAACCAGTTACCTTTAAATTTTATCTGCCTGTAATTATGTGGGTGGGATTTATACGTAGTCGAGGGCGTGGTTTGCGGCTGGGATTCGTAGACTCCCAAGGAGTTTAGTTTAGTTCAAAGAAGATCGGGGAAGAGAAATAGCTTTCGACCATGCACGAGCATGACCATGAGTATCATTGAAATCTAATACACGAAGAATTATCTTACTGTTTATACTACTATAATACAGAAACTATTAATCAAGAGACTGTTTTTGGAACATTTATCTTACGATGGCATTGAATGTCTCGTGGAGAGCTCATGGGTGCGTATAGATTAACATCTGATCCACGGTCATCAATTATAGTGACTATCGAGGACTAAATCCATGAGACGTTCTAACAAACCATCACTACAACAGGTATTCAACACCAGAACCGGAATTTTGTAAAGTAATATAGCATTTGCCTATTGCATATACACTGTAATTTCTCGATATGATATGGAATAGAGTCTGCTACTTTCCGTTTTTTTTAATTATAGTAATTCAGACACAGTCAAGCCCAAGGGGAAAAAATGCAGCTATTTGACATGCTCAGTAACTTCTTCCTCCATGTTTAATGTTTGATACATCAAGGAAGAAAGCAGGCATGTGTGAAAAAAACAAAAGTATATTGATAATTAAAAATAAATAATAATCCTAAAAAATAAATCTAAGCAGGTTATAGCTAGCC